>NC_052154.1:136733760-137054885 GCF_902713615.1 Scyliorhinus canicula
CTCTCTATCAAGGTGCTCCTTCAAACCTACTTGTTTGACTTTTGTCCATCTCTTCTGATGCCGTCGCATGTGCATGGTATCAGATTCTACTTTTTAACTCTCCCATATGAAGTGCCTTCTGATGATATTACACTGAAGGTGCTATCCAAATAAAGTTGGTTAAAAAAGGGAAGCCAACAATGGATCTAACCAGAAGTCCTTGTATGTCTACAGTTGCTCAGGGAAGTTAGATAATTTTTCAGCAGAATTTTTGTTTAAATATAGAATATTTTGGGATAGTGTTGAATATTTTCCTTCATTTCTGTATATATTCCATGAGGCACGAATTCATCATGGTTGCAAACTCCACCAATATACGAGGATGTAAAGGATCTTCTAAACCTTTTCCCAATTTCAAAACATAATTATTTTGTGAGAATGGGAGCTGGATTCTCCATTGCCCGACACCGAAATCGTAATCGCCGATCAGACAGAGAATCGATTCCGACGCCGGAATCTGGGACGGTGCCAGTTTGACGCCGATTTGTGATTCCCCGCCCCCTCCAAACCGGCATTATTGTGACACGCACTGCACACAGTCACAATGCCATTGTCACTGCAAAAGCCGGCCCACTTGTGATGCTCCACCCCTGGTGGGCCAGGTTCTCGACGGCGCGGGGCACTTGTGCTCACACAAATCGTGAACCTGACCTACCGGCTGCGGACTGTGTCCAGCGCCACCACACTCGGCCAGTGAGCATGCCGCTGGCCGGTGGGGGGGGGGGGGGGCTTCTGCGATGGCTTGGGAGATTGGTGCGGAGTGGCCAGGGAGTGGGCTGTGGTGTCACTGATGGCGGGTTGGGTCCGCGCACGGCCAGCGCCATGTTGTACAGCATGACCGCTGCAGGTTGTCAACCGTGCGCATGTGCGGCCCAGGACCCGGCCATTCTTGCCACAGAGGCGGGAGTTTGGGTCAGCGCCAATGCTAGCCCTTCACCGTTACCGTAATCGGTGAGGAGTCTGCGTCGATTCTTATCACAAAACCTCCCTCGGATTCTCCATTCGAGCCGGCACATAGTCGCAGGAACGGAAAATCACGCCTAAGGTCTTTGACTTACCAAGATTTACTTGTCTTCCAACAAGTCAGTAATCTCATCATTTTGACCTGGATCAGCTTCAAATTTGGTGCCTAGAATTCCTTCTCAAGATTAAAGACATTGACATGAAATTACTCTTCATTCTCGGTTTCATTTATTATCTACCTTGTCTTGCTCATAATATCAGAAGACAAAACCGTTGATATGGATTACCTTTACATTACTTGAATACTTCCAAAGAATTTCTATAAAGTGGCGATAAAGTTCTTTTGGACATATTGAAGTTATGAAAGGCATTGTAAATAGAATCAGTTTCAAGTAGTCAGTTTAAATTCAATGGTTACATCTTTCTAATCTTCGCACCTTGCTTGTTTGTTTTTTTTAAACTGTACACTTCACAACTTTAGTAATATGCACACTCTGGACAGTTATCAAAGCCTTTACAAATAATTGTCTCAGTAGATTTATGGCTACTCCCCATAATTTTGGAATGTTTACACCCAAATATTTTCTTTGGTCCAAATTGTCAACATTCAGTTGATATGAATGCTAGTGACGCATACTCTGTGGGTTGTAGTAATACTGCACTCATTTTTTAATTTCAGCCATCAATTTTAATCCTCACTGCCATATTGCAGTTCTTCAACATTAGGTTTCTCTCATCGGACACTGGAACTCTCAATATGATCAGTCTAAAGCTCTGCTATTTCTTTTTCAAGCAGTTTTCTTAATAGTGTTGCGACTTCTGACAAATTAGGCTGGAGCTTGTTCAAATATTTTGCCGTCTAATGGAATTTTGCTCATTTCTTGGCCCCATATGGTTGATATCTTGGGCTGAATTCTCATGCCGCTGGGATTCTCCATTTTGCCAGCAGCCCGTGGGTTTCCCGACAGCGTGGGGCTGCCCCACAACGGGAAACCCCATTGACCAGCCGACGAAATCTGGTGCGGCGGGATGGAGAAGCCCGCCCCTTATCCGCTTTGCTGTGTCCCCTCAATTTTATATTTTGTACTCACCACTTATTTGCATTGCATTCTCTCACTTGTATTACTTTTTTGACCAACTTTTAATCATATAATATCTAATGATTTCTACACCCTCCAATTTCATCAAGCATCTTTAACAAAAGTGTTGGAAATTCCTGCAGCTGTTATGATCTCTGGAAAGGTCGTTTTATATAAACATATCTGTCAAAATATCCTCAAGTGTGCATAACTTTAAAAGTCTTTATTGCCAGTCTCCTCAATTTGAATAATGATTTTAGCACTTGATAAACATGACATTACTCCCTCTACAGTTTGCACTGAAAAATATGTATTTTCCAAAAGATTTACAGAGGGCAGAGCAAGAGACAGCGAAACAAGCTGTAACATTGAAAATATGGGAACTGACGTTAATGGTGTAGCACTATCAGTACATTCAATGAAATATTCAGATTGAGTTTGTTAACACACATCATGAATTGCAAAAATAATGGTAATTAAATATTACAGCATATAAATCATAAATAATATTCTCATTCATCACTGTCTGCCTTCAAAGGTTCTGCTGACACATTGGCTTGATTCTATTATGTTCTTTATTACACCCTTTCTCCATTCTATCTAGTGCATTACTAAGTGTAAGTATCGCTTTTCTCAGTGGATGTATGACAGGTGGAGCACCTGCCTTTAGTTCTTTGGTCTGCTCTCTTGATCCTTGATCCTCATCCTTTTAAGTATATCAACACTGAACATGATTTAATGGAAATGAAACAGAATCCAGTTTCGGGTAAATTAGCGGGGTGCAGCACCAGGAACGACCCTGCAATTAAACGGGACTCTGCTTAATTTTTGGGCCTCGGCGAGGGATGCCCCGACGAGGCTGCACAAAGGCTCATTTCCTGCACTAATGAGCTCAGCTGGATTCCATGAGATCTCACCTTCCAGAGCAGCCTACCATATGGAACTTTATCAAAGGCCTGACTGAAAGTCCATATAGACTACGTCTATCGCCCTGCGCTCATCAACCTTTTTGATCACTTCATCAAAGAATGCTAACAAATTTATAAAGCATGATCTCCCATGCACAAAGCCGTGCTGATTACTCCTAATTAATCTTATCCCTCAGAATCCTCTCTAGTAACGTACCCACCACAGATGTTCAGCTTACGGTCTACAATTTCCAGGTTTTTCTTTGCAGCCCTTCTTAAATAAGGGCACATT
The DNA here is from genome assembly GCF_902713615.1 of Scyliorhinus canicula. Lineage (NCBI taxonomy): Eukaryota > Metazoa > Chordata > Chondrichthyes > Carcharhiniformes > Scyliorhinidae > Scyliorhinus > Scyliorhinus canicula. The sequence continues at coordinate 136,737,042 of NC_052154.1, forward strand.
TGCTACCCTCCAGACTTCTGGTACCTCGCCCGTAGCTAACGATGTTGCAAATATCACAGCCAGGGCTCCCGCAATTTCTTCTCTAGCCTCACAATATTCTTAGATATGCCTGGTCAGGGCCAGGAGATTTATCCACCTTCATACATATTAATACATCCATCACCTGCTCTACTATAATGCGAACTGTCCCCAATATATCACCACAAACCTTCCCAGGTTCCCAAGTCTCCACAAAGAAGAAATATTCATTGAGAATCTTGTCAATCTCCTGTGTCCACTTTGGTCCTCGAGGGGATCTATTCTCTCTCCAGTAATTTATTTAATATACTGAAAGAATCCCTTTGGATTCACCTCCATTCTCTCAGCCACAGCTACCTCGGGCGAAATTCTCCCATCTGGAGACTAAGTCCCGACGTCGGAGTGAAAACCGGAGTGTTTCACTCCGGCGTCGGAGGCCACAACCTGCCCCCTATTCTCCCACGTAAAAGCGGCGCCGCATAAATGACGTCACCTGCGCATGCGCAGGTTGGCCGCCGCCAACCCGCGTATGCGCGGTTGCCGTCCTCCCCGCGGCCGCCCCGCAAGAAATGTCAGATGGATCTTGCGGGGCGGCGGACGAAAGGAGGTCCAATCGTGGGCCAGACCCCTTTAGAGGCCCCCTCCGGTGCTGGATCCCCCCCCCCCCACAGGCCACCCCCCCCCCACCATTCCCGCGCTGTTCCCGCCGGCAGTGACCAGATGTGGACGGCGGCGGCGGGAACCTGTCGTGTTGGGCAGGCCGCTCGGCCCATTTGGGCCGGAGAATCGCCGCTCGCCCGTTACAAACGACGAGCTGTGATTCTCCGAGCGGCCAGCTGTGAATCGTGCCGCGCCGGTTTGGGGGGGTGGGAGAATCGCGTGCGGGTGCCGGGGCGGCGTGGCGGGACTCGCTCGGCGCCCCAGCGATTCTCCCACCCGGCGTGTGGGGGGGGGGGGGGAGAATTCCGACCCTCATTCCCCCTTTTTGCCTTCCTAATTTCCTTCTCGAGTATACTCCTGTATCCCCTGTACACCTCCAGGGAATCCTTTGATTCCAGCTGCTTGTACCTGAGCCATGCCTCCTTTTTCCTGGCCATAACCTCAATATGTTTTGTCATCCAGGAGTCCCTACTCGTGCCAGCTTTTCCCTCTACCCTAACAGGAGCATATAGGCCCTGAACTCCAGCTATTTCACTTTTAAAGGCCTCCCACTTGCCAGAGCTCCCTTTGCCCTCAAACAAGCTACTCCAATCAACTCTTGCAAGCTCCTGTCTAATTCCATCAAAATTCGCCTTGCCCCAATTTAGAACTTGCACCTGTGGACCAGTTTTGCCCTTTCCATAACTATTTTAAAATTAATAGAACCATGGTCACTGGCCCCAAAGTGGTCCCGCACTGTCATCTCAGTCACTTGCGCTACCCTATTTCCCTTCTACATACTGATCAAAGCTCTATCTGAACTTAAAGTTTTAACCATTGCTTTCCCTCATTAAAATGAGGCCATTACTGCCCCTCAATCATGCGATGCCATGTGATGGTAGGGATTGTCGGCAGCGCTATCAAATGGCACCTACTCAGCAAACAGCATGTTCACAGAGCTCCGTTTCTTGACCTCAATGCAGCCATGGACAAAAGAGCTGAATTCCAAAGGTGAGGTGACCACCTGTGGAATCAAGGTAGCATTTGACTGAGTGTGTCATCAATGTGATCTCGCAAAATTGAAGTCAATGAGTATCAGGGTAAAATTCTCCAGTGATAGTACTCATACCTAGCACAAATTCAGATGGTTGTGGTTGTTGGAGGCCAATCATCTCAGTCCCTGAACATTACTACAGGAGTTTCTTAGCTGACTCATCAATGACTCCCCCCCCCCAAAACTAAAGGTCAGGAGTGTGGAGTGGGGGGGGGGGGGGGGGGGGGGGGTTGCTTATTATACAATTACAACGTTCAATATAATTCACAACTCCTCAGAAAATAAAACAGTATGTATCTGCATGAGGCCTGGTCAACATTCAAGCTTGGGCTGATAAGTGGTAAAATTGTTGCCACATCAGTTCCAGGAAATTATCATTTCCAACACAAGTATGTAACCAGCCCATTACATTCCAAATCCTTGACTTCTACAGTAAGACAGCAGGTGATTGGGAACACCACCAGCTCATGTTTTCCTCTAAATCTCATACCAGTGATTTGCAACTATATTGCTGTTCCTTCACTATTGATGTCAAAATCCTTAACTGCCTCCTTAACAGGAGAGTGGGTGCACTAAAATCACATGGCCAGCAGTTCTAATGCCTGCTCACCACCACCCTCTTGAGCGCAACTAGTGATAGGCAATGAACTCTGGCACAGCAATGACAGTCACATCCCACGAATGAATAAAAAGTACGTTTTTAAAAAAATTATCAATTTACCTCATCACTATTCCTTGATTTCTCTTTTTTTTAAACTTGTGAATCTTTGTTGATGTCATGCAGCAGGTAATTATGTCATGGTGCAAGAGGGGTTGTGAGGGTGTTGAGAGGGTGGGGCGGGGGGGGGGGGGGGGGTTGAGCAAGTAGAGGATAGGGTGTCCTTGTACGCAGATGATTTGCTGTTCTACTTAAGGAATCCAGTGCCAGTTATGTGGGGCATATTATGCATATTGAAGAGGTTAGTGTCCTTTTCGGGGTATAAACTGAATGTTGGAAACAGTGAGTATTTTGTGACTAGTCCTGCAAGGGGAGGGGCTGGGCTGGCGGGGCTGCTGATCCATCTGGCCCAGACTAGTTTTCGCTATTTGGGACTAGGCGTGACATCGCAAGTTAAATTTTGCAAGCCTAGTAAGTAAGGTTAGAGCCATTCACAAAGGTGAGACAGTCTCCAATTGTCATTCGCAAGCCAAGTTCACTCTATTAAGATGAATATTTTGCTTCCTAGTCTTTCGACCAAAGTTGTTTTTTTGGAAAATGGAGCAGCTCCGAAAGGCTTTCATTTGGGCGGGGAGAACTCCTCAGATTCAGAGGGAGATCCTACAACGAGAGAGGCAGTGGGGGTGGGGAGGAGGGGGGGTTAACACTGTCAAACCTGATGTATTATTATTGGGTGGCTAATACGGAGAACGTGTCAGGGTGATTAGGCGATACAATGTTATTTGGGTCAAGATGGAGTCAGGAACCTGTAAAGGGATGGGCTTGGGGGTGCTGATGACGTTTTCTCTGCTGTTTGCTCCAGCAAAATATTCTTCGAATCTGGTGGTAGTCTCCACATTAAAACATGGCATCAACTCAGCCAGCATTTTCAGTTGAGGGCTGAGTGAAGGTGGGCCCCTGTCCAAAGAAACCATTTGTGTGAGTCGGTGAAATTTGACATTACATTTGGGGTGTTGGGGGTGAAGAGGCAAAGGCTGGAGAGGGTGAGGGACTGGTTTCTGGAGGGGCAGTTTGCCAGCTGGGAAGAATTAAAGGTGAAAGCAGGGCTTGGGAGACTGGATGCGTCCAGGTATTTTCAGGTGCTGGACTGTGTTCGTCGGGTATATCTGACATTCCTGAAATCACCGCTGTCTACCTGTCTACCCCTGTGTGGGGTCAGAGTAGGGCTGCATGTCTGGGATATATGGTTGGATCGTGGCAGAAGGGCAAGTTTCAGAGGAAAATGGAAGGCAAGGTGGGAGGAGGAACTGGGACCCATTCTGGAGGAGGTGGTGAGGAGTGAGGCCCTTCATAGGGTGAATGTGACATCATCTACATGAGACTGAGTTTGATTCAGTTAGAAGTGGAGTTTAGGGCACACCTCACCAAGACCAGGATGAGTTGCTTTTTCGAAGGGGTCAAGGTTAAGTGCGAGTGATGCTCAAGAGGGCCTGCTCACCTACGCACATGTTCTGGTCCTGTTCCAGCTGGTGAGCTTTTGGGGGCCATTTCTTAGCATCATATAGACTATCCTGAATGTGGATCTAGAGTCATTCCCGTTGGTAGCTGTATTTGTGGTGTCGGACCAGCCAGAGCAAAGGAAGGGGATGGGGGTGGATGCTTTGGCATTTGCTTCTTTGCTGGCCCAGAGACAGATTTTGTTGAGTTTTGTGCGTGGGAGGAGCTGAACGGGAGCGGTAAGTTTACCTATTTTTAAAAAACTTCTCTTGCAGTTTCAGTGCATGGGAGGAGCTGAACAGGAGCGGTAAATTTCCATTTTTTTTTAATCTTCCCTTGTAGTTTCAGTGCATGGGAGGAGCTGAACAGGAGCGGTAAGTTTCCATTTAAAAAAAAATTTCCTTGCAGTTTCAGTGCGTGGGAGGAGCTGAACAGGAGCGGCCGAATTGCGCTCTGGGAAGGTGAGGAGACTTCATAAAAGAGCGGCGAGACAGGGGTGAGACTTCATTTCAGGAGCGCGGAGTGTGCTTTCTGTTTTTCAGCGAGAGCAGTAACCAGGGGGCTGTTTGCAGTTTCAGTGCATGGGAGGAGCTGAACGGGAGCGGTAAGTTTACCTATTTTTAAAAAACTTCCCTTGCAGTTTCAGTGCGTGGGAGGAGCTGAGTGGGAGTGGCCGAATTGCGCTCTGGAAAGGTGAGTGAACTGATATATTTGGGCAGCGGCTAAACCCGAGACACTACACGTGTAGTGTCTCCCACCCGCCCTCCTCCTCTAACCAAAAAAAAAGACTGGTGATAAGGAGCAGCGGACTTCAGATTCTCGGCGGGAGCAGTGGTGAGGGGTCGTTGGGAAGGTAAGTTTACCTCTTTAAAACTTTAAAAATTTACCTGGAAGGGTGATATCACAGCAAAGCAGTGACCTGATTGCCTGCCAAGCAAAGTGCTCCAATTAGCAGCAGCAGGGAGAAATTTAACTCTTCCTGTGTTGGTGAGTATTGTGATTGGTAAGTAAAGTTTTTTTTTTCCTGTCACTTATTAATTATTCAATAGTATAGTTTGTAGTCAGTTACGGTAAAGGCAAAAAATGGCAGGAGATCCTAGACCCGTGTTATGTTCCTCGTGCTCAATGTGGGAGTTCAGGGACACGGCCGATGCCCCTGACATCTTCATGTGCGCGAAGTGTGTCCAGCTGAAGCGCCTGTTAGACCGCATGATGGCTCTGGAGCTGCGGGTGGACTCACTTTGGAGCATCCCCGATGCTGAGGAGGTCGTGGATAGCACGTTCAGTGAGTTGGTCACACCGCAGGTTAGGGTTGCTGAGGGAGATAGGGAATGGGTGACCAAAAGGCAGAGAAAGAGCAGGAAGGCAGTGCAGGTGTCCCCTGCGGTCATCTCCCTCCAAAACAGGTATACCGTTTTGGATACTGTTGGGGGAGATGACTCACCAGGGGAAGGCAGAAGTAGCCAGGCTCATGGCACCGTGGTTGGCTCTGCTGCACAGAAGGGCGGGAAAAAGACTGGCAGGGCTATAGTCATAGGGGATTCAATTGTAAGGGGAGTAGACAGGCGTTTCTGTGGTCGTAAACTTGACTCCCAAATGGTATGTTGCCTCCCGGGTGCTCGGGTCAGGGATGTCTCCGATCAGCTGCAGGACATACTGAAGGGGGAGGGTGAACAGCCAGTTGTCGTGGTGCATATAGGCTCCAACGATATAGGTAAAAAAAAGGGATGAGGTCCTACAATCAGAATTTGGGGAGTTAGGAAATAAGTTAAAAAGTAGGACCTCAAAGGTAGTAATCTCAGGATTGCTACCAGTGCCACGGGACAGTCAGAGTAGAAACTCAAGAATAGTCAGAATGAACACGTGGCTTGAGAGATGGTGCAGGAGTGAGGGGGTTCAGATGTTTGGGACATTAGAACCGGTTCTGGGGGTGGTGGGACCATTACAAACCGGATGGTCTACACCTGGGCAGGACTGGAACAAATGTCCTCGGGGGTGCTTTTGCTAACACTGTTGCGGAGGTTTTAAACTAATGTGGCAGGGGGATGGGAACCAAATTAGGAAGTTAGAGGTCAGTAAAGAAGCAGCAACTAACGCCAGTAAGGTGCGAGATAATAAACTCAGTGTGACTAGGGGGAAGAGTAGACAGGGAAGAGTTGATGAACGCAAAGGGACAGGTGGTCTGAGGTGCATTTGTTTTAATGCGAGAAGTGTAGCAGGTAAGGCAGATGAACTTAGGGCTTGGATCAGCACCTGGGAATATGATGTTATTGGTATTACTGAGACTTGGTTGAGGGAAGGGTAGGACTGGCAACTGAATATCCCAGGGTATAGATGCTTCAGGAGGGATAGAGAGGGAGGTAGAAGGGGCAGTGGAGTTGCATTACTCATCAGAGATGATATCACAGCTGTGACTAAGGAGGGCACAATGGAGGATTCGAGCACTGAGGCAATATGGGTGGAGCTAAGAAACAGGAAGGGTGCAGTAACATTGTTGGGACTTTACTACAGGCCTCCCAAAAGCGAGCATGAAGTAGAGGTACAAATATGCAGACAGATTATAGAAAAATGTCGGAGCAATAGGGTGGTTGTGATGGGAGATTTTAACTTCCCCAACATTGAATGGGACTCATGTAGAGTTGGAGGTGTAGATGGAGCAGAGTTTGTAAGGAGCATCCAGGAGAGTTTTTTTAGAGCAGTATGTAAATAGTCCAACTCAGGAAGGGGCCATACTGGACCTGGTATTGGGGAATGATCCCAGCCAGGTGGTTGATGTTTCAGTCTGTGATTACTTTGGGAATAGCGATCACAATTCCGTATGTTTTAGAATACTCATGAACAAGGACAAGAGTGGTCCGCAAGGAAGAGTGCTAAATTGGGGAAAGGCAGAGTATAACAAAATTCGGCAGGAGCTAGGGAATGTGGATTGGGAGCAGCTGTTTAACGGTAAATCCACATTTGAAATGTGGGAGTCTTTTAAGGAAAGATTGATTAGAGTGCAGGACAGACATGTCCCTGTGAGAATGAGAGGTAGAAATGGCAAGATTAGGGAACCATGGATGACAGGTGAAATTGTGCGACTAGCTAAGATGAAAAAGGAAGCATTCATAAGATCGAGGCAACTCAAAACTGATGAAGCTTTGGAGGAATATCGGGAAAGTAGGACGAATCTCAAACGCGCAATAAAGAGGGCTAAAAGGGGTCATGAAATATCTTTGGCTAACAGGGTTAAGGAAAATCCCAAAGCCTTTTATTCGTATGTAAGGAGCAAGAGGGTAACTAGAGAAAGGATTGGCCCACTCAAAGACAAAAGAGGGAATTTATGCGTGGACTCAGAGGAAATGGGTGAGATTCTTAATGAGTACTTTGCATCGATATTCACAAAGGAGAGAGACAAGACGGATATTGAGGCTAGGGATGGATGTTTAAATACTCTAGGTCAAGTTGCCATACGGAAGGGGGAAATTTTGGATATTCTAAAAGACATTAAGGTGGACAAGTGCCCAGGACCGGTTGGGATCTATCCCAGGTTACTGAGGGAAGAGAGGTTCGAAATAGCCTGGGCCTTAACAGATATCTTTACAGCATCCTTGAGCATGGGTGAGGTCCCTGAGGACTGGAGAATTGCTAATGTTGTCCCTTTGTTTAAGAAAGGTAGCAGGGAAAACCCAGGGAATTATAGACCTGTGAGCTTGACGTCAGTGGTAGGCAAACTGTTGGAGAAGATACTGAGGGATAGGATCTATTCACATATGGAAGAAAATAGACTTATCAGCGATAGGCAGCATGGTTTTGTGCAGGGAAGGTCATGCCTTACAAACCTAATAGAATTCTTTGAGGAAGTGACAAAGTTAATTGATGAGGGAAGGACTGTAGATATCATATACATGGACTTTAGTAAGGCGTTTGATAAGGTTTCCCATGGCAGGTTGATGGAAAAAGTGAAGTCGTATGGGGTTCAGGGCCTACTAGCTAGATGGATAAAGAACTGGCTGGGTAACAGGAGACAGAGAGTAGTGGTGGAAGGGAGTGTCTCAAAATGGAGAAGGGTGACTAGTGGTGTTCCACAGGGATCCGTGCTCGGACCACTGTTGTTTGTGATCTAGATAAATGACCTGGAGGAAGGTATAGGTGGTCTGATTAGCAAGTTTGCAGATGATACAAAGATTGGTGGAGTTGCAGATAGTGACGAGGACTGTCAGAGAATACAACAAAATATAGATAGATTGGAGAGTTGGGCAGAGAAATGGCAGATGGAGTTCAATCCGGGCAAATGCGAGCTAATGCATTTTGGAAGATCAAATTCAAGAGTGGACTATATGGTCAATGGAAGGGTCCTGGGGAAAATTGATGTACAGAGAGATCTGGGAGTTCAGGTCCATTGTACCCTGAAGGTGGCAACGCAGGTTGATAGAGTGGTCAAGAAGGCATATAGCATGTTTGCCTTCATCGGACGGGGTATTGAGTACAAGAGTCGGCTAGTCATGTTACAGTTGTATTGGACTTTGGTTAGGCCACATTTGGAATACTACATGCAGTTCTGGTCGCCACATCACCAGAAGGAGGTGGATGCTTTGGAGAGGGTGCAAAGGAGGTTCACCAGGATGTTGCCTGGTATGGAGGGGGCTAGCTATGAAGAAAGATTGAGTAGATTAGGATTGTTTTCATTGGAAAGACAGAGGTTGAGAGGGGACCTGATTGAGGTCTACAAAATTATGAGGGGTATGGACAGGGTGGATAGCAACAAGCTTTTTCCAAGAGTGGGGGTGTCAGTTACAAGGGGTCACGATTTCAAAGTGAGAGGGGGAAAGTTTAAGGGAGATGTGCGTGGAAAGTTTTTTACGCAGAGGGTGGTGGGTGCTTGGAATGCTTTACCAGCTGAGGTAGTAGAGGCGGCCACGATAGCATCATTTAAGAGGCATCTAGACGGGTATATGAACGGGCGGGAACAGAGGGAAGTAGACCTTGGAAAATAGGAGACAGGTTTAGATAAAGGATCTGGATCGGCGCAGGCTGGGAGGGCTGAAGGGCCTGTTCCTGTGCTATAATTTTCTTTGTTCTTTGCAGGCAGGCAACACTGTCTAGCACTGCAGCATGGCTGGGTGATTTGATGGAGTTCTTGCACCTTGAGAAGGTCACGTTTATGGTGAAGGGGTCGATCGATGGGTTCTATCATAGATGGCGGCCGTTTATTTTGCACTTTAAGGAGCTGGTCACTGTGAGCTGTTAGTCGTAGGGATGGGGGGTTCTTTCTTTTGTGGTTATTTGTTACTATTGTCGCTACATATGTTATTGAGGTTGTGATTTATATAAAATGATAAAAGTGTAATTAAAATATTTTTTAAAAATGTCATGGTGCAACCTTGATCGAATATCCCTAACTTTCATAGTACAATTTTCCTTATAAATTTTTCCCCCCCACTCATTCAAACTTCAAAATAAACTGATTAGGATTAATTGCTGGTTTCTGCCTCACTGTAGTGCAAATAGGGATGTTGCCAGAGATGTACTCTAACAGCTGGCCATGACACTGGGATGCCTTCCAATTAACTTACCAGCATTTTTATTTCACACTTTAATGTTTGAGTGCGTGAACAGAATGAAGTCCTGTTTACCAGTAGCAGTAAAACTCCCTCAACTATAGGCCGACAGAAAGAGGCAAAGCACGTGAATAAATGAAGTATTGGTAATGGAGAAACGTCCTTTGACTGCACGGATAGCATCTTCAGTTGACTGTGATTATCCACTGAAACTATTCCATGATTTTACAAACACTGCTGTGTCAAATCATCTGCCTTAAATATGACCCTTTTTTTCCCCTGCACTAGATTTTTCTTAATACACAAAAAAAGTGACCATCTGATTTTCTTTCCGTTTTCAATGGTGACATTCAATGGCATTTTCATCGCTGAACCACTCCATTCTCTCAACATCCTGGGGGTTACCATTAACCAGACGCTGAACTGGATTGGCCAAATAAATACTGTGGCTGGCAGAGCAGGTCAAAGGTTTGGAATCCTGCGGTAAGTTACTCACTTCCTGACTCCCCAAAACCTGTCCACCACCTAGAAGTGTTATGGGCCAGAGAACCCAAAGGTGTATCATGGAGTTCACCTGACCCACAACTTTTAATAGATTGTGGTATGGGGAGCACATGGCCCACTCTACAGGTGTGGTATAGCCGAAATGGAAAAGTATTTTTTAAAGCAAAATAATGTTTATTCTATGAACTCAAGTTAACCTTTTTAAAACATACAGTGAACATCTTAGCAACCATTAATTCAAATACAACCCCCCAAAAGAATACAGCACTACATAATCCTTAAACTGTCCTTTTAACATCCAGAAGACTTAAAACACCTATAAACAGAAGCATATCAGGTTAAAGTCACTACTGAGAGCAGTTATTAGTTTTAAATCACCAAAGGATCTATTTACAGTCCTTAGAATACAGAGAGAGAGAGAGATTCATACACCTTCTGGCTGTGACTGCAGCTATCCAGCTCTGAAAACGAAACTAAAATACGCTCTGCAGCAAATAGCCTAAAATGAAAGTAAAAAGCTGACAGACAGCCCAGCTCTACCCACACTGTGAAATCACTGATAAACACCCATTTCATAAAGGTACATTTCTTAAACACTCATTTCTTAAAGGTACTCTCACATGACAGAAGGCACAAGTCAGGAGCGTAGTGGAATACTCTCTACTTGCCTGGATGGGTGCAGCTCCAACAACGCTGAAGAAGAGTGACACCATCCAAGAAAAAGCAACCCACTTGATTGCTACCCCTTCCACAAACAGTGGCAGCCATGTGTACCATCTGCAAGATGCACTGCACGAACTCACCAAGGTTCCTAGGCCGCACCTTCCAAACCCACGACCACCATCTAGAAGGACAAGAGCAGCAGATACCTGGGAACATCACCACCTGGAGGTTCCCTTCCAAGTCACTCACCATCCTGACTTGGAAATATATCACTGTTCCTTCACTGTCGCTGGGTTAATATCCTGGAACTCCCTCTCTACTAGCACCGTGGTTGTACCTACACCTCAGTGACAGCAGTGGTTCAATACAGCAGCTCACCTCCACATTCTCGAGGACAATTCGAGATGCACAATAAATGCTGGTCTACCCAGTGTCGCCCAAATCCCTTGAATTACTTTTTTAAAAATTGCTGCCTCAGTTCAATGGTATAATATTTTGACACATTCAGCAGCTTGACCTACTTAGTCACCCATTGAGAATAGTCCCTTGCTGTGAAATGTAAATGAGGCTTATGTCGATGTTTCTTAGAAAACGGAAAATTACTCATGGTTAAATTCATAAAGTGCGTCAGCTGAGAAAGCAGTTTCATTTCACACTGGAGTTAAATTGCCAACATTGCAACTCCAATGGTATAGAACATAGAACAGTACAGCACAGAACAGGCCCTTCGGCCCCCGACGCCGTGCCGAACAATGATCACCCCACTCAAACCCACGTAACCCGTATACCCATAACCCAACAATCCCCCCATTAACCTTACACTACGGGCAATTTAGCATGGCCAATCCACCTAACCCGCACATCTTTGGACTGTGGGAGGAAACCGGAGCACCCGGAGGAAACCCACGCACACACGGGGAGGATGTGCAGACTCCACACAGACAGTGACCCAGCCGGGAATCGAACCTGGGACCCTGGAGCTGTGAAGCATTGATGCTAACCACCATGCTACCATGAGGCCCCTAAGACACCCTCTTATTAGATTCACTTTTGTGCTCCAGATTCACCTTATCTGCTATATATTCCATGCACTCAGTTTCTTTCAAATAGCTCCAGTCACTCCTGCATAACTCAATGCTCTGATGTTGAAGACGGTCGTAGGAAGGAAAATTGGACCACTGGCCCACACTATCTCTGGGCCAGCTGAAAAGCAAGTAATTTACCCAGCTTAATGGTATGAAAAGTGAAAGTGGATCCAACCATCTAACCACTTACCTGAACGTAATTACATTTTGATGCTTATTAAAGCCAATATAAAACTTTGAAACCTTCTGTCAGAAAATGATATTGTTTTGATATGAAATCTCTATTGATGTAATAAATTTGATCATATTTAAATAGTACCCAAGCATATCCATAAAACATTTTTATCTTAACACTGTCTTGAATAAAACAAGGAAGCACAATCACAGCCATCAATTCTCATCCAGTGGATGATGCAAATTCATGACAGACTCACCGCAAGTGTTACCAATGAGAACTCTTGAAGCACTTCAAAAGCAAACTAAAAACAGTCTAATTCCAGGTAATTCTTGAGGAAATGACTGTGCAAGTCAAACATACAAACTTAACAAGAACACAATTTTCTCAGCGAATTATTAAGCTATTCATTCAAATATATTCTCATGTTTACTCAGGTTTTTTATCAAGTCTAAAGCATGTTTAAAAAACTAAAGCATACCATAATGATAACATGCTGCATTTATTAAAATTATTCCTCCCAGAAAAAAGGCAATATAATTTTAAGCATCAGACCTTCATCTTCATAGAATCATAGAATTTACAGTGCAGACTCTATTCACACATTCTCAGTCTCAAATGCCCCAATTTCTTTTACAGTGATTTTTTTCCTATCATTACATCCTGCTCCACTTTTAAATAGTTCCTCACCAATCAATTTTATCTTGTGTGTATATATATATCTTCCCTTATCTTGCACCCTCCCTCCCCCAACATCCCCTCTCGCCCCTTAACATCCACACTATTGTTATTGCTAAACATTATTCCATTAACCAGAGTTGATATTTAATGGAACTTTCAAAACTAAATGATGCAGGGGATTAGCTCACTGATCTTTGATCTTGAGCTACAACAAAGACTGGTTAAATCAAAGTTTACTTCAGCTGGCAGAGTAAATTATTTTATTTTATTTGTATAGAAACAGCATGTTTTTTCAATTAATTTAACTCAAGGATATAATTTAAAAAACAAGCGTTGGTCTGCTGTTTTTAAGAGTTAAGCATTATAAACTTTACAAAACAAAACAAAAAGAAAACAGATTTTACCAATACAACTTATGAGATTTTCCTCCCTGTGTCTGCATGTGTCTTATCCCCACAAAGGGGGATTGACCAGACTGTGTGTCTGCTAAAGCTGTGATTAAGAAGTCATAAAAGGTGAAGTCATGACTGATTCTAACCATTTACTTGTTTGCATACAAGAGGGCTAATGGCATATTGTTATGATTGCATGGGATTCCCTGGAGAGTAGATAATTTATGAAGGATTGTATTTAGACCTAGATAAGTAGGTCATGTGACATTAGTGGGAAACAGATGATGTAATGGGATGAGCCAGGTCTGTCAGTAGATTTGCAGTTTGGAGTCTGACAAGATGGAAGGATTTTAAGTTGAACAGTAGTTTTGCCAAATGCTGCTGGGTTGAGCAGAAGTGTACTGGTTCTGCTCCTGAAAGGGTCTCTCTCTCCAAATGCCTCCAGACAACTGAGCAATCTGTTTGCAAACTTTATTTCTAAGTGACATTTGAATAGTATTGTATTGTTTAATTGAAGTTAGTAGCAGGTATAGGTAATAAGTTCAAGTTATTTCTTGTATTTAAGAATTGTTTAACTGATAATTGTAAAGCTATTTTATGTTCATGTGGTTAATTCTGTGTTTTAATTAAAGTTTGTTTGAACATCATAGATACTTATTGGTCACAATCATTACCCCTGCGGTGAAGTATCCTTTCCTCACAGTTTTACAAATAAGAAAAATAGTTTGGGGTTCTTGTCCAGTATCCTAACAACTGCTGGGGTCTGGTCCGGTATCCTTGAAGGCTGACGGGTTCAGTGTTCACAAAAGAGCTAGGGCACATGTTCAGTATGCAGTGATAACTCAAGCTGAATTTCCAATACTAACGAGTGCTGTAATATTCTTTCAGTAATATTTTAAACTGACAATCTGTTGCCTTGTTCTCTAGACTTTGACACAATCTGAATGGGAGCTTCCTTATTCACATAACAATGACAACTTTAAAACTTGTGCATCAGCTTGATTTGTTTAAATTGACTATATAAAATATTATTCTGTAATTTGCTCCCACAATTATGTCAGTTTTGACCCTCTTAAAAAATATATTTTTTTATGTTTGGTCAAGGCCAAACGTTTCTTTAATATCACCAAGGTTTGAGAACAAATCTTCCTGTGTTACACAAGTTTCATACAATGAAAACATAATTTGTTTTTGGGGTACATGTGGTGATGTTTGTATCAGAGCACATCCGCACTTCTATGATCAGCAAAAAGAAGACCCTTATATACTTTGCACTTCAGAAGTTCGTTTCTGATTTTCCATGCTCCATACCAGCCAAGAGAGCATGTCAGAAAGCCTGGCCTGTGCTACATGCGACAATCTTCAGATCAGTTATAGCAAAGGAAAATAACGTGTCTCAATATTTGACATATGTTCTCTGCGGGCAAGGGTTCCTACCAGGATTTTTCTTTTTGGAAAAGGATGCCACACATTCTTGAGCATTCCCTTTCAGAGTCCATGCAATCAACAAATGTAGCAAGATGCACCGTATTAGCATTTCAGTAAGCCTAATAGTTGCTACAGCAGGCTAGTGAGCACCCAAGAAAAAAGGGGTTAATGTTTCAGATGCTGCCCCACATCAAAATCTATTCTGGTGAAACAAGCATACCACAAAAAGTTAATCCCTCTCATAGGAGATATGCCTTCCCTGCTGGGCTTTGCAAGAGTGAATTAGAAGATTTAGTAAAAGGGGGGATAGATCTAACATTCCTGCATTCGAGTAAAATCAAATGCTACTCAAATGCTCCACCTCAAGTTCCTAACATCAATAGAACTCGCCAACAAGGCTGTTCACTTTTCCAAACAACAGACAGTCTGAAGCTAGAAGATTGCAGACAAGCTTTTGGGTGATGATTAAAGAATAAACCTACATAGGTAAGATTGGAATTTTAAAACAATGTTCTGTGTACTGATTATTGTATCGGTGACTTGGAGCTGTGTTAAAGCCAAGAGAGCTGCATCAGAGAAAAAGGCTACTTCAGGGGCAGGATTCTCCATTTGCCGACGCCAAAATCAGGAAAGGCGATTGATGTGTTGGGCAAGCTGGGTCAATGTGGACTGCGTTTGATGCAGTGTAGAGAGAGACAGGCTTCCAACACTTGGTGAGATGTAACACGATTTTATTGAACATCTAACTATATTACATGCTTAACTGTGGGTTGACACTATGCTGACTTGACTGGAGACCTGAGGCTAGCCTGACCAGACTAACTGACTACCACATGGTGTTTGTACTAGCTGCTGCTCACGGGCTCTGACTGTCTCAGAGGCTGGATCCCAAGAGCGCGGGAAAACTGGAGCCCTCTGACTTGATAGTGGTTGTGTCCTGCCTGGTGATTGGCTGCTGTGTTGTGTGTGCTCATTGGTCATCCTGCGAGTCAATCACTGCCTGTCTGCACTCCATCATATACATGGATGTATATTATGACAGCGATTAGGCAGAGAATCGGTTTTGATGCTGAAATCGCAGCAGGCGCCGATTTGATGGCAAATGATTGATTAATTGATTGATTGTCACCTGTACCGAAGTACAGTGTAAAGTATTTTTCTGCGGCCAATAGAATGTACACAGTAAACAAAACAGAATTATCAACAAAGTACATCGACAAATAGTACATCGACAAATAGTGATTGGTTACAGTGCGGAAAAGGGCCAAGCAAAGCAAATACATGAGCAAGGGCAGCATAGGGCATCATGAATGTTCTTACACGGAACAGATCAGTCCAAGGGAGAGTTGTTGAGGAGTCTAGTAGCTGTAGGGAAGAAGCTGTTCCTATGTCTGGATGTGCGGGTCTTCAGACATTTGTATCTTCTCCCTGATGGAAGGGTCTGTAAAAGGGCAAAGCCTGGGTTGGGTAGGAGGGGTCTGTGACAATGCTGTCTGCCTTCCTGAGGCAATGGCATGTGTAGACTGAATCAATGGGAGGGTGACAAGCTTGTGTGATGAGTTGGGCTGAGCTCACCGCACTCTGCAGTTTCTTGCAATCGTGGGCAGAGCAGTTGCAATACCAAGCTGTGATGCAGCTGGATAGGATGCACTCTATGGCACATCTGTAGAGGTTTGAGAGAGTCAATGCAGACATGCCAAATTTCTTTAGCTTCCATAGGAAGTAGAGAGGTTGTTGGGCTTTCTTGACTGTTGCATCAACGTGAGTGGACCAGGACAGACTGTTGGTGAGGGTGACCCCCAGGACCTTAAAGCTATCAACCATCTCCACTTTGGAGCCATTGATGTAGACAGATGGACAGATGGGGGGGGGGGGGGGGGGGGGGGGGGGGGGGTGGGGGGGGGGGGGGGGTCGTGCTATGCTTCTTGAAGTCGATGATCAGTTCTTTGGTCTTGCCGACATTAGAGAGAGGTTGTTTTTGCTACATCATGCAATCAAGTGATCTATCTCCCTTCTGTAGTCTGATTCATCGTTGTTTAAGATACAACCCACCAGTCGAATCATCCACAAACTTTCCGATCAAATTGGAGTACAGTAGAGGACTGAGCATATATCCTTGAGGGGCCCCGGTGTGAAGGACTGTTGTGGAGGTGTTGCTGTTACATATCCTGACAGATTGCGGTCTGTTAGTGAAGTCAAGGATCCAGCTGCACAGGAAGGGGTCAAGTCCAAGATTGCAGAGTTTGGGTATTTGTCTTGTCGGGTTAATGGTGTTGAAGACGGAGCTGCAGTCTATGAACAGCAGTCTGATGTAGGCGTCTTTGTTATCAAGGTGTTCGAGTGTTGATTGTAGGGCCAGGGAGATACCATCTGATGTGGACCGGTTACGTCGATAGGCGAACTGCAATGGATCGAGACCGTTTGGGGGTGTGCATTGATCTGTCTAATGACTAGCTGCTTGAAGCATTTCATGATAACAGACATCAGTGTCACCGGTCAGTAGTCTTTGAGGCATGCTAACTTGGTCGCAGTTCTCCAGCACCTCGGCCTTGGCATCAATGCATTCCAGAACGCACATACAGTGGACACCGTGTTCATATAATAGGCGGGCCCAACCCGGTATTCTCAGGGCCTCCACGATTCTCCACCTTTATGGGTTGAGTTCTCTACGCCGCAGTTCACTTGTGCTTTTAAAAATCGTGAAACCAGCGTGGCGGCTGCTGAGGGAGAGAGAGGGGGTACAGAAGGTGTCCAACATCGGCATATTCTGCTGACAGTTGTGCCACTGGCCGGGGTCTTCTACCAGGGCCGGGGTGAGTAGTGGGGGGTGGCCAGCAGATGGAAATGGGAGCAGGGTGGATGGGCAAGGAACACAATTGCCGCAGCCGGCAAGACAGCCACGCAGCTGCGCACGCCGCTAACAGCCCACTTTGAACTTAGTGCCATGGTTCACATAGGTGTCGCGCCAGGGCACCCCCCTAGGTGCCCTCTAGCTCTAGCCGACCCATCAGCTGTATGGGCATGCTGCAGCACAACCAGTGCCATCTTGTTTGCTGGGATAAGTGTGTGTGTGGGGAGTGCATGTGTATATGCAGCTGCAGCTCGTCAGCCTCCCTAGTGTCAATCACGGACCCAGCAAATCCTGCACTGTTTTTCATTGGAATCAATTGTATTCCACGCAGCACTGGTGCTGGCCTAATAGTAGTGAAATCGATCCAGGTGTTGCGCCAGATTTTTTGTCACAGAAGTCCACGAATTCTGAGTTGTCATCAATACTTATGTATCAGAAATGGAGACTCCCACCCCCAGATTGTTCTCTGGGGGTAACTCCCTTCATGCTTGAATGATGAATAAACTATTGTAACCTGTTACTGGGACCCTGTGGTTAGTTGGAAGAAGTCCACCACAACAGCATGAACGTGTAATCAATTATGATCAGCATTACGAGCAGACATGATAAAATATTTAACAAGGAAGCATTCAGTTAACAGCACCTCAGAGGTTTTAAATAAGCATGCTAATTCCAAAATGTGATCACTTAAATCATACTACCCATCAGCAGACGCTACCAAGGTATTTTTATAGCCCCATGGTCTGGCAATACTCCATAGTTCTGTACTTTTGGAATTTGCAAATGTGCTGCAGATTTCAATTATTTCCAAATAGCCAGACATTGTTTGAATATTTGGGAGGCAATATATTCAAGTACTTGAGAAAAATTGGAGAAAGGAGAGGAAAGAGATGTTGGAAAAGGTATGGGTGTTTGCAAGCAGTGCTTCTTCATAATGAAACAAATTGGATCCCAAATTAAAGCTGGTAGAACAAGAGGTACAAGTGTAACAATTTAATTTGGAAGTAATGCAACAATTAGCTAGCATTTTGAAGTTAATTACAATAATAATACAGATGTTGTAGCCTTCAAAGCTGCTTTAAATTCAGAGTGAAAACGATCGCATGCACACAAATACTTCTTGTGAAGTATTTCATACAAATCTACAGTTAATTATTTTGGATGAATTATGGTCATTTGTTTGTTCGAGTGCCTTTGTTCCCAGAAAATTACACCACACACAAGCCAACTTTGCATGTCCATTTACCTGAGTAAGCAACTTAGTCCAATCCCACTCCGTTTTATCTTCATATTTGTCAATGTTCCTATCTTCCAAAAAATGAATCCACTGAAATAATGTATTAATTTTATTAAAATATGAAAGAGCGTTCCCCATTCTAATCAAACTAAAATGGTGCTCTAAAAATCTTCAATTAAGTATATATTTTTAATCTGGCAGGACGGTGGAGCAGTGGTTAGCACTGCTGCCTCACGGCACCGAGGTCCCAGGTTTGGTCCCGGTTCTGGGTCAGTGGCCGTGTGGAGTTTGCACATTCTCCCTGTGTTTGTGTGGGTTTCACCGCAACAACCCAAATATGTATAGGCTAGGTGGGTAGGCCATGCTAAGTTGACTCTTAATTGGAAAAAATGAATTGGATACTCTAAATTTAATTTTTTTTAAAGTATATATTTTTAATCAAATTCATTTTCTGAATTCATCAGGTTGCTGTGTAACTTATTTCTGATTTATCTGAATAATAATATCAAGATGACATTTAATGGATTTACAATACTTTAAAACATCTCAGAATTTACAGGATTTTCAGTACACATAGATGACAGCAAAAAGAACTCAAGTCTTTTCTAGAACTTCCTCCATTTTTCTTAGCTCTCGAACTCGACCCAGAGGCATAAGCAACAGTTATATAGATCATCACACCAATTAACAATCGAACACAGATCAATCAAAGCATTGAATACTACATATTTTCCCATTTTAACCAAATACATTATTTTCAATTAAATCATTCTAAACTATTTATGTATCAAATAATTGTAAACTATTTATGTATCAAATCATTTCTTAGACACTTCAACTTGTGAAAATATAAATATGATCTTTGAGGTTGCAAGGTCTCTTCAATGTACAATTACATCTATTAATCTGATGTTGTGGTTCTGTGTGATCAAGCTGATAAGTGGATGATCACCAATCACATGATCATGAAATAACAACGGTCCTCATGTTCATTTAAGCTCCTTGTCTAGGCTTTGTCACAGTAGGGACACTACTAGGGGTGTTCAGCTGTGCGCGTTTAAATGTGCAAATATATTATTCCACTGCTGGCAAATATTTGACCACAAAATGGTCAAGCCTCCTCCTCATTTTCAATGTGCCTTCTTATGACTCTTAAGCACAGAGGGAGTCTCAAAGACTTTTGTCACATTCGAAATATCATTTCCCTTTGCAGAGAGAAGGGTGTCTAAAATAAAGTGTTTGATTGCTGGCATGGTCTCTCTTCCAAATTCAGTTCTTGCACAAAAGTTCAACACGAGTTGCACTTTTCCTTTGAACTGAACACTTTATTGTGACACAATGTGCTGTTCCATAATTTGGGGGAGTTTTAAAGGTGTCTGGCCATGATGGGGCACATGTTTGAGATTGTTGAGAGCTCCTTGTCCACAACCATTGTTCTTGAGCTGGTTGGGCAGGCTGTGTCTGCAACCCTGAGTCTAAAGGTCCATTGTTGTGCAACCTTTTTAAATCCAAGATGTAATTTGTAGATTTGAACTGCCGATGTCCTGGATTTTTCCAAGATTGAGTGATCATCCTTAATGAGATGTTCCCCAATTTTTGGCATTGAAGTATTTTTAATTGACAGGTCACAGACTAGTTCACAGGTTAGGATCCCAAACACATAGAAGCCAATTGCTGCAACACTGTCACATATTGTTCGATGGGTTCACCATTTTTCGGGCTTCTTTGTTGGAATGTATATTGTTCAATCATCACACTGTTCTTTGGCTCAAAGTATTTTTTGAGAGCATGCCCTCCGACATAAAATATGGCTATATCGTCTGTGAGCTGCTGAACTATTCATGGACATTTCCTCAGAGACAATATACAAGTATTGCCTTCTTGCATATTATTGCTATATCTGGACTGTACATCCCTGTAGCAATCAAGTAGGTCTTGAACCTCGATATATATTGCTCCCACGACATGGGAGGATATCCCAGTGATGAAACAAATGGTTCTGTAGCTGGTAAAATTAAACTTTTCTCAACCATCATTGTTGTAACCTTTTGTTCATTATTCACTGGTTTGGTATATATCTATATGTTTGATTTATCTCAGAACTCTAGATGACCTAAGCACCAATTCTACAGCAGACTTATTTACAATACTTTAAAACATCTCAGAATGTATGGGATTTGTACACACATGGGCCGGGATTCTCCCCTACCCGGCGGGGCGGGGGGTCGGAGGGGCGTGAACCACTCCGGCATGTCGGAGGGGCGTGAACCACTCCGGCGTCGGGCCGCCCCAAAGGTGCGGCATTCTCCACACCTTTAGGGGCCAAGCCCTCACATTGAGGGGCTAGGCCCGCACCGGAGTGGTTCCCACTCCGCCGGCTGGCGTGAACGGCCTTTGGTGCCACGCCAGCCGGGGCCGAAAGGACTTCGCCGGCCGGCGTAAGTCCGCGCATGCGCCGGAGCGTCAGCGGCTGCTGATGTCATACTGTCGCATGTGCAGGGGAGGGGGTCTCTTCCACCTCCGCCGTGGTGAAGACCATGGCGAAGGCGGAAGGAAATGAGTGCCCCCACGGCACAGGCCCGCCTGCCGATCGGTGGGCCCCGATCGTGGGCCAGGCCACCGTGGGGGCACCCTCCGGGGTCAGATCGCGTCGCGCCACCCCCCCCCCCCCAGGACCCCGGAGCCTCCCCGCGCCGCCAATCCCACCGGTCAGGTTGGTGGTTTAATCCACGCTGGCGGAAGAGGCCTGTCAGCGGCGGGACTTCGGCCCATCGCGGGCCGAAGAATCGCCGCGGTGGGCCCACCAACCGGCGTGGCACGATTCCTGTCCCCGCTGAATTTCTGGGGGCGGAGAATTCGGGACACGGCGGGGGCGGGATTGATGCCGGCCCCGGGCGTTTCTCCGACCCCCCGGGGGGGGTCGGAGAATCCCGCCCCTGGTGTCAGCCAGAACAATGGTCTTTTCTGTGATCTTCTTTGTTTAATTAGCTGTTTATCTCTGCCTATAGCCTTACTCAATCAAGTATAGTTACATAGGTCAGAGAACCAATTAACAAGCGCGGAACGTTCCAAAACATTGAACACAGTCTGAGGGTGTGATTTCCGCATGGCGTAATGGCCAGCGCTGATCCCATCGTGAGAGGGACCCAAAACGAACTTCGCGTAACTCACAACACCATTTACATCACCTTCTCGTATGGTGTGATCACACTTAAATGAGCCATTAGGAGACCATTAGTGCCTCTGGGTGGTCAGGGACAGGGCAGGACCCTGGCAGTATCAGTTTAGCACTGCCAAAGGGCATAAGGCTCGGGGGGGTCAATGCCACAAGGATGGATGGGTGTGGGGCAGGGTCACCCTCATGTCTGAGTGGTGGTGGGGCTCATGTTATCCTTTGGTGATGCGGGGGGTGGGGGGGGGCGGTGGTGCGGTCGCATGTCCATGAGCGTTATCCTTTCAAAATGGTGCTCCAATCTCGGAAGAGCCAGTCTGGCAGGCGAGTTTAGTCCCCCACTACAGAGAAAATTTTTTGTGGGATTTACTGGTGAGAAACTCTCCAAGCCCCAAAAAATGATTCAGTGTGGGCGAATACAGGTTTGGTTCTCACAAAAAGCCGGCAGGAATCACCCGCCAAAGCTGCCCAAAATGACTTTTTAGTTGAACTGCGTTTTACAAACCACAATCCAAAAGGAGCTTTCCAATAAGCACCAATAAAGGCAGACATGTAGGGTAACAAGTTCAACAGTGTCTTTAAAGTCACAGTTGTAATTGTTAGTGGAAAAAATTGTTATGTGTGTCAGAATTGATATAAGTAATAATAAAGATGTCTCAAGTATTATAACAGCACAGGTCAAGGGAAAAAACAGCAGGCAAGGGGTTAAAATGTTAGACCTTAAAGAAGAGTCACCTGCACTGGAGATAATTCAATCATCTTACAGGGCATTAGGATAAGAAAGGGGACCCATGTCACAGAAATCATGGCTCCAGCCTGTCTGTAGGAGATTCATTGTCCAGCCCAGTGCAGGGGATAAAAACACATTAACAACCCATCCAAAAGTTCAGGGTAAAGGAAATATGTTGAACAGAATCCAGGAGATTGTAAAGAAGTATTGTAGTAGCTGATCGTTTTCCCATTAAAAGGACTACAAAATATGCATACTGATCACCTTGTATTGTTCCGACTGAATTGATGACGTCAGTGCCTTCTTGTAAATCTGAAAGAACTTAAATATATATGCGTGTAATTCTGACTACGATCAGAGCTGACTTTTGCGAACTAAGGCTAGCATTAGAACTTGCCTTGCCTGTGCACACAGAGCAATTCCGAATAAACGCAACCTTTACAACTCCACACGGTCAAGAACAGACTCTAGGTTTTAGTTCCCTCCAACAGTAATAAATAAGGTTGGAGGGTCTACTCGCAAGCTAAATATGGAAATACCAAAAATATCATAAATGTGATGATGAGTAAATCGTAAGAGCTACATTTAAATTAGTTTTTATAGAATCATAGAATCTCTACAGTACAGGAGGCCCAATGAGTCTGCACCGATCCTACGAAAGAGTACTCCACCTGAGCCCGCTCACCTGCCCTATCCCCTTAACCCCAATCTACACATCTTCAGATTTCGGCACCTGTCCGGGTTCACTGAGGGAGAATTCAGAATGTCCAATTCACCTAATAAGCATGTCTTTCGGGACTTGTGGGAGGAAACTTGAGCACAGGGAGAAAAACCCATGCAGACACAGGAAGAACGTGCAGACACCACATAGTCAGTGACCCAAGCCGGGAATCGAACCTGGGACCCCGCCACAGTCAAGCAACAGTGCTAACCACTGAGCTACCGTGCTGTCCCATCCTAGAATTGATTCCTCTAACCCCTTGACCAGTTTACAGGAACATATTTATATAGCACATTTAATGTCATGAGATGCCCCAAGATACTTTCCAGAAGCAACGTAAAACAATGCATGACACCATAATCTTAGGTCAGATGACCATAAAAGAGATTTTAAGATACATCTCAAGAGAAAAGCAAGGTGGAGTTGGAGTATTGCAGGGAGAGTATTCCAGAGTTTGGGGTCTAGGCAACTGAAGGCACACCAATGATTGAACATTTTTAATTTTGAATGCACCACAGGACAGAATTAGAGGAGTGCAGATATCGGAGGGTGTGGGACATGAGAAAATTACAGAGATAGGCAGGAACAAGGCCGTGGAGAGATTTGAAAACACGGATGAGAATTTTTAAGTCAAAACGTTGTTTGACAAGGAGCCAATGGAAATTAGTGAGCACAAGGTGATAGAAAATAGGACTTACTGCGTGCAGGGCATGGGCAGATGGGTTTTGGATAACCTTGAGTTTATGGAGAATAGAATATGGAATCAGCCAAGAGTATGTTGGAATGTTCCAACATATAGATAATGAAAGTATGAAATGAGGGTTCCAGCAGATGAACCAAGAGAGAGGGCACATTCAGCTGGTGTTACAAAGGTGGAAATAGACAGGTCTTGGTGATGACAAATATGACACCAGGGGCGGGATTCTCCAACCCACCGCCTGGTCGGAGAATCGGCGGGGGCCGTCGTCAATCCCGCCCCCGCCGTGTCCCGAATTCTCTGCCACCAGAGATTCGGCGGGGGTGGGAATCGCGCCGCACTGGTCGGCGGCCACCCCCCCCCCGGAGATTCTCCGGCCCGCAATGGGCCGAAGTCCCGCCGCTGTCAAGCCTCTCCCGCCGGCGGGAATCAAAACACCTACCTGACCGGCGGGAGCAGGCGTTGCGGGCGGGCTCCGGGGTCCTGGGGTAGGCGCGGAGCGATCTGGACCCGGGGAGTGCCCCCACTGTGGCCTGGCCCCCAATCGGGGCCCATCGATCGGCGGGCGGGCCTGTGCCATGCGAGCACACTTTTCCTTCCGCCTTCACCATGGTCTTCTCCATGGCGGAGGCGGTACTGACCCCCTCCCCTGCGCATGCACGGGGATGACGTCAGCAGCCGCTGACGCTCTGGCACATGCGCGGACGTACGCTGGCCGGCGAAGTCCTTTCGACCCCGGCTGGCGTGGCGCCGAAGGCCGTCCATGCTAGCCGGCGGAGCGCCAACCATTCCAGCGCGGGCCTAGCCCATCAAGGCGAGGGCTTGGCCCCTAAAGGTGCAGAGACTTCCGCACCTTTGGGGCGGCCCGACGGCGGAGTGGTTCACGCCACTCCATCACGCCGGGACCCCCCGCCCCGCCGGGTAGGGGAGAATCCCGGCCCAGGTTTGAGATCAGACTAGCTTAATCTCAACCTGTTACCAGGGAGAGGGAGGGAATCAGTAGCTAGGGAATGGAGCATGGAACGAGGACCAAATATTATGCTTCAGTCTTCCCAATATTTAACTGAAGAAAATTCCTGCACACAAATACTGGATGTTGGATAAACATTTAATTGTTAACAAATTAAAATGACAGCAGATAGAGGGAGGTTCCACTAATTTCATTATTGGAAGCCAGTCTTTGCTCAGTGGGTGTATTCTCACCTCTTACAAGTTCATAGGTCCACAGTACATTTCAGCACTTGAACACAATCAAAACTGAGACTTAAGCACTGCACCAGTCAGAAGTGTTGTTTTTTGGCTTAAATGTTAGTCTGAGACCAAATCTGCCCTTTCAGGTGCACATAAAAGAAACCATGGCAGAATTTGAAGAGGAGCATCAGATTTCTCTCTTGCCCAATATTTACCTCAGCTAACATTGTTCAATGAGATTAACTGGCTCATTGCTTTGTGTGACCACACGGTGCATAAATTGGTTGCTGGGTTTCATTAGATTAGAATAATGACTACATTTTTAAAATATTTAATCGGGTGTGAAGCATTTTGGGATTTCCCTGGATCGTGAAATAAGTTATTAAAAGTGTCAAGTCATCCTATGTTTTAATACTCCCGATTATAACTTGTTTATTCAAATGATTCATTCCCTGCACTTGATATTGAGCATTTATGCATTTAATTATTTTGATCACAAAAATATTACTGCAAATGTTGTATATGACACTTGTATAGATAATGTAAATCAGTTGTCAATAATATTTTATGTTCTTTCATTAAAAAGGCCTGCAATTACATCTCTCCCCACCACCAGCATGTGTACACACGCAATTCTGAACAGCATATGTTAGATGAATTTTAATTTAACTATTACTCAGTGTAGACATAGACAGATGAAGCATGTAAAGCATTTGTGCCCTAAAGGAAGAATTGTACGATTGTAGGATATACTCAAAAGGAATTTAATTTTCTGAGGTAGTATAAACATATATGTGGCTTGGCTACCACATCTGTATACTGTTCCTCCAACTCAATTATCATCCACTTTGTTACCTAGACACTTGCAGTTAGTAATAAGTTCAATTTCCACATTATGAATCTTCGCTGGGACAATATTAACTGGCTTTTTCCTAAAGTCTGTATGTAGTTCTTTCGTCTTGCTTTTGATCCATTTAAGAGAACTGCTATTGCACCATTTTCTGAACTTCTCCACTGAGTTCCTATAGTTTACTTCATTATTCCATCAGAGGCCCATAGGTACCCCATTATGAGCATACAACAGGATTGCTATGCCATTGTGCGCTGATTGACAATCATTTGTGTCGAGGATGAATCATAGAATTTAGTGAACAAGGCCTTTCGACCCATCAAGTCCTTATTTCCCCACCCAAGTTTATTCCCCTAACAAAGGTGAAAGTACACAGCTCTGAGGGGATCCATAATTCATTTATATAGGTTCCAAGTAAATCCCAGAGACTAACACCCATTAGATCCCTTTGTGAAGGAAATCATTGATCCAAAGTGGGATTGACATCAAGGTTTCTCAATTTCTCCATAAGCTTGAATGGTTGCATGGTATTAAAAGCCGAAGAGAAATCAACAAAGATTGCGTGAACATTGTAGCCTAATCTGTCCATGTGCTGTTGGATCCAATGGACTAAGGTCAGGGCAGTATTGTCTACTGAATTGGGGATGTTGTTAAGACCACAATACATAGGAGAAGAATTAGGCCATTCAACCCATCGAGTCTGCTTCATCATTCAATCGCGCTGTATTTCTTTCATCCCCATTCTCCTGTCTTCTCCCCAGAACCCCTGATCCCCCTATTAATCAACAACCTAGCTATTTCTGTTTTAAAGACACTCAATGACTTGGTTGCCACAGCCTTCTGTGGCAAAGAGGTCCACAGATTCATCATCCTTGGCTGAAGAAATTCCTCCTCACCTGAGTTTTAAAGGATTGTCCCTTCAGTCTGAGGCTATGTCCTCGAGTCCTAGTTTTCCCTACTAGTGGAAACATCCTCTCCCATCCACTCTATCTAGGCCTTTCAGTATCCTGTAAGTTTTAATAAGATCCCCCCCTCATCCTTTTAAACTCCAATGAATGTAGTCCCAGACTCCTCAACCGTGCCTCATATGACAGTCTCTTCATTTTAGGGATCATTCTTATTCGGCAAACTGTAACTGATATTGAACATGAGGACCTTGAAGCAGTTTTGACAAAATGCACTCAAAACTTCATGAAAAAGTAACAAAAATACAACTGACCACATTTTTCTCATTTCCCGGAGGTCACTAATTAATTAGAGTTAACAAATGGGAAACCTTCGGAAGATCTGTGACAAAAGAAGCGTGAGGTAATTGAAATCACCTACAATTATTTGAACTGCTTTAAGAGTGAGATACTTAAAATTGATTACATTTTTAAGCCAAAATGAGTTGACTTTGGAGGAACTTTTCCGTCATACAAAGACACAGATAAACAATCGACAGGCAGGAAAAGATCAGCTGGGCAGTGAAGCCTGTTGCATACAGTGGTGCTGCAACCGTGCATCATAATCACCAGGCCGCCCTCTCCATAAATTATCTGCTTGTTATTAATCTCCTAGAGAATGCAGAAAAAATAAAACCAGCATTCAACAGATTACTTAAACACTGCTTTTCAGCAAGCCTTGGGTTTCGAGTGTTTTTTTCTTCATCTCAGATAAGTTCCTTCTGAACTACTCCCACACTTCAGCCTCCACATGTTGTTAGAGTCGTTCGGCAGAGTAATTCCGAGAGGGATACTGACCAACTGCAGAGGAGAATTCAATTAATTTGAAATAACTCCAACAGCCAAAAAAGTGTCACAGGAGATTTGTTACATGTCAGTGCAGTTCAGATGATTGCCGATGATACGATTATGCGCCATGGTGTGTTGCTCTAGTACACTTTAATGGCAGATCGTCCCGTCAGCTGGAAAATTGACAATCTCTCTCTCTCTTTCTCTCTCTCAATTGTAGGGAAAACGAGAAGGGAAGTGTGCTTCATCCAGACAGATAAAGAAACTAGCTTCAGTTAAAATTACAAATAATTCTTGTTGACAAGATATGATACCGGCTGTATGGATGTGTTATTCTGGAGATACAATGTAGACTTTCTAAAAATTGGACCACATGCTGTAATAATACAATGCCGGGGGTGGAATCTCATCTCGTGCAAATTTTTATGAACTATATATCCTGCACAATTAATTAATTTAGGCACATTTTACTCATAAGTCCCATATGTGTCTTGCCTGGGCGTGTCTCTGCCAGGGATCATCCTGAGGTACCTGTGAGTGCAGGGGGATCATTTCCTGCCTGGGAAACACAAACCCATGGGAACATCCTGCACGCCTGCAATCCTGTTGCTGCTATTAATTGTACAGTGTCAATCAACTAATTTGATTAATCCAGCCAGAGAATGTGGAATCAGGGTGAGCAACTCTGTTGTGGGGAAAAGAAAGGGACACTTTGTTGTGGGGGGTGCTGATGGGACTGTGGGGATAGGTGCTGCCGACGCTAATGACGTTAGGGACTGTGCTACCAAGACAAATGACCGAGGTGGGATCTGGGGGCCCAGGGCCCACCAGACCACCACCCTGCTCGCTTGTGCCTGGGCCTGCCCCACATCTCTACCCACAAACCCTGGCCTGCCGGATTCCCCAAAGCCCCAAATCCAAACATCAGCCTGAGACACTGAATACCACAATCCAGAGTCCCTCCTGTGCTTCCTGGATCTCCCCTGCCCTTGGGCTCGAGACTGAGTTAATGAGCCACTGCCCATAAGAATCCAGTACAAATCGTGTTCGGAGCAACCAACACACGGGACATGGAAGAGCAATGCAAATTCCAGGACAATTCCGTAAATTTTAAACACAAGTCAGTTGATCACCCTGGGTGGAGACTCAGGCAGGGGTCTGTGTACAATCTGGTAACACAGAACCATACCTGGCAAAATTTGTGGGTAAGAGTATATAAACTTGTTCAATTTGAAACACGCAAGAATGGGGAAGAGTAATCTGATGTGACAAACATTATGGGGTCCATGTAGTCTGATAATTGACAGAATTGGGAACATTGAATGCAGATTGCAGCCAGCCAGTGTCTAGTTTATAAGGTAACTCTTCCCAAGAAATCACAACCCCCCATACTCAAGTTGGCTGACAAAATCTGGTACCAACTGATTTCCAGTTGGATTTACCAATTATAAAAATAAATGCAGTAGGTCTGATAGCATCTGTGGAGACAGAGAGAGAGAGTACAATAGGATTTTTCTTCAAAACTGGGATTCCCAGTTGTTCCCCATTCATGTCAATTACTTTATGTGGTTGTAGTCTTCAACTAATTTCAACATAATTTCCTGTCCAGTGTGGAGCAGGATTGTATGTGCTAAAGGAACAAAAGATTGTTCCAGAGTAAGTGTTATTGGCAGAAAAATTAACAGCTCTGTTTGAAAGCGGGAACATAAATACAAAGTACAGACTAACACGTAATTTTTTTTAAATGGATCAAATGGCCAGTGTCAGTATGTATCTTGTTTTTATGGTTTTGCTTTCAGACAGAGTTGTTCATTATTCTATTAGCACTTACTCTGGACAAATGCTTTGCATCTACTATAACTCCCTCACCTATCCCAGATCTTCCCATTTGATTTCCCCTCCCTCTTTCAACAGCAGAAAGCCCATCACATTTCTACCTCCTTTCAATTCCAAAGAAGAGCCATTGCCAAATCAAAATGTTAACTGTTTTTCTCTCCCTCCAAATAATATCCAGGTACTGTAGACACACATCAGTTCAGTTGCCTTCATGTGTCAACAATCTTCACATTACTACCTTCATGATTTTAATTTTAAAGCGGGTGCCGGGTGCAGGACCAGAGGACCTGGGGGACATGTATGCAAATGTTTGAAGGTGGTAGAACAAGTTGAGAGAGCAGTTAACAAAGCACACGGGATTCTCTGGTTTATAATTAGGGTCATACATTACAAAAGTAAGGAAGTTATATTAAACCTATATAATACACTGGTTCATCCTCAACTAGAGTACTGTGTCCATTTCTGGGCAACTTGCTTGAGGAGGGATGTGATGGCAGTAGAGAGGGTGCAGCAAAGATCCATGAGAATGGCTCCAGGGAAAAAATCCAATCTATGGAACTGAAGAATTTTGGACTATTCTCCTTGGAGAAGAGAATATTGAGAGGAGATTTCATAGACAAAACCAAAATCATGTGGGAACTGGACAGAAGAGAGGAACTGATACGGTTGACTTCTGATTCAGGAGGTTCCTGTCGTGAACCTTCAAATGGTCTTGGATACTTGGATTTGGATTTGTTTATCACATGTACCGAGGTATAGTAAAAAGTATTGTTCTGAGAGTCATTTAGGAGTCTGGTAACAGTGGGGAAGAAGCTGTTTTTGAATCTGCTAGTGTGTGTGCTCAGACTTTTGTATCTCTTGCCCGATGGAAGAAGTTGGAAGAAAGAATAAGCTAGATGGAAAGGGTCTTTGATTATGTTGTCCGCTTTTAGGAGGTGTAGACAAAGTCAGTGGGTGAGAGGTGGGTTCGCATGATGAATTGGGTGATATTCAAGACTCTGTAGTTTCTTACTTTCTGGGGCTGAGCAGTTGCCATACCAGGCTGTGATGCAGACAGATAGGATGCTTCCTATGGTGCATCTGCAAATGTTGGTAAGAGTCAATGTAGACATGCCGAATTTCCTTAGTTTCCTGAGAAAATACAGGCACCGCTGTGCTTTTTTGGTCGTAGCATCGACGTGGGTAGACCAGGACAGATTGTTGGTGATGTGCACACCTAGGAATTTGAAGCTGTCAACCATCTCCACCTCGGCCCCATTGATGCAGACGAAGGTGTGTACGATACTTTGCTTCTTGAAGTCAATGACCAGCTTTTTAGTTTTGCTGACATTGAGAGATTGTTGCCATTAGACCACTCCACTAGGTTCTCCATCTCCCTCATGTATTCTCTCATAGTCTGACTGCCGTCAGCTTGCAGAATGGAGCAACGGTTTGTTTATGCTCCACAGATGATCTTGGCAGTCTGGAAGACACTGTGCCGCATGTCACACATGTCTCTATAGTAATGGGTTATATTGGCCCTCTCTATCCACTACGTATTCTTGATGACGTCTCGTTTCAGATTTGAGTAGCAAACGTTCTTCTCATTTCTGCTGTGGTGTAGAATGATCCCTGGTATGGAATGAGTTTAGTGTTGGGGGAAAGGAATGTGTCCAGGTGAAGAGTGGATGACTACACTGAATGCAAGGGATAAATTAAGAATCGAGACAAGACCAGTGTCACATTTCCAGCATTCCAGGATATTGCTTTTATGTTAAAGGTTCCTCTCCACAGTTGCTGCCTGACCTGCTGAGTATTTGCAATAAGTTTTGTTTTTACTTACAATAAAAATATTTTCAAAATAACATCTCAGACAGAGGAAAGTCTTTTTCTGTCTACAACTTTTGCTTGACTTTTGTTTTGATAAATTCTTCATGAACTGTTTACATTTGCAGAACTCGGTTGGATGCCCTTTCGTCTTTATTTGCCTCTACTTCTCCAACAAAAGTGATGAAATAAACATTAATCTTATTCATTATTCATTTTATATCTCAATGATTCATGTTTGGAACTGTATGATCCTTTGTAGTGCAAATGCAGAATCCTTTTATTTAGCTACTACAGCTATGTGGAGATTATTAAACACGGTATTGCTCGATGCTGACCTTTGAACATATCAGCACTCAAGCTGATGGAACTTGAGACAATATTTCTCTGAAAAATCTATTTACATATTGCAGCCATGGATTCAGTCCAGAATGGTGTCTCATACTGAAGTAACACATTTGCATGGAATGATCACTGTACTGAGGCATGTGGTCTCTCCCAGATATCCACGTTCTGAAGATACAACTGATCCTTTTGCAGCCTAAAGATACTGTGGATTTCAGTGTCAAATGCTGGCCCAGTTGATTCAGCACAAACTTGGGATCTAACCTTCTAATCGTGAAGGCTCAAAATCAGAGCAGTCTACCTAGTCAGCTTAATGAAGCTATGAAAACTGTTTTAATGGGACATGGCCCAAAAGATGCAACCTTTTGATTTAACCTATGCAACCAAGATTACTACTATTACAATTTTTCTACCTGATTTCATTACTGTTAATTGGATGAGCTTCAAGTTCCAGAACACAAGATCGATGGCTACTGCCAAAAGTTACTCTCAGCACTTACTTAAGTAGACACTGTAGCAAAGATAATTCAATCCAACACAACAGTAGTTGTAATGCAAGTTCGAAAACAAAAGTAGTTTTATGGGATTTTTATACCTGTATTGTAAATATTAGAAATAAGTTATATTTTTAATTTAATTTAATGTTTCTGCGCCTGGAAGAGTAAAATCTATTGTTAAATTAATGCTGGACAAAGTTGCTTCTATGTCTAGCGGTTGGTTGGATTCCACCTCTGTTTGGCTGTGCTTAGAGGGCTCTATGGCATGAAGAATAAATGTAAGTAGCAGTCATTGCTTCACAACTGGGGGTCCTTGTTAGGTAGAAAAGCTTTTAAAGCTTCAGTTTTAGTAAGATATATTTCAGTTGAAGGCAGGACATCGGGGAATGAACATCTCTGCCAGAAGACAGACAGGATAGGAGCTGCAAAGAGACAGGCTTCCTAACATATTGGTCACTGTCCATCTAATCAGGGAATTGGGACAGAAAGAATGTCTTAAGACGACTGGAGTGAAGAGAAAACAGATCATGGTATTGCTCAGGAGAATTTAAGCAACAGTAAACAGAGTTCTGAGTTAAAGAGACAATTGCAGTAACTAGCTTTAAAGTGGGACAGCAGACTTCAGAGATAAATCAAACATTTTATGGCATTTAACGAGAGTCTGAGAATCGAGAGTTAAAGCAATTTTGAACAGTTTGTACGGCAGTCAAGACAAAATAATCCTAAAGAGGGTGTTGTAAACCCTGCGGGTGAGATTCTCTGGCCTCCACGTGGTGTGTTTCTCAGCAGTTGGAGGTGGACCGCCATTGGTCAGGTCTTCTTGTCCTGCTGCTGTCAATGGGAAAGTCCTGCCGTCATGAACAGGTGGAAAATCATGCCCCTGGACTGAATTCACTGTTAAAAGTGGAGCAGAAGCTTTGTACAAAAATGTCATTTGGAAACCCGGACTAGGGGCGAAATTCTCCGACCCCACGCAGGGTCGGAGAATTGGCGGGAAGCGGCGTTATTTCCGCTCCCGCAGGTTTGGTAATTCTCCCGCCGGTCATAAACCGGCGTTGTGCAAATCCCGCCGGCAGCCTGTGAAAACAGCTGGCGCCGGCGGGATTTCATTTTTTAAAAAACTTACCTTATATCTCCGGCCCGGATGGGCCGAAGTCCCGCCGCTGGGAGGCCTTCTCCCGCCGCCGAGGTTTAAACCACCTCTGAAACGGCGGGCTCAGCGGCGCGAGCGGGCCCCCGGGGTCCTGGGGGGGCGGGGGGCGATCAGACCCGGGGGGGTGCCCCCACGGAGGCCTGGCCCGCGATCGGGGCCCCCCCGCTCACTCCGCGGGGCAGTGCCGTGGGGGCACTCTTTCTCCTTCCGCTCCGCCACGGCCTCCGCCATGGCGGACGCGGAGGAGAACCCCGCATCGCGCATGCGCCGGCAGTGACGTCAGCGGCCAGCTGCCGCTGACGTCACTGCCGGCGCATGCGCCGACCGGCGAAAGCCTTTCGGCCAGCCCCACTTCCG
Organism: Scyliorhinus canicula; assembly: GCF_902713615.1. Classification (NCBI taxonomy): domain Eukaryota; kingdom Metazoa; phylum Chordata; class Chondrichthyes; order Carcharhiniformes; family Scyliorhinidae; genus Scyliorhinus; species Scyliorhinus canicula. The sequence goes on from NC_052154.1 coordinate 136,770,552, forward strand.
ACGGCGCCGGGTGTTTGCGCCAGTCTACCGGTGCAAACTGCTCCGGCGCGGGGCTGGCCCCCAAAGGTGGGGAGAATTCCCCACCTTTGGGGAGGCGCGACCCCTGAGTGGTTGGCGCCACTCCCCTACGCCGGCATCCTCCGTCACGCCGGGTAGGGGAGAATCCAGCCCTAGGTTTCAGAATGCAAACTCACTAAGGGAAAGCATTATTGAGAGAAGATTTTAAAGCACATTTTTGGGAGTGGAGTTTGGAAACTCTCATGTGACAATCATCTGAGGAGATTCAGAGAAGAAATCCACAGACATTAACTTGAGTTCAGTGCGTGTATCTGACCATAGCCAATCTGTTCGATTAAAGGGACGTTGACTTACTCAGACCGTTGTTGCTTAAGATATGTTTTGTGATAGTGTTAGCCTTAAAATCAGTGTTAATTGTTAAGCTAAGGGAGAAGTAAAGGGGTATTGCATCATAATCCAATCTTTTCATGTTTACTAAATGTTTTTGCCTTGTTGTTAAACTAATTAGCGGGCCAGTGTGTCTGTTCCTTCACTTTTTAATAACAAAAGTAGAAGTTAGGGGGCTGGATTCTCCGCAACCCAGTGCCGAATTTGCGATGGTCGGGGGTGGGCTGATCGAACGGTGGGGGGGCCTTATACGGCACCGGCTAATTTTGGGCGGGCAGTCTGGGTTGAGCGCGCGGCCGATCGGGGGAACTCTTTGGAGGATCCAGCTCCGCGCGGTCCAAGTCCACCATGGAGCACGGCGCAGCCACTGGAGGCCGGCGCCGCGCGCATGCACGGCCTCTGACCCGGATGTGCGGTGGCCCGTATCTGCAGTAAAAGCTGCTAGATTCACGTTGGGTCTCTGCTAGCCCTCTGCAGGGCTTTGAATATGTGGCCCTTTCACGCCAGTTTTTCTGTCGTGAAAGGCCACAGTTTTTACGATGCCATGGGGACATAGTCCCAAAAACGGAGAATCCAGCCCATGGTCTTTTGAGCCAGATTTCCATTCTGGAATCTTCCCGTCCAGTTATAACACCAACTGAGATTGTAACAGAACGATAAATTATTTTTGCTTGTGACACTAGCAATCTGCCAATACATGCTTCATTTAATTTCTGCATTTCTTGCAGCATAACGTGTAGTTACCATGATGCAGTGAAAACACAGAGCTGCAGTCAGACAGGATCCTTAAATAGCAGAAAGGTATTGAATAACTCAAGTACATCTCGCAAAAAAATACATAACCCGATATTTCATGAGTTGCACAAGGTGAGGCAGAGGATATACTTTTGAACAATAGTCCATATAATTCAGATATTATTAGGGCATCCAGCAGAATTTCGACTGGCAGAAATAGTTAATCTCTACGTTTTTTTGAAAAATAATTATTTTCCTCCTTATTCCCATTTTTTCCTAAATTTACACCAAACAATAAACAATAATCAGTAACGAATGTAATGTCAATCCCCGTATCAATAATAATGATCTCATCCTCCCACCAAATCCCAGACATTAGCCTGCATGTTAACATAAACAAATGACAAAAAGGAATCAGGAATCACCCATAGTCACCATTATCACATACAGCCCCCCCTAATGGTTGATGTGATCCAATTCTCAAAAGTGCATAATGAATAACGCCCATGAATTGTAGAACCCCTCCATCCTTCCCCTCAGTTCAAATTTGACCTTTTCAAGCATCAAGAATTTGAGCAGCACCCCCCCCCCCCCCCCCCCCCCCCTGGCCAACCCACCCCCACCACGCCAGGGCACAGGATGGAGAGGTTGATCTCCACCCTAACAAGATCCACCTTCGGGCTATCAACGAGGCGAAGGCTACAACATCTGCCTCCGTGCCTGTTTCCAACCCCGGCTGGTCCGGCACCACGAATATGACCTCCCGAGGGCCCGGGTCCAGTTTCACGTGCACCACTTAAACACCTCCTTACCTTAAACACTTACCTTAAACACCTCCTTCCAGTAATCCTCCAGCTTTGGACAGGCCCAAAACATATGAACGTAGTTTGCGGGGCCCCCGACAGCAATGTTCACACACATCATCTACCCCCTCAAAGAGCTGGCTCATCCTCACCCTGACATCTATGCTATTCACATCTCCTCTGGTGTTTCCATCCCTCCATTGCCACTCACTTTGGCTTTCACATGAAACCTTTCATCGTTTAATCTTTCCTACCTTTCAGCCTATCAAAGACCTTCAATTTTGTTCTTGTCACCACCCTTCCCTTTGCTGAAAAACTATTCAGGTTTCTAACTTTTAACAGGTCTGGTGAAAAGGCTTAGCCTGAAACTTTTAATTATGTTTTTCTCCACAGAAACCGAGTGCTGCTGATTATTTCCAGCATTTTCTGTTTTTATTTCTGATTTTCAGCATCCAAAGAAATTTGCTTTTGTATAGGTTGTGGAAACTCTGGTTGTTTCTGAGGCTGGTAAATCAATGCAATGATGAAGCAAATAATTCAACAGAATTCATAGGCATAACATGGCACTACTGCTTACTACAGGTGCAAATGAAATTCCAAACAATTTCCAGTCTGTTCAAGGTAAGAAGCTCATTTCCTGAAAAGGTCAAAAACAGTTCTCTCTGCCAAGCTGTCACACCTATTACATGAAATAAAGCACAAAGGAACAGATTCCTACCCAGTCATTTCCCTAGGCATTATATCCAAAGAACAAAATGAAAAATATTTGTTGATTGGATCAGAAAAATAAAGTAGTAATTATTTATAACGTTGTCAGCAGACATTTTGCTCCAGGACTTACTTGCTTGCCGACTTGGGGTGGGTTCCTCTCTGCCACTCAAATAGCTCATGACAAAACAGTTTTCCAAAGGAGATCTTAAAACATCTTTCCAAACTCTTAGCCAACGCACATAGATAAATAAACACATTCCCAGCACAATCACCAAATATACAATTATCTCTAACATGAGGTACAGCTCTTGACCGTTAATTGTTTCACCTATGGGTTTTTACAATGCAAGCAGAAAAAAGATCTTGGAAATATTGTTCACTTGCATCATTCCTTCTTCACAGAATATCTCTACATTATTTCAGATTTACAGTCAGGAACTTGGCACTATCCTTTCAAAATTAAGGATATTTCACTTTTCTACTTAGTTTTGATTTCAGAGACAAAAGTAAATCAGAAAAATTACACAATGCCAAAGTTAAAGATTGATTTGCCACACAATTTGTTGGCTATATTTTCTCTAAATAACTGTTTCCTTCCACATAGATGCCAAACTTCATTCAGTCATCTCAATTACTGAATTTGATATTTAATTCTGTGTTGATAATGCTTGTTAAAGCTTATACTTGAAGGCCTTAATCTTTCCCAAAGACTTGCGCCTTGTCTTGAAGACAGATTCCGCAATCTGAACATGAGCAACGTGTACAATTTCATAAGTCACATCAAGGCTTGTTTTAGTTCAACAGAAATTTGAACAACATTTACACACATACCTCGAATGTTTTGGCTATGTGTCATATTCGAAGTAATCAGCTGGATCAGCTCTATATCTCAAAATTAATTGATATTCTATTTTTGAAACAAGGTGGCGCTGATGGTAGGCAAAACAAACATATTCCAGGAATTCAAGTTTGCAATGAACACAGTCACCCATGAAATATTTGTGCTGCCATGCCGGTTCAACATCAAATGGCACAGATAATAACAAAAATCACAAAATCAGAGAAGAAGAAGCAGAAGAAATTGCTTAGTGTTACAAGTAGGCTTCAAATGAAGTTACTTTGAAAAGCCCCTAGTTGCCACATTCCGGTGCCTGTTCGGGGAGGCTGGTACAGGAATTGAACTGTGCTGCTGGCCTGCCTTGGTCTGCTTTCAAAGCCAGCGACTGAGCCCTGTGCTAAACCAGCCTGGAGTTGATATTTAATGTGCTCACCCTTTGCCAGAACTGATCCTGTTGACAAATGAATCAACTCCCAACCCACATCAGCAAAATTCTGCTTTCCTCAAAACTAGCTCAGACTGCGTGCTAATTCAGCATACAAACATCAACTGTGATACTGCCAGTTTGTTCCCCCTTCTTTCCATTCTACTGTTTGAAACATTCACTAATATACATTGGAAACAGTAGCATACTTAGACAGCTGTATTTTGATATTCTTGTTCTCTTATCACATTCCCCATTTATCACACACGCTCAGATATCTTCCTCAGAAAAAAGGTAGACTGGTAAGAGGGCATAAGACTCAACCTATCAACAGGTGAGTAACAAAGCAATCATTATTTCCTTCTTTACAAAGGCACAGCAAAGATCAACATGAAGAATGAGGAAGGGATAGCTTACCATATCAAATAGATTATTTTTAAATTGCAATAGCTGGCTAAACTTAATTACTTCCTCCTCCTGCATAGTTTAGTAAAAACCCACACCGAGTATCACAGACTCTCCTTTTGTACTCACTCGTTCTTTCATATTCCCCAGAAATCCTCTTCCTTTATGCTAAGACCTTAGACCTTCTCATCAAATTTCCATCTCAAATTATCTATCATTTTAAAGGCCAACTTCAAATCTGTCTGGCTATTCTTCTGTTCAATAGAAGGAAAATCAGGATTATTCATTCACAGTCCATGTGGCACCAATTTTCCTGTGCCCAGGTATTTCTGTGGTTTATATGTGAAACTCTTTTTTTCTAAATTAGAGGCAAAGGGGCCCTTCATTGCATCACTGGTAATAAATGTATATGGCCATTTCCAACTCTAAATGTATATTCTTTAATTTTGTAGCTTATACATGGCATATCATTTTACAACACTGCACATGGCATATGTATCGGTTTTAATAAAGAATAACTCTCTCCTCAGGTGTGTAACATGTTTTTTATCTCACACCTGAAGGAATGTTACACCATCAATCTGCTCTTCTGATGTTGCTAATTTAAGAGTAACAAATGCCATTTCCAAAATGCAAATTTTCCACATACATTGTAGACTCAGACAGAAAAAAATTCTTCCAGTCTTATTGGATGTTTGATCATTTTCAGATTATGCTATTTAATGCAGAATAGGGGAGAAAACAACAGGACAATAAAAGAGCAGGGGAGCGGCACGGTGGCCCATTGCTGCCTTATGGCACCGAGGATCCGAGTTTGATCCCACCTCTGGGTCAGTGTGTGTGTGGAGTTTACACATTCTCCTCATGTCTGGGTGGGTCTCACCCCAACAACCCAAAGATATGCAGGGTAGGTCAATTTGCCACGCTAAATTGCCCTTTAATTGGGAAAAAACATTTTTAAAAAAAGAAACAGGCCATTTTGCTCAACAAGGGGTAGTATGATGACTTGCACAGCTGCCTCAGTTCCACGGACCTGGGTTCAATTCCGGCCTTGGATGATTGGCTGTGTGGAGTTTGCACTTTGTCCGGTTTCCTGCAGGTGCTCCAGTTTCCTCCCACAGTCCAAAGATGTGCAAGTTAGGTGGATTGGCCATGTTAAATTGCCCTAAGTGTTCAAAGGTTAGGTGGGGATATAGGGATAGGGTGGGGAACGGGGTCTAGATGGGGTACACTTTCAGAGGCCTGTGCATACCTGATGGACTGAATGGCCTCCTTCTGCACTGTAGGAATTCTATGATTCTATAAGCCTGTGCCAATATTAATACTGCCTCAATTGAACCTCTTCCCACCACAGTTCCAGGCAGTGCATTCCAGATCCGAACCATGTGTTGTGTGATGTTTTTTCTCACATTTGCTTCTTCTGCAAATCACTTTAAATCTGTGCCCTCTTGTTCTTGATCCTTTTATGAGCAGGAATAGTTACATGCTGGAACAGTTTCTCCCTCTCTACTCTGTCTAGTCCCATCAGATTTCTTAATTAATAATCCGTTCAACTGTTTCTCGGCATGGTGTTTAAATCTTCCTTTTTGAACTCCTGTTATCTTATCCCCATGTCAAAATATCCATCCAGCTTCTTGTCAGAACAGTCTGAAGGCTAGATAGCAGTATTCCCAGGGGAGCTTGGAGGCAAGTGCAGCACTTAAGGGGAAAGAGGGTGCCATCAAGGTCATGCCAGCAGGGGTACACCTGGGTGAAGATAGTTTCCTGGTTTGTTAGCTGTGGGCTGGGCAGCCTTTCAAAATAGTGTCTGCATTATTGAGGTGCTGATTTGATGGCAGGGTGGATGAAATGAGGCCCTCCGCAAGTGATCCATCAGGAACCCATGACTGAAAGTTGCTCCCCCCCTCCCAAGTTCCAGACTATTTGGTGGAAAAAGCGACCATTGCCTTTGGTGGGCTCAACGCCACTTTTCCCGCCTGTCATCAACCTTTGCCGATATTGGAGAGAATCTAGCATTTAAATTTCCTTCCTCTTTCTCCTCCATTTCCCCTCCTTCCCAGGTTCATCAAGTCATCTCCATGCATCTCTCCGACTTGGCAATGGCTGATCAATAACAAGAGTGAATTTGGAGTTTCTCTGTTCAGTAATTGCCCTGGATTCTTTCTCTAATCAGTCAGTCAGATTGAAAACCCCTCCCAAAAAGATATGAAAAGTCAAGTAGCAGAGGAAACTGTAGTGGTGCAGCTTGAAATGCAAGAGCAGAAAAGGTAACATGTGGCAACTGGAGTGCTCATTGGACGTTCCAACTGCATAATGGAGAAGCACCTTCATTTAAGTTTTGCTAGCCAATTTTAGTACTTTTATTAGCATTGCCAACTCCTGATTTTGACAGAAATCTTCTGAACATACTCAGGAGAAATGTTTCTCTGGAGATTACCTGCTTTTTGCTTCACATTTGATTTTGGTGGAAAATAGAGCTAACGTTTTGTTTTAAAAGTGCAGCAGCCTGCTTGCTGCACTTCCGGTATCTTCTATTTTGGTTCGAGTCAGAGTGGCTACCTCGCTGTGTCAATTGTTGATTCCTGGAGGTTTCAACATGTGGTAGGACCAAGGTGAAGTTGGGATTGGTGTGGAGGAAGATTTTGATAGGGGATCTTTCCAAGGATCTGAACCAGGAGTGGCTGCAACTTCTCGAAGGTAAAGAAAAACATTACCTTGTAGTGACAGAAGAGAGCAACGAGAACTCTCTGCTTTTATCTGGTTGTTGTTTGGGCAAACTGTAAAGTTGAGATGGATGCCCTGGCCACTGCTACAAACAAAAAAAGACACGAGATAATCATTGGTACAACGTAAAAAGGGTTTTATTGAACAATTTTAATTGTTACAAAAACATTGACAGTGAGAAAAATAAACTGTTTGGCTAATTCTTGACTGCCATTTGGGCAATGATGAATCTGTCTGCTCTGGTTGGCAGGGGAAGGTGATACATCACAAGGGCGAATGTGTTGGGCAGCCAGTGGTGGCAGTTGGTTATGTGACAATACCTTCAGGTTCATGTTTATTGTCTACGTCAGGTCTAGCATGGTCAGCTTCATGCCCCCACACCCAGTGATACCAACTGCATTATCAATTCACCACATAATGCATCTCGCTATTAGGCAGTCATTGCAACAAAACAATTCTTCACACGAGAAAATTTTGTTTTTAGAAAACTTACTGCAATGTTGATGAGCTCTTGTGAAGAAGAAAAGTTGCATGTATATCTGGTTAGCAATGGGTTTCAGTCGAAAATGCAGCACATTACAGCAAAATATAGAGCAGTTGACGGTAATCAACTCTTTGAAGTGAAGAGTAAGTAGACCCCACCTCTTATGGAACCCCTCAATCACCCACCTCAAGATGAATTTCACCTTCTCTAGATTCAGGAACTCCATCAGGTCACCTCACCACTGAGGCACAGGGCAGAGAAGCTGACTTGCATCCGAACAGGATGCAAGCAATCAGCAAGCCGAAGGTTGAAACATCTGCCCCATCCCAGTCTGCCACTCCTGACACCCCAAACAAGATCCCGGGAACTGGGCTCCAAGTCAAAGTGCAAAATCGCCAGCGTGGTGCTGAAAACCGACCTCCAAAATTTCTCCAACTTTGGACAGGACCAGAACATATGTACATCGTTGACTGGGCATCTCCCACACATCTCGCAAGTATCCACCACTCCCACAAAGAAACGTCTCATGCTTGACCTCATCAGGTACACCCTGTGCACCATCTTTAACTGTACCAACCCCAGCATCGCAAATTAAGTTGAGGCATTCATCCTCCGGAAACACTCACACCACAGCCCCTCCTCTAGTGCCACCTCCAACTTTTCCTCAAACTTTGCCTTAACCCCCCCCCCCCAAAGATGCCATACCCTCCTCTAGATTCCTCCCATAAATCGTCGAGATGACCCCACACCACCTCCAACCACATCACCAACAGCATCCCCTCCAACAATGAAGGGAGCAGTGCCATTAGAAACGTCGAGAAAAACTTCTTGCAAATTCCCGCACCTCCATATACCTGAAGGCCTCCCCTCGTGGAATGCCAAACTTCTCTGTCAACTCCTCCAAGCTCAGAAACCACCCTTCCAAGAATAAATCCTTCATGTCCACCACACCCTGTTCCTCCTATCCCCGAAACCTAGCATCCAAATCGACGGCTCAATCACGATTCCCTTGGATCGGCATCAATCTGTCCCCGCCCCATCTTCATATGCTGCAAGAGTGGCATGGTGGCACAGTGGTTAGCACTGCTGCCTCAAGGCCAAGGACCCGGGTTTGATCCCAGCCCAGGGTCACTGTCCATGTGGAGTTTGCACATACTCCCCGTGTCTGCATGGGTCTAACCCCTACAACCCAAAGATGTGTAGGATAGGTGGACCATGTTAATTGCCCCTTAATTGGAAAAAAAATGAACTGGGTACTTTAAATTTATATTTTAAAAAACTTAATATGTTGCCAAAATTGCCTCCATAACTTCAGCGTGGCCATCACCACCGGACTACCTGAATATTTCCCTAGGGAAAACTGAAGCGGCACAGTTGCCAGTGCCTGCAAAGCCGACCCGTGACAAGAGTCTGCCTCAATCCTCATCCACAGAGCCTCTGCCTCCCTAACACAGCCCGGCACCTTCTCAACATTCGCCACCCAATAATATATCATATTTGGCAGATCACTGTCGCCCTCTCTGAAGCACTGTTTTCCGAATTCCTACTACCTTACCTGCCCAGACAAATGAAAAAAATCAACCGTTTCACCCCCTTAAAGTATGCTTTCAGCAAGAAGACTGGTAAACAGTGAAATAAAAATAAAAGCCATGGCAAATCATTCACCTTTATCGCCTACACCCGGCCTAGCAATGATTCGCGGAGGGGGGGGGGGGGGGGGTGTTATACAACAATTTGACCCACGCCGCAAACTTAGGCCCAATCCCAAACTGTTCCAAAACAGCAAAAAAGTTATTCCACTCGACACAATCAAATGCCTTCTCCACACCCAGTGCCAGCACCACCTCCTGCTTCCCCCCCTCTTCTGAAAGGGAGATCAGTACATTTAACAAGTGGCACACATTCGTGGACAACTGTCTACCTTTTACAAATCTGTCTGTTCCTCCCCAAGAACCTGCGAACAGTACTTCTGCAACCCAACGTTTTGGCAGGAATCTTGGCATCCACATTCAACAGAGATATTGGCTGATATAACCCACACTCCACTGGGTCCTTATCCTTTTTTTAACAACAAAATCGAAGTCTATCCCATTGTCTCTGAAGCACCCTCTTAGCCACTGTGTCCTCAAACATCTCCACCAATAGCAGCACCAGTCTACCCAAAATCTTCTTAAAGTCCACCAGAACCCATCCGGCCCTGGTGCTTTAGGATTGCTGCCTTTTTAGACTTGTTCTCTGAATTTCCATATAGATTCGCCTGACCTCCTGTTATAACGTGTTTGGAGATCAAAATATTCCTCAGAGAAATAACACAATGGCTGAAAATGTCTATTTTCAGTTGTTTGTGTTATTTCTCTGGGAGGTTTTAAAAAATTTAATCTTCTATAAAAACACATGTAAACAGCAAATTAGAAAATATCATGCTCCCTCCGGCACAACCTATTCCCTTCACAGGGGTATATAATTTAAACAATTGTGGATATACTCAAGGGTGTAGAAAAAGTACCTTCGACAAAAGATGAAGAAACTACGATACAATAATGCATACACTCATTTGTGTGACAGCAACTGAGCTGACTCTTCAGGTTCAGTCCAAAGATGTGCAGCTTCAGTGGATTGGCCATGCAAAATTGTTGTTAGTGTCCAAACAGGTTAGGTGGGGTTACTAGGTTATGGGGATAGGTGGAGGTGTGGGCTTAAGTAGGGTGCTCTTTACAAGGGCAGGTGCAGCCTCAATGGGCCAAATTGCCTCCTTCTGCACTGTAAATTCTATGATTCTATGGTTATTACATTCCCAATGGGAAAAGGCTAACCATGGGTACAATTTCTGAGGTAAAGGCAAAGGTGAAAATTTCTCTCAGCCCGTGGAGACGATTGTGATGATATGCATAAACAATCATGTATGCAATGAAGTAAATGACCTTCTACCAGCAGGTGGCAGTGTAAATCTACAAAGTGACTATGTACCTCGAGGAGTTGGGAGATAGTCACGTTAGTGGACAGTCAGACTTGTAGTAGCTCTGGGATAATTTATCAGTTAGTAATTTGTAATATATTTCTTATAGTTATCTTTACCATGCATTAATTTTATAATAAAATACTTTAACTAGTCAAGAACTAGACATTCTACTGTACATCATTCCTATTGGCCAAGTGCCAGAACATAACAAAATAACAGCAAAGCGCCAATCTAACAATAGAAACCATCTTGTTCAAGCCAGCCTGTCTGCAATCCAGAGATGATGTCGTTGCTGTGATTTTGGCAACACAAGAACTTTCATCTATTTTGATGATTATAACTCTTACCACTGATTCACAGAGAAAACAGATTAACGTGTAGATTGGTAACCCACCGGAACATTTTTTAAAATCTATTTTATTCCAAATGTCTGTCAAAACAGGTTACAACAAATAAACACCCTGGGAAAAACTCTTCCCAACAATCAACTATACAGTCTGTACAAATGTTTTCCTCTTTTTCAGCGCCTCCCCCCCCGCCGCGACAAACAGCCCCTCAAACACGGTCACAAACACCCCCCACCTTTTCTCAAATCCCTCTGCAGAGCCCCTCAACTCATACTTTATCTTCTTTAACCACAGGAAGACGTACAGGTCACCCAACCAAGTCGCTACCCCCGTTGGCGATGCCAACCCCAATTCCAGCAGAATTCTCCGGCATGCAATCAGAGAGACGAAGGCTACGATATCAGACTTCCTCCTCTCCATGATCTCCGGCTTCTCTGAAACCCCAAATATCGCCACCAAAGTGTCTGAGTCCACCTCCTCCTCCATTACCCTGGCTAAGAACGGGAACACTCTCACCCAGAATCTTCCCAAATTTTCGCAACCCCAAAACATGCGCATGTGATTCACTGGCCCCTGCCCATACCTCTCACACTCATCTGCTACCCCCTGGAAGAACCCTCTCATTCCCACCTGAGTTATATGCACCCTGTGCACCACCTTAAACTGTATCAAGCTCATCCTTGCACAGGAGGAGATCCCATTTACCCTGTGCAGTGCCTCACTCCATACTCCCCAATTAATCTCCCCTCCCAACTCCCCCTCCCATTTTTCCTTGATCTTCACCACCCACGCACCTCCCTGCTCACCCAGCTACTTGTATATATCACCAATTCTTCCCTCCCCTTCCACATCCGGAAGCAGCAGTCGTTCCAGCAGGGTATATCCCGGCAACCGAGGGAACCCCTCCAGACCTTTTGCACAAAGTTCCTAACCTGCAGATACATGAACTCACCCCCCCTTGGCAGCTCGACCCTCTTCTTTAGCTCTTCCAGACTGGCAAACCCTTCCTCCAAATACAGATCTCTCACCTTGACCAGCCCCCACTTCCCTCCACCTCCTGTATACACTATCCGTCCCCCACCCCCCATGATTCTCACACAGTGGCGTTAAAACAGACATCCCTTCCACCCTAAAATACCTCCTCAACTGATTCCATATCTTCACCATGGATTGAACCACTGGACTCACTGAATACCTACTTGGAGCCATTGTCAACGATGACATCACCATTGCCCTCAAACTGGACCCCTCACAGGATTCCTCCTCCACCCTAACCCACTCTACCCCTTCTCCTTCCCACCATCGCCGCACCTTATCCACATTTGCCGCCGAATAATGATGAAGCAGATTCGGCAGAGCCAATCCCCCTGCTAACGCTGCCTCTGTAGCAGAATCCTCCCGACCCTTGGCCCCTTCCCCGCCCATATAAAGTCTGAAATGATCGTGTCCAATTCCCAAAAAAAGTCCTTTGGTATAAAGATCGGGAGCACCTGGAAAATAAACAACAACCTCGGCAGAATATTCATTTTCACCACTTGGAACCTCCTCGCCAACATCAACTGCTGTGTATCCCACCTCCTGAGATCCCCCCTGACTTCCTCCACCAGCTTCGTTAAGTTCCACTGAGGGAGCCCTGTCCATTCCCTCGCTACCTGAATCCACAAATACCTAAACCTATCCCTCGCTACCATAAATGCCATCCCCACTAAATTACCCCACTGTCCCAGCTCATTCACCTGGAAAATCTCACTTTTACCTACATTCAGTATGTACCCAGAGGACCCTCTAAACCTCTCCAGCAGGCCCATAATCCTTCCCATACTCTCCAGTGAATTTGAAACATACAGCATGAGGTCATCGGCATAGAGCAACACCCGATGCTCCCTCTGTCCTCTCATAATCCCCTGCAACTCCGCTGACTCCTTAAGAGCCACTCCCTAAGAGCCATCACCATCAGCTCTATGGCAAGCGCAAACCGCAACGGCGACAGCGGGCACCCCTGCCTTGTACCCGTGTATGTCAAAGCTTCGCGAACTCATATTATTCGTCCGTACACTCACTCTTGGTGCCACATACAGCAACCGCACCCATGCCACAAATCTCAGCCCAAACAAAAACCTTCCCAAAACATTGAACAAGTACTGCCACTCCATCCGATCCAATGCCTTCTCCACATCCATGGACACCAACACCTTCGGTACCAGAGCCCCCAACCGATTCATCACTACATTCAACAGCAGTCATATATTACTCGGCAGAAGCCTGTTTGATCTTCTGCATCCATCCCGGGACACAGTCCTCCATCCTCCTCACCACCAACTTAGCCAATACTTTCACATCTGTGTTCAATAGTGATGAAAAAAAAATGAAAATGAAAATCGCTTATTGTCACGAGTAGGCTTCAACGAAGTTACTGTGAAAAGCCCCTAGTCGCCACGTTCCGGCGCCTGTCCGGGGAGGCTGGTACGGGAATTGAACCGTGCTGCTGGCCTGCTTGGTCTGCTTGAAAAGCCAGCGATTTAGCCCAGTGAGCTAAACCAGCCCCTGATATGGGACTATACGAACCATATTCCCTTTTTTGATCTTCTTTCTGTGCCTTCAAAGGTCCTCCCCTTTTTTGGCATTAGCGTGATTACTGCCTGCGTCATTGTCTCCGGCAGCTCATTATACGCCTCCCAATAGGTGTGGTGCCAGGTCCGTCGCAAATTCCTCACAAAATACGGCCGGGTACCCGCCCGGCCCTGGGCCTTCCCCAACTTCATGCCCCCGATTATCCAGCACCTCCCTCAGCCCCGGGGTCTCCTCCAATGCCTGCCTCTTTGCATCCTCCACCTGGGAAACTCCAGCTCGTTCAGAAACCGCCCCATGTCCCATCCTCTCCTCCCTGGTCTGCCACTTACAGTCCTCATAATACTCCCTAAACACCCTATTTATCTTCCCTGGCTCTGACACCACATCTAAACCCCAGTCCATAACCTCAATATTTCACTGGGCGCGGCTTGTTTCCGCAGCTGGTGCGCCAGCATGCGGCTCGCCTTCTCCCCATACTCATATTGCACCCCTCTTGCCCTGTACTGTTGCCCTACCATCCTCCCAGTTGTCAACCTGTCAAACTGCCCCTGCAACGTTTTCCTCCTCGCCAGCCCTCCGCGGTGGGCACCCTCAAATACTCCCTGTCCACCTCCACTATCTCGCTCACTGGAGGATCATATTCCTCCCTCCTTTCCCTAGTCTCTCGAGCCTTAAACAGAATAATTCCCCCCCCCCCCCCGGACCACTGCCTTCCGTCCTTTTCAAAAAATGGCCACCGACGCCTCCCCATATTGATTCAACTCTACATACTCCTTAATCGCTGCCCTTTTAACTGGCCCATTCAGTCCCCGGACGTTCCACATTACCAGCCTTACTCGAGGTTTTTACCTCCAATCTTCTCTATCGCCCATCATCTTCTCCACTTAACTCCAGCCCCCTTTATTCCACCCTATTCCTAACCCATCCCAGATGGCCCTCTTCTCCGCCTCTAACCATGTCATCTCTCACCCCCTACCATGTTGCAACACCCTCTCCTTCACCCTCCTCTCAGCCTTCTCCCCCACCACCTCAATTCTGTTCACCAGCATTACTTGCTAGCATGGCAACGCCTGCTCAAAGACACCTCCCAATAACCTCCCCTCTCCCACTCCTCAGCTCAAGGAAGAAGGCTCCCTGTGGACCTTACCCTCCCCACCCAAACAAAGACTCCTCCAGAACTCCAGGCCATCTCCCCCAAAAGCAAACAAACAAATGCTCCGATGTCCCAATAAATCGGACCTATTCCCCTCTCATTCGCAGATACGTTTCTCCCTGGCCCAATGCAAAATCTTCTCTTTCTCCACAAATTCGTGAAGTCTCACCGCCCACGATGGCTCCCCAGCCCTAGGCTTCTGCCTCAGGGACTTATTCACTTGGTCCAATTCAGGGGCTTTATCTAGCACCTTCCGCCATCAGTGCCGCCAGCAACTACGAGACGTACCTCGAGACACTCACACCTTCCACTCTTTCAGGCAGGCCCACTAGTCACCGATTCTGCCTTCTCGAGGTATTCTCCTGCTCCTCCACCTTTGTCATTAACGTTTTACAAAGAACTCCTAGGTGTCATAGGAGCCCCACCGCCGCTTTCTTCGGCCTTCACCCACACCTTTTCATCAAAATTCCACTCCATATTGGGTAAAAAGAGCTCCTTTCTGTGCCTTCAAGCAGGAGCTGCCCTGTGTGCATCCACTCACACCATGGCTGCCACTATGACCGATTCATTAAGCTACTTGCGAGCAATAAATCATGTTTGATCACAAAACACGACATTGTCATAATATACATCCATGTATATAATGGTGTGCAGACAGGCAGTGATTCACACACAGGATGACCAGTAAGCACACAGAACACAACAGCCAATCACCAGACAGGACACAACCACTATAAAGCCAGAGGGCACCAGTTATCCCGCTCTCTCGGGATCCAGCCTCTGAGACAGTCAGAGCTCATGAACATATCCAGTGCAAACACCATGTGGTAGTCAGTGAGTCTGGTCAGGCTAGAATCATGTCTCCAGGCAAGTCAGCATAATGTCAACCCACAGTTGGATATGTAAAATAGTTAGATGTTAAATAAAATCGTGTTGCATCTCATCAAGTGTTGGAAGTCTGTCTCTCACTACACTGCATCGAACGCAGTCCACATAGACCCAGCCTGCCCAACACATCAGACATGTATTTCCTGGTGATGTCCAAACTAAAGTCCAACCCTTTAACTGATCAACTTGCTATACTACAAGCTACTCCAGGATTGAAAAGTACAGGTTGTGGTTAATCGTGGTCAACAGTTGCGAAATTGAAATGCTCATGTGATATTCCTCAGTCTGTATGTCACCAGAAGGCATAAATCAATTTGATGTGAACTGGTAAACTTTTCCTTAGAAAAATACAGAGGAATACAAGGCAAACAAATTAAACATGCATCTATTACTCTCAACAACGGTCATTTTGAGTTCACCTTGGTCATTTGACCTTCAAGAGGGTGTATGTTTTTCCACTGAAACGCAAAGTCAATACGCATTGCAGTCACTTAAAAAGAAACTGTACAAAATGCAGTTTGCAATAACAGGCAATTTGGGGTTCCAGATTGAACCTGACTGTCTCTTGTGTGCTTGGGGGTTCATCTTATATGGTTCATTTAGTAATAGAGTTTCTTATTGTCCCTGTGGATGTTCCAAAATAGAAAATTTTAATCATGGTTATATCATTGAACTGATCTCCTCCAAACCATTCAGCATTACTATGGAACAGTTTACTCTGACGCCCTGATCTACTGATTATCTCATCGAGCAAAGAGCTGTCAGCTTAAGCATCTGGAGATGGGCTTGAATTCAAAATCCCTTACCGAGAGGCACGAGTGCAGCCTCCACTGAGCAGGGGAAAACATCTGAGCATGTCAGCAATCTGAAAATGTCAAATGGATGCTGCAATTCTTCAAATATAACCAAATTATGGGAACCGCAAGTTAGTTTCCTTAACATTAGGTAAAACACCATAACAACTAGGTGCAAGAAGCAGGATTAGGCAATTTACACAGTCCTCCAGGTGTGGCCTCACCAATGCAGTTTACAGTTGCAGCAACACTTCCCTACTTTTATACTCTATCCCTTTAGCTAAATTCTACTTGCTTTCCTTATTACCTGCTGTGCCTGCATATTGTGTCTGCAACCCAGATCCCATTGCACCGGAGCACCCCAAAGTCTCTCCCCATTTAAATAATAAGTTGCTTTTCCATTTTTCTGACCAAAATGGATAACCTCACACTTATCCATGTTAAACTCCATCTGCCAATGTTTGGCCCACTGACCTATCTATGTCCGTTTGTAAATTTCTTATTTCCTCTTGCATCCATCCCACCTATTTTGTATGTAATCTGAAAATTTGGTTAAAGTACTTTCTATCCCTACATCTAAGTCATTAAATGGTTGGGATCCGCGAGGACCGAACCCGATGGCATCCACGAGTTACATATTGCCAACCAGGTTCATGGCACTGTGGCTAGGCCTGCTGCACAGGAGGACAGGAAAAAGAATGACAGAGCTACAGTGGGTGCCACGGTAGCACAGTGGTTAGCACTGTTGCTTCACAGCATCAGGATCCCAGGTTTGATTCCCACTTGGGTTACTGTGTGTGCAGAGTCTGCACGTTCTCCCCGTGTCTGCGTGGGTTTTTTCCGGGTACTCCGGTTTCCTCCCACAGTCCCCAAAGATATGTGCTATTAGGTCATTTGGACATTCTGAAATCTCCCTTTCTGTATCCAAGCAGGCACCGGAATGTGGCGACTCGGGGCTTTTCACAGTAACTTCACTGCAGTGTTAATGTAAGCTTACTTGTGACAACAAAGATTCTTCTTCTTATTATTATTATTATTATTATTATTAGTGATAGGGGATTCAATTGTAAGGGGAATGGATAGGCATTTCTGCGACCGCAAGCGAGACTCCAGGATGGTGTGTTGCATCCTTGATGCAAAGGATGTCTCAGAGCTGCTGCAGGGCATTCTGTCGTGTGGCATATAGGCACCAACGATATAGGCAAAAAACAGGATGAAACCCTACAACAGAATTTAGGGAATTAGAGTTAAACTAAAAAGCAGGACCTTAAAAGATAGTAATCTCAGGATTGCTACCAGTGCCATGGTCAGCATAGGAATGGCAGGATATCTAAGATGAATACATGGCTTGAGGGATGATGCCAAGAGGGAGGGATTCAAATTCCTGGGACATTGGAACCGGTTCTGGTAGAGGTGGGAGCAGTACAAATTGGATGGTCTGCACCTGTACAGGACCAGAACCAAAGTCATAGGGGGAGTGTTTGCTTGTGCTGTTGGGGAGGGATTAAATTTATATGGCAGGGGGATGGAAGTGAAGGAAGTGGGAGGGAAGCAAGGTGGGGACAGAAACAAAAGGCAGTAAAGGGAAAGGTGGATGGCAGAGAAACCAAAGGCAAAAATAAAAAAATGCCACATTACATCATCATTCTAAAAGGGCGATAAATGTTTTAAAAAAACCAAGCCTGAAGGCCCTTTTGTCTCATTGCGAGGAGCATTTGCAATAAAGTTGATGAATTAACTGTGCTGACAATCATTAACAGAAATGAAGTAATTAGGATAACAGAGACCTGGCTCAAGGGTGACCAAGGTTGGGAAAACAACATCCAGGGTTATTCAATATTCAGGAAAGATAGAAGGAAAGGAAAAGGAGGTGGGGTAATGTTGCTGGTTAAAGAGGACATTAACGCAATAATAAGGATGGACGTTAGTCTGGACGATGTGGAGTCTATATTGGTGGAACTGCAAAACACCAAAGGGAAAAAAACATTAGTGGGAGCTGTGTACAGATCACCAAACAGTAGTTGTGAGGTTGGGAATGGCATCAAACAGGAAATTAGAGTAAGGGTGCAGCAGTCATTATGGGCGACTTCAATTTGCATATTGATTGGGCGAATCAAACTGGTAGCAATGCAATCGAGGAGGATTTCCTGGAATGTGTAAGAAGGGATGGTTTTCTTGACCAATATGTCAAGGAACAAAATAGAGAGCAGGCCATCCTAGACTGGGTATTGTGTAATGAGAGAGGATTAATAAGCATTGTCGTGGTGTGAGATCCTTTAGGGAAGAATGACCATAATGTGGTACAATTATTCATTAACATGAAGAGTGACACAGTTAAGTCTGATACTGGAGTCTTGAACTTAAAGAAAACTAATGTTGATGGCATGAGACGTGCACTGGCTAGGATAAGCTGGCAAAGGGGTGTTTAGGCACTGACAGACATTTAAAGAATATATGGATGAACGTCAACAATTGTACATCCCTGTCTGGTGCAAGAGTCAACCATGGCTAAAAAGGGAAATCAGGGATAGAGTTAAAACCAAAGAGGAGGCATATAAATTAGCCAGAGAAAGCAGAAAGTCTGAGTACTGGGGGAAATTTCAAATTCAGAGGAGGATAAAGGGTTTAATTCGGAAGGGGAAAATAGAATACTAGTGTAAGCTTGCAGAAAACATAAAAACTGACTGCAAAAGCTTTTATAGATATGGGAAGAGAAAAAGACTGGTGAAGCCAAATGTAGGTCCCTTACAGATAGAATCAAGTAAGTTCTAATGGCCAATGAAGAGATGGCAGACCAGTTGAATAAATACTTTGAACCTGTCTTCACTAAGGAGGACACAAATAACCTTCCGGAAATACTTGGAGACAGAGGGTCTAGCATGAAGGAGGAACTGAAGGAAATCCTTATTAGTCAGGAAATTGTATTGGGGAAATTGATGGGATTAAAATCAGATAGTTCCCAGAGCCTGATGCTCTGCATCCCAGAGTACTTAAGAAAGTGGCCCTAGAAATAGTGGACGCATTGGTAATCATTTTTCAGCATTCTGAGGGCAGACATGGGGCTGGATTTTCTGTCCCGCCATGCCAGATTTCTGGTTCAGTACACCGGCGGGATGTTCCGTTTTGCCAGCTGGTCGATGGGGTTTCCCATTGTGGGGCAGCTCCACGCTGAACTCCCCAAGATGCTGGCTAAACAGAGTATCCTCACGACAGAGAATCCAGCCCATGACCTTTGTTCAAATCTGTTCGGAAGAAATGTTAAACCGAGTGCATTTGCCAATTTATAAGCCTGGAATCAAGCTATGTGCATATATTTTCTATGCAAACACCTGCATTTAAAAACATATACACATACACACACAGACACAAGAATTACAAAAGATCTTCTAAAGATCTTACTTAGTTGGCAAAACAAAACTAATTAGCAATGAATTTCTTTATTATTAATTTGTTTAATTCCACACGTACATGGAGTTTGGAGCATTATCTGACTAGACTAGTGTGATTTGTTGGGCCAATTACATTCAATGTTCATTAAACTGCCAAAAAATGTCAATGAACAATTCCAGAAAGGACAACGCATATTTATTCTGACAATTTTTGATCTTTTAGCTCGGACCAAGACTATGATCCCTACTTGCATTTTGTTCTCCATTTAAAGTGGAAGCCACAATTTATTTTGAGGCCTCTGCTCATGATTTCCTATTATGACACAATCAAAGCAGCCCAGGCAACCTGCTCTCATTATTGCTTCCTC
This sequence comes from Scyliorhinus canicula, assembly GCF_902713615.1. NCBI lineage: Eukaryota > Metazoa > Chordata > Chondrichthyes > Carcharhiniformes > Scyliorhinidae > Scyliorhinus > Scyliorhinus canicula. Next base: position 136,790,550 of record NC_052154.1, read on the forward strand.
CTAAGAGTGCGTAGATCTTGCTCACTTAAGTTGACATAGATAAAGCTGCAAACTAAACTCTTATGGCACAGATTCTCAAATTGGAATTCACAAACAGCTTCTGGGCATTTGAATATTCATCATAATTCTGGCTGATTTATGCACAATGCAAGCAGTATCTTGAGAATTCTGCGCTTCATACTTTTCTATAGTTTTGTTCAAAGATTGTTTGCAATATATGTGCTATTCCGAAAATGGAAACATTTATTACCAAACTCTGCTTGCCAAGGTGATAGTGGGCCATGGTCCTTGAACCATGCAATCCTGGTCATATTTTTAGCAGATAGAGAATTCCAGAATTTTGACCCAACAATAATAATGGAACAGCAGTTATGTGCAAATCAATTTGGCATCCAGTTTACAAACCAGTTTGGCATCCGGTTTGAAGGGGAACCTTTAAGTGATGGAATTGCCACATATTGCTACATCAACCTCCTTAGTGGTAGAGATTGCAGGGGGAGGAGATAGCATTGAAAATAAATTTAAGTTACTCCAGTGCTTTCTATATATCGCACGTAATTCTACGTGGATTCTGAATTCAGTGGTCTGGTTCAAATGAATTGTCCAGAATGGTGTTGATCTTGAGTGCTGTTGCTAATTCCCAGGAGTATGGAGAGTAGTCCACCACACTCTTTACTTGGGCCTTGGTGGATAAACTTCGAAAAGATCACTTAATATTGAGTACCAGGCTCTGCCTGCTCTCATGTCACCATGGTGTTAAAATGGCTGGTCCAGTTAGGTTTCTGACTAATGATGACCCGTAAAGCATCGAAAGTGCTGACATTAAAGGTCAGCAGATGGAGTTTAATGCGGAAAAGTGTGAGGTGGTTCACTTTGGAAGGAGTAACAGGAATGCGGAGTACTGGGCTAATGGCAAGATTCTTGGTAGTGTAGATGAACAGAGAGATCTCGGCATCCAGGTACATAAATCCCTGAAAATTGCCACCCAGGTTAATAGGGCTGTTAAGAAGGCAGATGGTGTGCTAGCCTTTATCAGTAGGGGGATTGAGTTTCAGAGCCACGTGGTCATGCTGCAGCTGTACAAAACTCTGGTGCGGCCGCACCTGGAGTACTGCGTGCAGTTCTGGTCACCGCATTATAGGAAGGATTTGGAAGCTTTGGAAAGGGTTCAGAGAAGATTTACTAGGATGTTGCCTGGTTTGGAGGGAAGGTCTTACGAGGAAAGGCTCAGGGACTTGAGGTTGTTTTCGTTAGAGAGGAGAAGGCTGAGAGGTGACTTAATAGAGACATAAGATAGTCAGAGGGTTAGATAGGGTGGACAGTGAGAGTCTTTTTCCTCGGATGGTGATGACCAACACGAGGGGACATAGCTTTAAATTGAGGGGTGGTAGATATAGGACAGATGTCAGAGGCAGTTTCTTTACTCAGAGAGTAGTAGAGGTGTGGAACGCCCTGCCTGCAACAGTAGTAGACTCGCCAACTTTAAGGGCATTTAAGTGGTCACTGGATAGACATATGGATGAAAATGGAATAGTGTAGGTCAGACAGGCTTCAGATGGTTTCACAGGTCGGCGCAACATCGAGGGTCGAAGGGCCCGTACTGTGCTGTAATGTTCTATGTTCTATGTCAAAGAAAAATCTCGGCCAGGATTCTCCGACCTGGCGCCGGGTCGGAGAATCCCCGGGGGACGTGAGAATCACGGCCCGCCACCAGCTTACTGATTCTTGGCGGCTGCGGGATCACCGCCTTGCCAGTCAGAGGCCATTGAAAGCGCCCCCTCCCTCGATTCTCTGGGCAATAATGGGCCCAGTGGCCACTGAGTTTGGCCGAGTCCCGCAGGCATGGGTTACTCAGGTCCCACACAGCGAAGCCTGGCAGGTGTGGCTGCATGGGCAGCCCTAGAAGGGGTGGGGGGGGGGTGGGGGGAGGGGGGTGCGGGGGGATCCGACTCGGGGGGGGGGGGGTCTCCACAGTGGTCTGGTCCGCGATGAGGGCCAACCGGTTGGCGGGTGGGCTGGTTCCGTGGGAGCCTATGTTCCTGTGCGCTGGGCCCCTGTAGGGCTCCGCCATATTGCCCGGGGGCCGGCGTGGAGACGGAAACCCACGCGCATGCGCGGAATCACGCCGGCCGTTCTGCGCATGCGTGGAATCATGCAGGCCGTAGCGTGCATGCGTGGAATTATGGCGGCAGTAACACGCATGTGCAAACTCGTGCTGGCTGGAGCTGCAGGGACCAATCCGGCGCCAACCTAGCCCCCAGGAAGGGGTGCATTCCTGATTATTGGGGAACGTTGACGCCAGAGTGGTTGGCACCACTTTTCACGCCGGTGTCAGAACTTGCCCGTGGGATTGGAAAATCCAGCCCTCTTTTCTGGAAAACATTTGGCACCTGTGGCGAACTGAATGTTACTTGCCACTTGCAAGCCCAAGCTTGGCCGTTGTCCTGGTTCTGCTGCAGGTTGACATGAGCGACTTAATTTGTGATGGAGCTGAGCACGGTGCTTTATCAGCAGATAATGATGCAATGAATTCCCGGACAGAAACGGTTGCACCACATTTTCTAAAGTTAAATTATGGCACAACTAATTTGGAGAAAAAAGTTATACTCAAACAGCAGGTGAAAGACATTGCATCAAGAAAAGTTGGTTGACTCAGGGTTTACATCCTGTTCCAGGACTTGAACTGCTAAATTCAGCTAAACATTCAAAGTGGGATGGAGAGACTTGCATGTTCCAGTAAGCTATTAAGTCAATGTACTTCCTGTACGCTCAACTGAAAATTCCAAGACACTATTCAGAACATGAAGTTCTCCTTGAGCCTCATTTACATCTCACTCAACCAACAGAAAAAAAGAAACATGTCATTCATCTGATTACGTGTGGGATCTTAAAGCTTGCAAAATATTTCCATTCCTAATTACTGCATTCATGTATTATGAGGTTCAATAATTTTGAAAGTCAGGTAGACACCATTGGTGCTCATTTCTACCCTTTCCTTGGCTAGATTCCTGGGCCATGGGTGCCTCCATTACTTTGCCAGGTGTTTCATGCCTTCCTCATGCCATTATTCAGTGTAAGCATTCACACATCCTCTGGACATTTCTTGAAGTTCCCTCCTTTTGCCTTGCATGATTACAATTTATGTAACTTAACCATCAACTAGTCACAGAGCTTTCTCCTCATTTTCCGGACTACCTCTTTCCAGTTCTGTGCCTGCTTAAAATTGTTGAATCATGATATCTTCAAGCTCTGACAAAAGGTCATCGACTTATTGATTGTTTCCAGATTTTTATGCTTTTATTTCAGATATATATCTGCAGTATTTTACCTTTTGGATAATAATTAGAATTTTTGATCATGTAACTTATTAAATTCTAAAAATGTTGGCATAATCCATCGACATTGCAATACGTGAATTGGGTTTGTATTAATCTTACATGTATTAAGTACTTGATTTTGACTTCCAGTTGCGGCTATGCGGAGCTAAGCCGCACGTTCGGCAGCTCCTGCTACTTAAGGACTTTTGGGCCGATTTGAGGGCCCCAAACGGCGCAGTCTCGACGAATCCCGGTGGGGGAAGGTGTCTAGAGGAGCATTCTCCATAATTTATGGTGCTCACCCGGAGTGGGGCACTGGAAAAAGCTGCGGCAGCTCCCCAAGAAAAGCGGGGGAAGAAGGACAAAATGGCGGCCGGCGGAACACCCGAGGATTGGTGGAAGTGGGCGCAGGAGCCCGGGAGTTGCAGCAGCAGGCCGCTGAGCGGGAGGAGGAGGCCGTGGTCCTCGTGGGGAAAGTGGAGTTGCACAAGGCACTCCACAAAAAGTGGCAAGACCGCTTGGAGGAGCTGGACGTTTGCACGAGGCGAAAGAATTTGAGGATCCTGGGCCTGGCGGAGGGGCTGGATGGGTCGGATCTCCCGTCGTATGTGACCACGATGTTGAGCTCGCTGATGGGAGCGGGGTCCTTCCATTTGCCCCTGGAGCTTGAGGGAGCTCACAGAGTGCTGGCCAGGAGGCCCAAGGCAAATGAACCCCCACGGCCGGTGCTGGTGCGGTTCCATCGATTCAGCGACCGGGAGTGTGTGCTGCGCTGGGCCAAGAAGGAGAGGAGCAGCAAGTGGGAGAATTCGGTAGTGCGAATCTACCAGGACTGGAGTGCGAAGGTGGCTAAGCGGCGTCTGGGTTCAACCGGACGAAGGCGGTGCTGCATGCCAAGCAGGTCAGATTTGGAATGCTGCAGCCTGCGCGCCTGTGGGTGACATATAAGGACCTGCACCACTACTTTGAGTCCCCGGAGGAGGCGTGGGCCTTTGTACAGGCGGAGAAGCTGGACTTGAACTAGGGTCTGGGGACACACTATGGCCGTTGCTGGTTTTTTTCGCTGTTGATGTTCTGCAATTTTGGCACGTGTTTTTTATGCTGGTTTTCTTTCTGCTCTGTTTCCGGGTGGGTCTGTCTGTTGGGTATGGTTGTGGGGTATGTGGGGAATGTTGGGGGTTTGTGTTTTATATGTTCTCTTCTGTAAGGGGCTGGGGGTTGGGGTGAAACTGGATTTTGGGGAGCTGCGTCAGAAGGGTGGGGTGTGGCAGTATGAAAGCGCGGGCTTTCCTCTAGCTTCCCGCGCTGCGGGGCAGGGGGGGCGGAGCTGGCGGTGGAGCCGTGGCCTCTACTGGTTTTCTTTCCCGCGCTGAAGCGGTGCCAAGGAGTTGTGGCAAGAGGGGGATGACCCCATGCCAGGAGGGGATGGGTTTTGGAGGGAGTGGCCGGGGTCAGCAGAAGTCAGCTGACTCATGGAAGTACCATGGAGAGTGCGTCGCGGCTAGGAGGGGTCCTAGCCTGGGAAGGGGGGGGGGGGGGAATCCCGGGTTGCTGCTGGAATGGACAGGAAGGAGCTGGTGTGGGCTGGGGGGGTAAAGGAGAGGCGTTATCGCCATGGGGAACGGGTCGGGCGGGGCGAGCTGGCCTGGGGCGAACAGTCGATAAGCTATGGCTAGCCGGTGGGGGAGGGGGGCGGGTTGCCCTCTGATCCGGCTGATTACCTGGAACATGAGGGGGCTGAATGGGCTGATTAAGAGAACTAGGGTATTTTCTCATCTGAAGGGGCTGAAGGCGGACGTGGCTATGCTCCAGGAGACCCACTTGAAGGTGGCGGACCAGGTTCGTCTGAGGAAGGGGTGGGGCAGGTTTTTCACTCAGGATTAGACGCGAAGAACCGGGGGGTGGCGATCCTGGTGGGGAAGAGGGTGGCATTCGAGGCGGCTGAGGTGGTGTCGGACAAGGAGGGCAGATATATTATGGTGAAGGGTAGGCTGCAGGGAGAGAAGGTGGTGCTGGTTAATGTATATGCCCCGAATTGGGATGATGCTGGCTTCATCAGGCGCTTGTTGGGCCGCATTCCGGACCTGGAGGCAGGGGGCCTGATCATGGGGGGAGACTTTAACACAGTGCTGGATCCCCCACTGGACCGGTCCAGTTCAAGGACGGGTAGGAGACCGGCGGCGGCCAAAGTGCTGAGGGGGTTTATGGACCAGATGGGAGGGGTGGATCCCTGGAGGTTTGGGAGGCCGAGAGCGCGGGAGTATTCCTTTTCCTCTCATGCCCATAGGGTTTATTCCCGTATAGATTTTTTCGTCCTGAGCAGGGGATTGATCCCGAAGGTGCAGGATGCCGAGTATTCGGCCATAGCAATTTCAGACCATGCTCCGCGCTGCGTTGATCTGGAGGTGGGGGAGGCGCGGGACCAGCGCCCGCTCTGGCGCCTGGATGTGGGGATGCTGGCTGATGAGGAGGTGTGCAGGAGGGTCTGGGGAAGTATTGAGGGGTATCTTGATACCAACGACACGGGGGAGGTCCGGGTGGGGATGGTCTGGGAGGCTCTGAAAGCAATGATCCGGGGGGAGCTGATCTCCATCCGGGCCCATAGGGAAAGGAGGGAGAGGAAGGAGAGGGAGAGACTGGTGGGGGAGCTCCTGGATGTGGACAGGAGATACGCAGAGGCACTGGAGGAGGGATTGCTGGGGGAACGGCGTAGTTTGCAGGCCAAATTTGACTTGTTGACCACCAGAAAGGCGGAGACACAGTGGAGGAGGGCGCAGGGCGCGGTATATGAGTATGGCGAGAAGGCGAGCAGGATGTTGGCACATCAGCTCCGTAGGCGGGATGCGGCTAGGGAAATTGGTGGAGTGACGGATAAGGGTGGGAATGTAGTGCAGAAGGGGGTAGAAGTAAATGGAGTCTTTAGGGACTTCTACGAGGAACTGTACCGGTCGGAACCTCCGGTGGGGAGAGGGGGGATGGAGAGCTTCATGAACAGGCTATGTTTCCCAAAGGTTCAAGAGGAGCTGGTAGAGGGGCTGGGGGCGCCGATAGAGTTGGAGGAGCTAGTCAGGGGGATTGGACAAATGCAGTCAGGTAAGGCGTCGGGGCGGGATGGGTTCCCGGTGGAATTTTATAAACAGTATGCGGATCTGGTGGGCCCCCTATTGGTGCGAGCCTTCAATGAGGCATGGGAGGGGGGGGCTTTGCCCCCGACGATGTCGCGGGCACTGATCTCTCTGATCCTGAAGCGGGATAAGGACCCCTTGCAGTGTGAATCATACAGGCCTATCTCGCTCCTCAATGTTGACGCTCAGTTGCTGCTGAAGATCCTGGCCACCAGGATAGAGGATTGTGTGCCAGGGGTGATACACGAGAATCAGACAGGATTTGTCAAGGGACGGCAGATCAACACGAATGTGCGGAGATTGCTAAATGTTATTATGATGCCGGCAGTGGAGGGGGAGGCAGAGATAGTGGTGGCGCTGGATGCAGAGAAAGCGTTTGATAGAGTTGAGTGGGGGTACCTGTGGGAGGTGCTGGAGCGGTTCGGATTCGGGGAGGGATTCATCAAATGGGTGAGGCTGCTCTACGTGGCTCCGATGGCGAGTGTAGTTACCAATGGAAGGAGATCGGAGTACTTTAGGCTCTACCGTGGGACCAGGCAGGGGTGCCCCCTGTCCCCCTTGCTCTTTGCATTGGCGATTGAACCTCTGGCTATGGCGTTGAGGGAGTCAGGGAGATGGAGGGGTCTGGTGCGGGGTGGGGAGGAACATCGGGTATTGCTGTAGGCGGACGACCTGCTGTTGTATGTGGCGGACCCAGAAGGGGGAATGCCGGGGGTGATGGAGCTGTTAGCGGAATTTGGGGGCTTCTCGGGCTATAAGTTAAATTTAGGCAAGAGCGAGGTATTTGTAGTACAGCCGGGTGATCAAGAAGAGGGAATTGGGAGGCTCCCGTTTAAGAGGGTAGTGAAGAGTTTCAGATACCTGGGGGTGCAGGTGGCCAGGAGTTGGGGGACTCTTCATAAGCTTAATTTTACCAGGCTGGTGGAGCAGATGGAGAAGGAATTTAAAAGGTGGGACATGGTGCCGCTATCGTTGGCGGGTAGAGTGCAGTCCGTCAAAATGACGGTTCTCCCGAGGTTCTTGTTCCTCTTCCAGTGTCTGCCCATCTTGAAATGAAAATCCCTTATTGTCACGAGTAGGCTTCAATTAAGTTACTGTGAAAAGCCCCTAGTCGCCACATTCCGGCGCCTGTCCGGGGAGGCTGGTACGGGAATCGAACCGTGCTGCTGGCCTGCTTGGTCTGCTTTATAAGCCAGCGATTTAGCCTTGTGAGCTAAACCAGCCCCTCTTTATCCCTAGGGTCTTTTTTAGAAGGGTGACTAGCAGCATCATGAGCTTTGTTTGGGCGCATGGGACCCCGAGGGTGAAGAGGGTCTTCTTGGAGCGGGGTAGAGATGGTGGGGGGCTGGCGTTACCCAATCTCTCGGGGTATTATTGGGCGGCCAATGTGTCGATGGTGCGCAAATGGGTGATGGAGGGGGCGGGGGCAGCATGGAAATGGATGGAGAGGGCGTCCTGTGGAGATACAAGCCTGGGGGCCCTGGTAACGGCGCCGTGGCCGCTCCCTCCCACGAGGTATACCACGAGCCCGGTGGTGGCGGCTACCCTCAAGATTTGGGGGCAGTGGAGGCGGCATAGGGGAGAAGTGGGGGGCTTGATGGAGGCTCCGTTAAGGGGGAACCATCGATTTGTCCCGGGGAACATTGATGGGGGGTTCCAGGGTTGGCACAGAGCGGGCATCAGACAGCTGAGGGACCTGTTTATTGATGGGAGGTTTGCGAGCCTGGGGGAGTTGGAGGAGAAATGTGGGCTCCCCCCGGGGAACATGTTCAGGTATCTGCAGGTAAAGGCGTTTGCTAGACGGCAGGTGGAGGGATTCCCTTCGCTTCCCGCGAGGGGGGTGAGTGACAGGGTGCTTTCGGGGGTCTGGGTCGGAGAGGGGACGATATCTGATATCTACAAGGTTATGCAGGAGGTGGAGGAGGCGTCAGTAGAGGAGCTGAAAGCTAAGTGGGAGGGGGAACTGGGGGAACAGATCGAAGACGGGACATGGGCTGATGCACTGGAGAGGGTTAATTCTTCCTCCTCATGTGCACGGCTTAGCCTCATCCAATTCAAGGTGCTGCACCGGGCCCACATGTCCGGGTCTAGGATGAGTAGGTTCTTTGGGGGTGAAGACAGGTGTGTCAGGTGTTCGGGGAGTCCAGCGAACCATGCCCATATGTTCTGGGCATGCCCGGCACTGGAGGAGTTCTGGAAGAGGGTGGCGAGGACGGTGTCGAGGGTGGTGGGATCCAGGGTCAAGCCAGGATAGGGACTCACGATTTTTGGGATTGGGGTGGAGCCGGAAGTGCAGGAGGCGAAAGAGGCCGGTGTGCTGGCCTTTGCGTCCCTAGTAGTCCGGCGAAGGATCTTGCTACAATGGAAGGGTGCGAGGCCCCCAAGCGTAGAGACCTGGATCAACGAAATGGCGGGTTTTATCAAGCTAGAGAGGGTCAAAATCACCCTGAGAGGATCGGTACAAGGTTTCTTTAGGCGGTGGCAACCTTTCCTCAACTTTCTGGCTCAACGATAGGGTACTGGGACAGCAGCAGCAGCAACCCGGGGGGAGGGGGGGAAGGGGGAGAGAAAGTGGGGGACAATGATTATGTTTGTTTATTTAATTTTAATTTATTTTTAAGTTTTTTTGTTATTCATTGGGGTTGGGGGGGATGTGATACATGCGTGGATACGGTTTGGGGGGGGTGTTACAGTTATTATGGGGTTATTTTGTTGCATTTCATTGTTTGTTGTTATATTTTCTGTAAAAAATTCCAATAAAAATTATTTTATATTAAGTACTTGATTTTGGTCACATCAGCAGGAGTCAATGGTGAGTAAAGATCAAAGACTTCAAAACATCTCCAGCAGTTCACTCAAGGTAACACTGCTCCCATTTTTGATGGACAGCAGGTGCTGGCAGTTATGGTTCTGTTGATAGCTCTCGACCCATAATTTTGTTTCTTTACCACTCCCTTTTGTCTTACACCTAAATCCCTATGGTCGTTTAATCTGTCCTGGAATCAATTCTGATAACTCTCATGGGAATCATGAGGGATCACTCAATGATCTCCCTGTGGAGCAGGAGTACCTATGGTAACGGGCAGAGGATCTTCCAGCTGTGACGCAATGACGAGTCTTTTAAATACCATCCCAGGCCCGGGTAGTTCCGGACTGGGCTGAGTCACTAGTGTTGTATGCCAAGGGTGTGACTTTACTTTTGAGTCAAAATAAATTTGGTTTAACCTTAATCTTAGTGCCTCCTGAATTACTACACACTATCACAGAGCTTTCCTTTTCTTCTTGCCTTACCATCCCCTGCCAGCTCTGTATTTGCTTTAAAACTGTTAAATCTCTAATACCTTCCGATTTTAATGGAAAGGCATTGATGTGAAGTGTTAACTTTCTCCCTCCACAAATATTGCCTGACCGGAGTACTTCCTGCATATATTTCAGATTTTCAGCATGCACGCATCTTTGTTCTTGTAATAACTATGTTTACCTGCCTGATAACTTGGTTACATTGGTGAGTAGGTTATTAGGTGAAATAAAGTGTATTTAAACTTTAAAAGGCAGCAGCAACCAAGATTGCTGATGTGTGTTTTAACAGGGTAGTGAAGCTGGAAAGAATTGTGCAGGATAGAACAGCATATGGTTTCCTCCGGGTGCTCCGGTTTCCTCCCACAGTCCAAAGATGTGCGGGTTAGGTGGATTGGCCATGCTAAATTGCCCGTAGTGTCCTAAAAAGTAAGGTTAAGGGGGAGTTGTTGGGTTACGGGTATAGGGTGGATACGTGAGTTTGAGTGGGGTGATCATTGCTCGGCACAACATCGAGGGCCGAAGGGCCTGTTCTGTGCTGTACTGTTCTAAATCTAAATATTGGAGAACTAAAGTATTGCACCGCAAATGATGGCTGCAAGGTTGAGGCATTAAATTTGTTACATGCCCAAGTTGCCCATTTGAGGTTGCTATTGGGAAGCACACTTACTTGCAGAAAGGAGAACAACCAAAGAAATCCAACCCGGGTCTCCCTTGCACAACTTCCACGTACAAATTTTAAAGCAACGCTATCAGATAAACATGATTCACGTACTTCAGCCTCAGTTGTTATATTACAAAGATAAGTGGAAGGATAAGTGGGATGGCGCAGGGGCAGCATGGTGGCACAGTGGTTAGAACTGCTGCCTCACAGCACCAGGGACCGAGATTTGATTCAGACCTTGGCTGACTGTGTGGAGTTTGCACGTTCTTCCCATGTCTGCATGAGTTTCGTCCGGATGCTCTGGTTTCCTCCCCAGGCTAAAGATGTGCAGGTTAGGTGGATTGGCCATGATAAATTGGCCCTGAAGATGTGCAGGTTACATAGGGTAGGAGGATAGAATGGGGAGAGGGGGGAGGGAGGGGGGGGGGCTAGGTAGGAAGCTCTTTTGGAGAGTTGATGCAGACTCAATGGGACAACTGGCCTCCTTCTACACTGGAGGGATTCTATGGAATGAATAAAAACTTTGGGAACAGAATACAGGGCCAGAGAAAGGAAACAGGAGACAGATGGGCTGTGATGAGATTAAATGAAAGCAAGGAACAGGAAAGCTAAAATGCAAAAGCATTGCAACAGAGGTGTTGAAGGATTAAAGATTTAACTCAAAGGTCACACTAACTCACATGCAAACCCATTATTGGACTGATGTCAGCATTATTCTCACCCAAACTAGGTGTTGAAAATATGCTTGCGTATTTAATTTAGGATCTGGGTAGCTAGCTAGCTGAGACACTCTAACGCATCTCATTTACTATTTTAGAAAGAATTAGACGCAGTCAAAATCAGACAGTTCCACCATCTGCTTTGTAAATAGCACTCTCAGGCAAACAAATTATTTTCCAAACTTCTCTCAGGGTACTAAGTTATTGATCTGTGGAAGCAGGGAGCTTGAGAGGCCAAAGCATTCCATGCTTTCTTATTAATTGTGTGAAAAAATTGATGTAAAGTTCTGTACAAGTGCAAACATTACATTCTGGCTGTTTAGCATGTAAAGTGAAAAGTTAAATTCCTAATCTCTGAAATGGCCCAGAACCAACCTCAACCTTGTTCCAAGGACCTATTCTGTTCAAATGTTTGTGTTATTTGGACAGAAATGCCAACCATAAGTAACAATCAACAGGAGTTACTGGCCACATCCGGGGCTGGAATACAGCTCATTTTGTTGACATAAATATCAGACAAAGTACGCAAAATAAGGAATGACGCTACAGAAAGAGTTTGTATATTTGGGAAAGTTCAAAAGGACAATAACAGGCTTTGTTGTTACAATCATGACAATGACACTGTATCAACTCATGTAGGAAATTTGGAGAAGGCACCAGGGGGCTATCCACACCCATGAAGCTGTGCACCTTATCACCTGGCTGACAAATCATTACCTTAATTAGGGTTGACAGGATTTTAAAAAGAGGATGTAAGTATGCGTCATTGCAATACCAGTTTTTCCTATTTAAAAAAAAAATCTCATGCATATTTCTGAATTATTTAAATATTGAACATAATTTTCAGAGAGTTAACTTTATGATGAGGCATAATGCAGTTTGGTGTACTGAATTTATCATTTTAGATGTTGTACTCAGCAAAGAATAAGTGATCGAATTCACAAGTCATTGTCATGAAAATGTGGTTAAGTAATGATTTTTAATCCAACGGCTAGAAAGCTGAACTGAGCTTTTAAAAACAACAACTTTTTAAAACACAGAGACTAAAGGTGACTTGAATTTATAGCCAAAAACAGCTACTTCAGTTTGCACTGCTGTACATTCTAATCTATTGGAATGGAGACAGCATATCTGCCAGATCCTCAAAGACAATGACTTCAGGGAAATGTGATGGACCCACATATCCTATCCCATTAGCAAGGCACCAAAGGAATCACCTCAGGCATACAACGGTTGGAAGCGAACCGTTAAAACGTCATTGCTTGGACAATGAGACCCAGGCTAAGAGAGCTCGCCAGACACGATCTAATCTAGTTACCTTTGGAATACACTGGCAAGCACATTATTTAGATGCCCAGAGCAGTTGGAAAGGTCACATGACAAGCCAACTCTTTACATGTTTAAACTTTTTATGCAAAACTAAGGACAAGCAGCTGATACACAAAAGAGCTAGGTAGGGTCCCACCTCCCCCCTCCACCCCCCACCACCGCCAGCCCCTCTCTCCAACCCATCATGCAAGCTTTGAAACGTATTTCATGACTATGATTATCCAGTGATGTCTCTGCTGTAGACAGAAACAATCCATCACCACCATCTCTAGAAGGACATCAAAATCAACTGTACACATCTTTAAATCAGAAGCATCGGAACCAAAGGAAAGTCACAAGACAACCAAATTCAGCCTGAAATCAGCCAAGTCACCAAACCACAGACTGCATATTCCTTTTAATTTTTGCAGACTCTGACTAACCTATCCTTCCCATCTCTAATCTGTATTTGTGCATACCTGGGCGGCAGGGTAGCACAGTGGTTAGCACTGTGGTTCACAGCGCCAGAGTCCCAGGTTCGATTCCTGGTTTGGGTCACTGCACGGGTTTCCTCAAGCCCCAAAAGGCGTGCTGTTAGGTAATTTGGACATTCTGAATTCTCCCTCTGTGTGCCCAAACAGGTGCCGGAATGTGGCGACTAGAGGCTTTTCACAGTAACTTCATTGGAGTGTTAATGTAAGCCTACTTGTGACAATAAAGATTATTACTATCAAAAGTCACAGCATATTTTATTTTATTTAGATCAGTTTAAGTATAAAGTAAATTCTTTCTTTGTTGTGTTGGGAAAACAAAGTTAGTTTTAAGGGATTTATATTTGCATTGAGAAACATTAGAAATAAGGTAGATTTTTAAGTCGGTTTAGTTGTAATATTTCGGAAAAATATATAGTTAGATTCATTTTCTTCCTGAAAATGTTTTTATTCAAGTTTTAATATTTTAGTACTTTAAATACACAACACAAAGCAAAAACAACACAAACCCCAACCCACCCCCTCCACCCCCAATAATCTAGAACCCCACTTTGCCCCCTCCCCTTTAACAGTTGACAGTAATCAGCTCAAATGTAATACAAACAAACCCCATCTCTTGTGGAACCCCTCAATCGCAGCTGTGAAAACAAATCTGACTTTCTCTAAATACAGGAACTCCAACAGATCCCCCAACCAAACCGAGGCACAGGATAGAGAATCTGACTTCCATACTAACAGGACCCGCCTGCAAGCAATCAGTGAGGTGAAGGTTAAAACACCGACCCCCACACCAGTCTGGAGCTCCGGTAAGTCTGCCACTCGAAATGTGGTCCCCAGAGGACTGGGCTCCAAATCCACTTGCAAGATCGCCAATATGGTGTTGAAGAACGACCTCCAAAATTTCCCCAACTTCGGGCAGGACTAGAACATATGTACGTGATTGGCCTGGTCCTTCCCACACTGTTCATAAATGTTCTCCACCCCCTCAAACAACTTTGTCAGTTGTGCTCTATACTATCTATACCACCTTTAGCTGCATTAACCCCAGCCTTGCGCATGAGGTGGAGGCATTCACCCTCTGCAGCACCTCACACCACAGCCCCTTGTCCAGCGCCATCCCCAATTCTTCATCCCATTTGGCCTTCAGCCCCTTCAGAGATGCCATATCCTCCTCCAACGTCTACCCGTAGATTACAGAGATGACCTCCGCCTCCAGACCCACCACTGACAACACCGCCTCCAACATTTAGAAGGTGCCACCGAAAAACTCGAGAAAACCTTCTTTGCGAAATCACTCACCTGCATCTACCTTAAAAAAAAACACTCGGGATCCCAACCTTCTGCCCCAACTCCTCCAAACTGCCCATTAAGAAAAAAGTCCTTCATTTCCATCACCCCTCCATCCCTGAAACCTGGCATCCAACCGTGCTAGTTCAAACCCATGATTCCCTCAGATTGGCATCAAATCCAACCGCGCCCCGAACCTAAAGTGCTGCTGAAATTGTCTCCATATCTTCAACGTGGCCATCACCACCGGTGTCCCCAAAAATTTCCCTGGAGCAAACGGGAGCGGCACTGTTACCAGCGCACTCAACTCTGACCCCTTGTCTCCATCTTCACCCACAAAGCCGCCGACTCCCTGCTCCAGCCCCGCACCTTCTCAGAGTTCGCCATCCAATAATAGTACAACCAGGTTTGGAAGGGCCAGCCCCCTAACTGCTGCCCTCTCTGACGCTATCCTCCAAATCTTCGCTACTTTACCTGCCCACACAAACAAGAGATCAACCGTTCCACCCCCATAAAAAACGTTTAAAAAGACTGGCAGACACTGAAATAAGATAAAAACAGCTCCAAAATGTTCATCTTTATCGCCTGCACACGGCCTGCCAAACATAGGGGATCCCATCTCAATAGGTCCGCCTTGAACCTACCCATTATACTCATGAAATTCAACTTATAGAGCCTGTCCCTGTCCTGAGCCACCTGAACTGTCAAGTACCGAAAGGGGGTAGTTGCCACGCAAAACAGCAACCGCACTCCCCAAACAAGCTCCCGCCCACAGAGAAGATATCATAAAACATTCACTCTTTTCCAGATTCAGTTCATAACCTGAAAAGATCCTGAATTTCCTAAGCTGCGTCATTATATTCCCCACTGAAGAACCCAGGTTGGAGATATACAACAACAGCATACAGAGACACCCTATGCTCCACCACCCCCTCACTATCCCCTTCCATTTATTCGAGCACCTCAGCGCTATGGCCAAGAGCTCGATCGCCAGTGCCAAAAGGAGGTGGACATAGACACCCCTGGCTCATTCCCCTATGCAATGGAAAATACCCCAACTCACCTTATTCGTGCACACACTCGCCTTCGGTTCCCTATACAGCAATTTAACCCACGCCACAAATTTAGGCCTAATCACAAACCTCTCTAACACCGCAAACAAATAACTTCACTCCACAAAATCAAACTCCTTCTCTGCATCCAGCACCACCACTATCTCTGACTCCCTCCCTTTTGCCAGAAAAAGTACCGCATTTAACTGATGCCACGTATTTGATGAACAGCTGCCTGCCCTTTACAAGCCCTGTCTGATCCTCCCCAATCATCTTCTGGAAATACTCCACCAACCTAAGTGGCAACACTTTCGCCAAAATCTTGGCATCCACATTTAGCAGAGATATTGGTCTATATGGCCCATGCTCCTCCGAGTCCTTGTCCTTCTTTAGCAGCAGTAATGGATGCCTACCCCATCGTCTTTGGCAGTGCCCATAGTTAGATTCATGCTGGACAAAGGATGTGCGGCTGTTGGTTAAATTACAGCTTATATTGTGCTTAGAAAGGGCTACTGGGTGTAGAATAAATAAATGGCATAAGCATGTAGGGTTGCTTAGCAACTGGAGGCCCTGGTCAGGATAAAAATAACTATTATTTTTAACTGAATTTGGGAGAAATTGGCGACAGGATTTTGGGGAGCAAGTATTTCTCAACTCTGCCAGAAGAAAGACTGGACAGGACAGGAACTGCAAAGAGACAGGGCAGCACGGTAGGACAGTTGCTTCACAGCTCCAGGGTCCCAGGTTCCATTCCCAGTGTGCGTTATTATCTGTGCGTATCTGCATGCACCCCTCATGTCTATGTGGATTTCTTCCGGGTGCTCCGGTTTCCTCCCACAGTCCAAAGATGTGGTGTATTGGCCATGCTAAATTGCCCTTAGCGTCCAACAGGTTAGGTGGGGTTACTCGGTTACGGGTTTCAGGCTCAAGTGGTGTGCTATTTCCAAGGGCCGGTGCAAACTCGATGGGCCGAATGGCCTCCTTCTGCACTGTAAATTCTATGATCTATGATCTATGAAACGGGCTTCCTAAAGTGTAAGCTACAGCCTAGATAACCAGGGAATTAGGGCAGAAAGAATGACTGGAGTTAAGTGATTAGAGACTAAGGTACTGCTCAGAAGAATTCAAGGAAGAGCAAACAAAGTGTTCAAAGTTAAAGAGTCAATTGCAGTAATAGAGTTAAAGTGAGACAGTAGCCTTCAAAGATAAACAAACGTCTCATGCCATTTTAGTACAGCCTGGAAATCAAGAGTTAAAGCATTGTGGAGCAGTTTGCACAGCAGTCAAGAGAAACAAATCCGATAAGAATTGGTGTGAAATCCCAGACTGAATCCGCTGATAAAAGTGGAGCGGAGCGGAAGCTTTGTTTAAAAGAACCATTTGTAAAACCTGGATTTCAGAATGAAAACAAGCAAGCGAAAAGCATTTTTATGAGAAAAAATTTTTAAAATGTGTTTTTGGGGTTTGGAAAATCATAGGTGATCATTGGGTGGTGGGCGGGGATTTGGAGGAGAAATCCACAGACACTAACTTAGGTTCAGAGCGAGTCACCTTGTATGCTTAAAAGGGACATTTTGTGTTAATGAAACTATTGTAGATTAAGATGCGCTTTGCAATCCATGTTAATTTTTAAATCGATGTGTATTTGTTAAGGTAAAAGAGGTGGAGAGTAAAGGAGTTGTATCATAATTCAACTTTTCTTTAACTTTTTTTCCTTGTTAAAACTAATTAACAGTCCTGTGACTCTGTTCCTCCAAATTTAAAAGAAAAGTAAAAATTATGAGGCTGGAATCTCCGTTTCTGAGGCTAAGTGTAGAGGATCCGTGGTGTTTTACCTGAAAAAAAATCGGCGTTGCCCACTCACCGATCCTGCGACTGGTGAGGGGCTAGCAGCCGCGCCGCGTAAAACTCCCATGATATAAAAGGCGGAGAATGGCCGGGTCCTTGGCCGCACATGTGCCAGTCAACGACCTGCAGCGGTCGCGCCAGAAAACATGGCGCCAGATGTGTGCGACCCAACCTGCCAGGTAGTGCCCCATCTGACCACCCCCCACTAGTCCTCCAGCGATAGTGGACATCCCTCAACCCAGCAGCACGGCTCCTACCTGATTGTGGCGGCAGTAGACACAGTCCGCAGCTGCCACTTCAGGTTCCCGACCGCTGAGACCACACGTCAACTGCGTGGTCGGGAACCCGACCCATCGGGGGCAGAGCATCGGAGAGGGCCTTCAGGCAACGTGCTGAGACCGTCCCAACGGCACGCGACGTGATGATGCATTTCAGAGGAGGCAGAACATACAAAACCTGCGTCAAGCAGGCGCTGTCCCCGATTTCAGCATCAAAAGGGATTCTCTGCCCGATCACCGATTATGAAATCGGCGTCGGAGAACGGAGAATCTCGCCCATGGCATTTTCATAGAATTTACAGTGAAGAAGGAGGCCATTTGGCCCATCGAGTCTGCACCGGCCCTTGGAAAGAGCACCCTACCCTAAGTCCACATCTCCACCCCATCCCCGTAACCCAGCAACCCCGTCCAACCTTTTTGGACACCAAGGGCAATTTAGCATGGCCAATCCACCTAACCTGCACATCTTTGGACTGTGGGAAGAAACCGGAGTACCTGTAGGAAACCCACGCAGACATGGGGAGAAAGTGCAAACTTCGCACAGTGACCCAAGCCGGGAATCGAACCTGGGACACTGGAGCTGTAAAACAACTGTGCTAACCACTGAGCTACCATGCCCCCTTGAGCCATTGTTTTGGCATTTCGAGCCATAGTTCCACTCTGGGATCTTCCTGTCCGGTTATAACATCAACTGGGATAGTAACAGTTTAAATTTTTTTAAAAACTTGTCTGATTGGTTCTTATGATCATGTGTAAAGAGTGTTCTTATGATCAAGTGTAAAGAGTTAAGTCCTCACTGAATTGGCAAGTGAAATCTTTTCAAAACATTAAAATCTTTTGCGGTCAAATGTGGAGAGGGAAAAGAAGGTAGTTATTTGACCTAACCTCACCTGATTGAAATACAATGTATTGTTCATTGATATGTACATTTCCCATCGAACTAGAAATGCTGTTTGAATTAATTTATTTTAATATAAGTATCAATCTTTAAATAGGAGTAGATTAAATTTGCTGTCACATTTCCTGCATTAGTATAAGGATTTTGATTAAACCACTTGGTTGGCTGTAAACACTTTGGAACATCTAGTGGTTGTGAAAGTTGCTATTTATGTGCAAGTTTTCCTTTTCCTTTTTTGAAATTGTGGATCATATATACTAATTTATCTTAGAACTGCATTCATTATTTCCCAAAGCTCAAGCTGATTTAAATTTAACATCTGTTCCAACGTGTTCAAACGTACTAATGCTACTTTTATGATGTGATCTTCAAAAGAGAGGCCGAAGGTAGAATGCCAAACATTATTACTCTTCGAGGCATTGCTGGCTGATCATCCAGGTATCATATATGGAGGTTTGTTTATGAATAATTTACAAGGCTATTCAGAGATGGTACAGCATTCACTGATATTTAACAGAACAAAGGCATGGTGCAAATCTTTTGAACTCCAATAAAAGACACGTTCATTTTAAAACAGGCAGTGGAATTGATTTTACTGAAGGTCAAAAGAATTTCTCTTGAATCAAGTGAATTGGCTTCCTTTTTACATCAATTATAGGTTCAAAATGCAATTTTATTTCCTTTTACTGGAAAATGTTAATGCAGCAATACAAGTGAACATGTACTTTAACATTGCCAAATAATGGACAGCCAAATAGATTATGTTAATACAATTTGGCATTCATTCATTTTGTCTGCAGTAATGAAAAATACATTGTATTATGCACAGTTTTGTTCAATATTTAGCATCTGTGAACAATGGCAGGTTGGGTTGTGTGGCTCATCACATGGATAATTCACTTGACTGTACTTCATCATGTCGCAGCTGCATGATGGTATTGTGAACCTTTTCTTTGTAGTAGAACCCTCACCTTTAAATCTGTGTTGTGACATTCGGATGTGCAGTACTGGTGTAGTGCATTCTTTTGAATGGGATGTTAAACCAAGGCCCTATCCTCCCTCCCAGGTGGACATAAAAGATTTATCACCTGGACAATATGTTTTTCCTTCAACCATAGCTAAAACACAAGATAAGCTGGTCATTACCTCTACTTTTTGTAGCTCTATATAGCTACCACCTTTCCTACAATGTATTTCTTGGATTTTATGAACTACTATGCAATAGCGGGTGTTAGTGATTTCTAATCTGCACCTAGTTTAGGAGTTTTCACTCTTTCAAGTACAATTCTGAAGCAATAGTCCAATAGCAGTCTGAGCTCTACAATATAATTCTTTAAAAATACCATGCTCGATCAGCTATCTATTTCTTAAACAAATGCTACAACTCTTGAATTGAGTAGCAGGGCAAACAACTGTGTTCCTGCATAGATTGAAGAATTACTAAATTTAAGGTATGAAGTCTGAAGAAAAAAGCATAATTAAAATAGCGAATTCAATATGAAATTAGATACAGAAAGAGAAAGGGGAAGCAAGAGGAAGATTGGATTAAGAAGGGGTGCGTCTTTCAGAGAAGCTGTTAAAGCAGGAAATTAAAAAGGGACACTTATAAACCAACGTTTGTTAAAAACAACAATTAAAACATTAAGGAATAAGACTTTGCTTGCAATAATTAATTTTCATTGCACGTGTGGTTGGCTGGCAATAATTGTTAGTTACCCCAGTGTGCGGTGGATCCTGGGACAGTGAGTAAATTTTAGGAGAAGTTAGACAGATTTTTAATTGGTAATGGGTTGAAAGGTAATTGAAAACGGGCAGGACAGTTTAGTTAAGACCAGGATGAGATCAGCCATGATCGAAGGTGGAGCAGATGGGTCAAATGGCCTAATTCTGCTCCTATATCTTATGATCTTATGAAGGTACTTCAGGTACTGAAGGTAAGACAGAAATGGATGAGCCTACATAATTCCTACACAATTCCTAAAATGCAAGTACAGAAATGTATTATGTCACAATATATTTATGGGTTTCCAGATAGCTAAATGCTGTTTTCATGAAGTTAATAGCAGAGTGGTACATCTACGCCAGTAACTTCCTGATGTTTGTGTTTAATTATGCATCTGCCCTCAACTAAAGTTGTCACTGTCATTTAGATGATAATTTTGAGGCCAATGCATTTTCAGAAAATACTTTCTAAATAGTTGTCTTTGAATATGTTTGTATATATCAACCCGATTCTTTTCAATTACAGGTTGTTTGCACAGCTAAACATTTTACAGTCACATATTTCAACACATTCCAACCAAAATAACCTCACTTTTGTTTTGTTGGCTTCATTTTTACATGCTTCTTGTAAAAGGATGAAATGTCAAATGAGACAATTAATTCAGAGGACTCTAGTTTCCAAAGCACATTTTTTATTTTAATCTTAAACATTCACTGAATTCCTACAGTGCAGGAGGCCATTTGGCCCTTCGGGTCTGCACTGATCCACTGAAGGAGCACCCTACCCAGGCCCATTTCCTCCACCCTATCCCCATAACCCCACCTAACCTGCACATCATTGGAGGGGCAATCTTAGCATGGCCAATGTACCTAACCTGCACATCTTTGAACTGTGGGAGGAAACTGGAGCACCCAGAAGAAACCCACACTGACACGAGGAGAACATACAAACTTCACAAAGTCACCCATGGCTGGAATTGAACCCGGGTTCAGAGTGCTGTGATGCAGCAGTGCTAACCACTATGCCACTTTGCCACCTACCATAAAGTCTGTGACAACTCTCCAGCAAAAGCACAGTGAGATCAGTATCCTGTACCTGATCAGTACACCGCTGGGTCTGCATTCCACACTCCAGGGTGACTGTCCACCTGTTGTTCAGAATCCTGCCCCCATGTCTGTACACCTTTAGATCAACATTCTGCACCCCCATGTCTGTACCTTTGGATCAACAACCTGCACCCCCATATCTGTACACCACTGGGCACTGGGCTCACATCCTGCATCCCATGATTATAGGACTTTGGGTCACTATCAAAACCACTTTCTTCCCCCCCCCCTCCCACCCAAAGCTCTGTACACCTGTGGGTCAGTATCCTACACCTCCGGGTCTATACACCTGTGGGTCAGTATGCTACACCCCCAGATCTGTCCACTTTGGATCAGTATCCTACACCTCCATGATTGTACACCTTTGGATCTGTATCCAATGCAAAATCCAGACACCATTAGGTCACTGCCTCTCTCAATGACAGTATTCTGTAAAATATTCCCCACCATGCCAGAATCTTGACAGCCAAAAATCCCAAACAGTTAATATCCTGCACAGTTCCCAGCACATTACCAATGCCTATTGAAAACTGCCCAAATTTGTTTGACTTGGATCTTTACAGCAAACATGAGCACAAAAGCTCCTCTCAGGCTGGACAAGATTTACACTGGTTGTCATTATAGTCTGCTGCACTTCTGATTCCTGAAGGTTTATCTTGTAATGAGAAGAGATCTAACGGTAGCCTGACAGAAAAAAAAATTAAGTGTTAATGACCAATAGTAGTTGATTCTGGCATGGTGTACATAATGGTATATGGATTTTATACTGGATACGATCCAAAGATGTACAATCATGAAAACAATTATGCTCAAATTTAAGATGCCCAAAAGATTAAAGAAATAAAAGGTTGGATTTCCCATAAATGGGTGGTTAGAACGTGAAACCTTCTGCCACAAACTATTATTGGAGCAAAATCCTTCTAAAAAATTAGTTATTTGGTTAAGAGGGATATTAAAGAGTCTAGGAAATCAGCAAATGAGTTTAGACCAGATAGCTTGTGGAGTGGAATGCCAGATGTCCTGTTTGCATGTTGTAACAATTGGTGATTTTGATCCTTCAGTCTTCAAAACAAAAACCATATTAAAATAATAGTCATAAAGCAACAGTATGATCTATTGACAAAATAAAGAACATTGAATGAGAGTACAGGAATGTAGTATAACAAACCCTCAATTGATTTGGTAGTTAACCTAGCATAACTAACATTTAATATCTGACATGGAAGACAGAAGTATGGTTGCAGACCTCTGCTCATTTGGATCCTGCATCTACCTTCTAATGTAACGGCCGGAAGTCATCTCATTATTACAACTTGATTGGTCTTCACATTGCATAAAGACTTCAGGGTGTTTCAGCAGAAGATAAATGCATGAACAGAAATGAGCAGGGATCTGCAACATTGCTTCTGTCATCACCATGTCAGATATTAAGTTTTAGTTATGCTAGTATTATAACCAATTGAGGGTTTGTTATACTAGAGTCCTGCACTCTCATTCAATATTCTTTGTTTTGTCTACAGATCATACTGTTATTTTGTGACATTATTTTAATATGCTTTTTGTTTTGAAGACTGAAAGATCAAAATCACCCTGTCATTACAGCTGTAACATTAGATATTTCCTCACTTCCAATTGGTTCCAATGGAAGCCTTTTTAAAAAAGGGTTAAAAATCCGTCTAGGAAGTTGGATAAATTGTGGGATATTGCAGAAGCTGGTCTCTCCCCTTCGCTCCATAATAAAACCTAAAGGCAGATTCCTGACGCAGCACAGATTTTTTTTATTGTCCATTGTGGTAAACTGCCCAATAAGCTTGATATCTTGTCAACAGCCCATTAAAAATATTGTAAAAACACCAGAAAATTAACTTGATGAGCTACACATCAGTCAAGTGAAATACAAAATAAAACAGAAAATACTGGAAAAACTCAGCAGGTCTGATAGCATTTGTGAAGCGAGGAACAGAGTTAATGGCAAAAGTTAATCTCAGCACACTGATGGTGAAAGGTTTTAGCCTTATCTCCAGCATTCTCTATGACATTGATACAAAAAGTGATTTCTTATTATGTTCCATGTATGAATATCAGGTGCTTTAGATGGATGACATATTCTAATACTTGCATACTACAATTTGCTGACTGGTGGAGGAACAAATTAAGTTCTAATGTGGCATAATGCTGTTATCACAAAGGTGCAACACTCGTGTATACAAGCACACTCTGCATTAGACAAGCGAAACACGTGTATGTAGCATCATTTCTCACGCCTAAATTTCTGAATCAGGAAAAACATTAAAAGAGGGGAAGAATAAAAGGAACCAAAAGACATAGATATCCCCAAAGAAAGAAACCAACAGAGGAACTCCCATCAGAATTGTACAGCCGATGTGTAGATAGCAAACTCATGAACAGGCACATAAATTGTCACATGCATATTTGTCCACTATTCAATGGTAGCACTCAAGATTATTACAGATCCCTTCCCTGGTAATGCTAAGAATACAGACTGATGGAGAGCTAATAGAATATATTACCAAAAGAAATGCGACAATACTAATGTTTGTATTGATGTAACAGTGACACAAACACACATTAACAGGGAGGTAACAAAGCATTAATTATCAAGATACTTTGCAACAAAAAATGTCTCCTGTCTTCGTTCTTTAAATTTACAAATGTACATTTCAGTTTTAAAGACAACTAGAAGAGGAAACGATACAAAGCCCCTTCTGCCTGAAGAAGGGCCTTGCTTTACCCATACGCTCTAGGAGTCATTGGGTTAAAAACACCCAGAGATTGTCAATTGTTACATCTATTTCCCCAACCCTTCTTCCCATAAAAGTTGTTTTCTACTTGTTACTCACCAGTAATATCATAAAACCCTCTTCCTCAATGTTAATCAAAATAAATTTCTCCCGGATAGAACTTCCAAAAGTATTCTCCACTCACAAACTCACTATTAAATATAAAAATCAATTTATCTATTAATTTAGCTGTAATTATGCGCCCACACACCTACAAACAGCACAGTCCACCTCCAGGCTTCTAAATAATCCAAGACTTCAAGAACACCCTCGCCATTCTTCCTTTACAGATTTCTTCATAATTGCCACCAGGTTAGGCTAACACCCCCATAGGTAGATGGATGGCACAAATAAACAAAGTGAAAATACAACTGTTTGGATGAAAAAGCATATGATTACCAGAAGCCGTTGCCGTTAGGACTCCAAACTATCCATGAAGAATAGACTTGCTTGTTCCGTAGAATGATGCTTCCAATAGAAGTCCAAATCTGATGAATGAACTTCCTTGGAATTTATTTAAGTGCCGCAGATCATTGAATAGGGTAGAAATGTATTCTAGAGGATGAAGGTCACACTCAAACTGATACCATGTTGTTGTGTTAATGCTAAAATATCTTCCTCAGTCTATCGACTAACTGGGGGGCATTCACCCTAAATGATCTTGCTCATCTCTCATTTCCCTCTTTCCTCCAATACAATGGCCTTCCTCCGCATTCCTACCATATAAAACCTTGTGCCTAAATTCACAATTGCACCCATGACATTGCCATTTTGAGGCCTTTCTCCATCCATGGTCTCAATTGTAGACATCTGCTTAACCACCTTCCATACCCATTACTTACTTCCACCATCAATGAAGAAAAAACACTCCCATAAGTAACTTACAACAGAACATTCAAGCTACTCTTTGGCCTTTAGCCTATCACTCACTGCAACACTTCCTCCCTCATCCACCGCCTGTAAAACCTTTACTCTCCCCCATCCTGGTACTGCATTCCTCCTCACCAACCTCCCACCACACTTTGCTCATACAAGTCCAAGACAAATTATTTGAGCATATCTGCTGGGGACCATTTCAAGCACCATTGGGCCTCATCATTTCCAGGAGACCTGGAACAAAAACAACCCAGTTTTTCCCATGACAGTCAACTCCTTTAAATGCTCCTTCCTTTCTAATCCGTCTCTGATGTAGAAACCCTCTCCTTTTCCACAAAGCAAAGCTTTATCCTAAGCTCTCTCTCTCCTAGTGTTTAGCACTGCTGCCTCAGGGTGCCAGGGACCTGGGTTCAATTCCAGCCTCGGGTCACTGGCTGTGTGGAGTCTACGTTTCTCCCAGTGTCTCTGTGATTTTCATCCAGGTGCTCCAGTTTCCTCCCAAAATCCAAAGATGTGCAGTTTCAGTGGATTGGCCATGATAAAGTGACCCCTAGTGTACAGGTTAGGTTATTGGGTTACATTGGTAGGGCAGGGTGGACATGGGTAGAGTGCTCATTTGAGGGGTCGGTGCAGACTCGGTGGACCAAATGGCCTCCTTCTGCACTGTAGGGATTCTATTCTGTGATTCTAGTCCTGAACCCACATCTTTTTCTCCTTTGTTTCCTCATGTTCTCCTCGAAGCTCATCTTGTCCATGAGACCAATTTCCTTCACAGATTCCATTTTCTAAATTAATCCCTTCCCTTCCAAGCCCATGCTAGTTGACATTGTAAATGTCTACTTAGTTACTGTACCAGTCCATTTAAAATGCTGACTCTGTACTTGCAAACCTTTAAATGTTCACCTTGGACGGTACTGTAGCCTCCAAATCAGTGTCCACATATCCCGCAATTATGGGTCTGTAAAACTTTGCAGACATGTATTCCATCCCATTTTCCCCACTCCAGTTTCTTGTATATCCCCACATCCGCACAATCCATCACTGGCCGCTATGCCTTCAGTTATATAGACTCTACACTTTGAATTATCCTATGTAAACCTCACCTCTTCCAATACCATCTCACTCTTTTAAGACTTCTTCAACCAGGTTTTTGGCCACAAATTCAAGTGTTTTCTTCTGTGGATTGACATCCATTTCCTTTATTATACCTCTGTGAAGCACCCTGGTACATTTTTTCTACGTTAAAATGAGCTTCATAAATTAATGTTGCTGCAGTTGTAAAAAAATGCCATAAGTACTCTCAGTTTTCAGTCAAGAGAAGCATAATCACTATCAAACTGTGTGACAAAGTTAATCAACCCCTTTCTCCAGAGACAGGGGGCTGTCAAGTGATAACTTTCACAACTGTGTTAAGCTGTCAATCACCTGTGGGGCTGCCTGGGGCAACAGACTTTCATTTCTGGTATGTCAGAAAACCTAAATAATTAGTTTTGTCTCCATGCACGATCATGTTTGCAAATCTTTACAAAATCAGGTTTGCTTAAAATACAAATTAGCTGGCTCAAATGGTAAGCACAGTTGATTCCATTAGTTATTTACTTTTTACGTCCTCAATTTACAAAATAGAAAGTATGATACTTGACTAATTACTTATGTTGGATAGTGGAGGTTGAATAGCTGACAGATCCATGATTTAACAATCTCCACACGGGGTTTCAGTTGAAAAAGGAGGAAGAATCGGTTGACTCACAAAAAGCGGACAAATATTTCTCTGAGCAAAAATCTATCAACCCTTTTCTCCTTAGATGTAGGCACAGTGGTTAGCATTGCTGTCTCACAGGGCTAGAGACCGGGGCTTGATTCTGACCTTGGGTGACCGTCTGTGTGGAGATTGCACATTTTTCTCGTGTCTGCGTGGGTTTTCTCCAGGTGCTCTGATTTCTTCCCACAGTACAAATATGTGCGGGTTAGGTGGATTGGCAGTGCTAAATTGCCCCTAGGTGGGGTTACGGGGATAGGGTGGGGGTTTGGGCCTAGGTAGGGTGCTCTTTCAGAGGGTTGGTGCAGACTTGATGGGCCAAATGGCCTCCTTCTGCACTGTAGGATTCTATGACCATTTCATAATTGAATAAAACTATCAACTGTAGGATTTAAAATAGCAATTGCTTGCTGCAAAAGACTCCCATTTTTGGTAGGTCAGAAACACTGGGCTGGATTTTCCAATTCTGGGGATGGCAGGAAAACTGGCGCAAAAAGGCCACCGATTCCCCGTTTTTCTGGGGGCTAATACTGTAGGACAGCAGCATAGAGCACCCCTACCCGTGGATTGGCCTTCCCCAGACTGAGTCCGCAGCCACCATGCCCAGTTCCCAACGGATGTGACCACACATGTCCTGCACTCTTTTATGACTGTAAAATTGGCGTGAAACCCTCACCGATTTTGGCGCCAGTGAGGGGTGGGGGGCTAGCACTGCGCCGACTGAAACTTCCGCTTCCTGTCTCGAAAATGGCCAGAGAATGGCTGGTTCCCGCGCCGGCCGTGCGCAAAACCAATCCACCATCCGCGACCTCACAGCCCACCCTCTGGTCACCCCCCCAATCCCCCCAGCCCTAATAGAAGCACCCCAGGCCAGCGGCTTGGATCCCAGCCGAGTGTGGAGGTGCTCGACCGCGAAGACCACACGAATCCCGCACCACCGGGAACTCGGCCTATCGGGGGCGGAGCATCGTGGGTAGGCCAGCCGATGACGAGCCAACTCCGTTGAAACAGTGCGCGTCACAATAATGCTAGTTTGGAGGCGGCAGAGCATGGTGGACCGGCGTCAAACTGGCGCCGGCCCCGATTTTAGCACAAAAATCTATTCTCCGCCCAATCGCCGAGCACGATTTTGGCGTCGGGCTATGGAAAATCTAGTCCAATATGTATTCTCTAATTCACCAAATCAGGAGTAATCAAATTAAAATAATGGCCCTAACCTTATCAATTATTTAATATAAAGTCCTTCAATTTGAAATATGATCAATCTCTCTGTCCAATGCAGTTTTTTGACCGCATTGTTAGCAGCTTTTTTATTTGCTCAATCTTATGCAAGTGGTACAGAGAAAATAACTTGGATGAGCTGTCACAAAAGATAGCCCACCTCCCCAACATCCCTATCTTAACTTCGATAGTCTGACTTTTAACAGACTATTTGAATTCATGGTTTCTTGAAACCATAAATTTCTAATGTTTAATAAGTCATCAGATATATTAGTTTAAAGCTACATCTCTAATTTATTTGCAAAACAATAGATGCATTTCCTTTATCAATTGCAACAGGAGAAAACCCTCAGCTCATCTTTCCTGATGGCAACTTATGATTTGAACTAATAATAACCATAATTTTCTGTTCCAGTAACTATGAGGCGAATGGCATTAATTACTTGCAAATGCTTCAAATTTCTGGTGAAGGAAAATGCACAACTAAACATTGAAATTGTAAAATTACTGTTGGATATGTGTTGGTCGAATGTTAACTTTGCAAAAATGCCATTGAGTTGTCTGGATTACCATTCAAAGGTCCCGAACAGTGCACAAATGCTGTGCTTGTACCATAGATCCAAGGTTGTTAAGAAGGCGTACGGTGTGTTAGCTTTTATTGGTAGAGGAATTGAGTTTCGGAGCCATGAGGTCATGTTGCAGTTGTACAAAACTCTGGTGCGGCCGCATTTGGAGTATTGTGTGCAGTTCTGGTCGCCGCATTATAGGAAGGATGTGGAAGCATTGGAAAGAATACAGAGGAGATTTACAAGAATGTTGCCTGGTATGGAGGCAAGATC
The DNA here is from genome assembly GCF_902713615.1 of Scyliorhinus canicula. NCBI lineage: Eukaryota > Metazoa > Chordata > Chondrichthyes > Carcharhiniformes > Scyliorhinidae > Scyliorhinus > Scyliorhinus canicula. Next base: position 136,819,159 of record NC_052154.1, read on the forward strand.
ATATGAGGAAAGGCTGAAGGACTTGAGGCTGTTTTCGTTAGAGAGAAGAAGGTTAAGAGGTGACTTAATTGAGGCATACAAGATGATCAGAGGATTAGATAGGGTGGACAGTGAGAGCCTTTTTCCTCGGATGGTGATGTCCAGCACGAGGGGACATAGCTTTAAATTGAGGGGAGATAGATATAGGACAGATGTCAGAGGTAGGTTCTTTACTCAGAGAGTAGTAAGAGCGTGGAATGCCCTGCCTGCAACAGTAGTGGACTCGCCAACACTAAACGCATTCAAATGGTCATTGGATAGGCATATGGACGATAAGGGAATAGTGTAGAGGGACTTTAGAGGGGTTTCATAGGACGGCGCAACATCGTGGGCCGAAGGGCCTGTACGGCGCTGTAATGTTCTATGTTCTATGTAAACATGCCATGGAAAGTGAGGCTGAAATGGACAAGCTCTGAAGTTTCCTTTTAATAGCACGTTGTTTATTACTAATTGCCAATCTCCCTAACACTGAAAATTAACTTCCACACAATGCGGAGTTGCATTTCTTCAGGTTTTAATTTTTTGCTGGGGAATTTAAAAAAACATAGAAATTACATTTAAAGTTTGTTTTTATTATTTTCTTTGTCTAAGTTTTCTTTCCCATTCCATCATTTCTCTTTTTATACCCAATTTGACATCAAATTCAGCCACTATAATTTACATTTCCTTCTCAATCCTTGTGCTGCTAAATTCACAATCATTTAATCCGATTTAAGGAGATTCACAGTTGTTTGGTCTGTCTACTCAAGTTGCAGATGCCTTTCTGCAACATCTTCAATTCATGCTTTCACCAAATTCATGCTTTCAGCAAAACCTAAATGGGAAAGGCAAATGCTGTTTAGATTTGTTCTTACAACAGACTATGCACTAATGAATGGGTAGCTTTCACTGTAGTGCACCAAGCTAGTTCTTAATTTGACATCAGAATTTTTAGTTTTTCTGTACTATCATAGAAGTATTTAATTAAAGGCTTCAAAAATGTTGAAAATAAAATAGGTTATTGATTGCAAGTTTGGCAATCCCAATTTTTTTTTTGCTTGCAGCTCAACCCTTGCATCCAACACCAGCTGCCATTTGGCTCTCACAGAGATGTCAAGAGTATTTTCTGCAACAACTCAGGACGTTGTTGCCTCTTTTAAAATAACTATGGTATGCTTCCAGAAGGCAGCTCAATATAGAAGAGCGAGAAAGGAACAAACTTATGTTGATAAAACATAGTTCACAATCTAAGAATGCTCAACAAGGCCTTCACAACCATAAACTACCTTTGAAGTCATTGATGTAATGTAGGCAAACATGGCATCAATTTTCACATGGAGAGATCCTGCAAACAATGAGATATATGACCAGTTATTCACCCAGAAAGGAGTTTCAGTTAGTGGTTTAATATTAGCTCGGGCACTGGAAGAGCTCCCTCCTCCTATTTAAATGTCAAATAGCCTTTTATGTCCATTTAACAAGACAGATTGGGCCTCTAACATCTCATCCTAATGATAGCATTTCTAAAGGTGTAGCACTCACATTATTGCACTCAATGTCAGTAGGCTTTAATTCTAGAGTGGCATTAGACACCACTATCTTCTGAATCAAAAGCACGCACATCTAGAAATGAAGAGGACAATCAATATGTATGTCAGTAAGTACTTAAAAGGGTCCGAGCTTCCCTTTTCCACGCATCCATTTGATGTCACTTGAGGAAGACCACACCAAAAGTTGAACAACAAAAACTTTCAGATTCACTATATTTTCTAACTCCTTTTTTTATAAAAAGAGAGCGCAATATTGGACTGCACGGACAGGTAAGCCATGGCACACGACCAAAAGCTTCACTTCATTACCTTGAAAGGCATTAATTGTAGAATAAGAGATTTCCTGTTGAGAAAGTAGAGACTTACTTTGAGATAGTTTATTCTGTCATAGCATGTTACTCATAGCATAACAAATGAAAGGGGGTTATTTGCTCAACCAATCTCAGCTATAGTGGTGTCCAAATAAATGATCTTTAGGTAATCTGCTCATTAAGAGAACAAAGATAAGGACAGATAAGGAGAAAATTAGACCCATCTAGGTCATCGTTTTTTTAATATAGTAATCTAGGTTTCCACAATCGATTGCCTCATCTTTCAGGCAAAAATACTCAAACAGCAGTAGAGTTACAGATTGTACAAAAGAAAAGTTACTATTTCTGAAGGAGTATATTTATAGATGTATATTCATATGACTTTTCACAATTACGATTAGGTATTTTGACTTGGTGTAGAGTTAGAAGACATTATGTAATTAAAAAGCAGAGCCCAGTCAATCAGCAATTACCTTTATATGGCATCTTCAACATACTAAAGCTTCTCAAGGCTTTTCAAAATAGTATTTTCCTTAATGTGTTTATTGAGTTCATATATTAGGCGAAATTCTCCGACCCCCCGCAGAGTAGGGGAATCGCCCGGGGCCGACGTAAATCCCGCCCCCGTTGTGGCCGGAATTCTCCGCCACCCAGGAATCGGCGGGAGCGGGAATCACGCCCCGCCGGTCAGCGTGCCCCCCGCGCCGATCGGCGTGCCCCCCGCAGCGATTGTCCGGCCCACAATGGGCCAAAGTCCCGCCGCTGACAGGCCAATCCCGCCGACGTGGTTTAAACCACCTCTGTGCTGGCGGGATTGGCGGCACGAGCGGGCCCCCGGGGTCCTGGGGGGGTGCGGGGCAATCGGACCCTGGGGGGTGCGCCCACGGTGGCCTGGCCCGCGATCGGGGCCCACCGATCAGCGGGCGGGCCAGTACCGTGGGGGCACTTTTTTTCTTCCGCCTTCACCATGGTGGAGACCCCCTCCACCACGCATGCACCGGTGGTGACGTCAGCGGCTGCTGACGCTCCGGCGCATGCGCGGACCGGAGAAGGCCTTTTGGCCAGCCCCGATGCCGGGCGCCGTAATGCCAAAGGCCGTTGCCGCCAGTTTTGGCGCCATCGGCGGAGTGGGAGCCACTCTGGCGCGGGCCTGGCCCCTAAAGGTGCGGGAAATTCCACACCTTTGGGGAGGCCCGACACCGGAGTGGTTGGCGCCACTCCGCTACGCCGGGACCCCCCCCCCCCCCCCCCCCCCCCCCCCGCCCCACCGGGTAGGGGAGAATTTCGCCCCTTATATCCAACCAATAAATCACAAAACTGCTCCAAAAAACCAATACATATATTCACAGGCATGTATCTTCACTACAACTGTGGCCATGACCGCCCCCCCCCCCCCCCCCCCCCCGCGCACTTAGTTGGCCTACAAATTTTACATTCTCCAATATGGCCAATACACATATTTACAAGTGTCTATTTACAGTTTGTTTTGGGCCTTAGCTTACTCTTGGACTGGTCCCCTGCGGTTTTCTACCTTACGTTCTTTTTGTGTGCCTTCGTCCCCCCCCCCCCCCCCCCCCCCCACCACCATCCTCTCTTTGCCCCCACCCCTTCCTCCCAATTTCCTATTCCTGTCCCATGGCTCGCCTGTGTCTCTCTTCCACCCACCCTACCTACCTTACTCTACTGGTTTTTGGCTATGAACAGGTCTTGAAACAAGTTGGTGAATGGCTTCCACAGGGGCTGCACAATTGGCATTGCTGCCTCACAGCACCAAGAACCTGAGTCCGTCCCCTACCCCGGTTACTGTCCGTATGGAGCCTGCATAGTTTCCCAGTGTCTGCGTGAGTCTCACCCCTACAACCCAAAGATGTGCAGGGTAGTTCGATTGGCCATACTAAATTGGGGCAGCAAGGTAACACAGTGGGTAGCTTCACAGCTCCAGGATCCCAGGTTCGACTCCTGGCTTGGGTCACTGTCTGTGTTTGTGTGGAGTCTGCATGTTCTCCCGTGTCTGTGTGGGTTTTCTCTGGTGCTCCAGTTTCCTCCACAAGTGCCGAAAGACGTGCTGTTAGGTACTTTGGACATTCTGAATTCTCCCTGTGTGCCCGAACAGGCGCCGGAATGTGGCGACTAGAGGCATTTCACAGTAACATCATTGCAGTGTTAATGTAAGCCTACTTGTTACAATTAGGATAATTATTATTAGTTGCCCCTTAATTGGAAAAAAATTAATTGGATACTTCAAATTTTCTCTCTCCCCTTCCCACAGATGATAAATTTTATTTTCTCCAGCCTGAGAAATTACACCAGGTCGGACAGCCAGACTGCAACCTCGAGTGGTGCTGCTGATTGCCAGCAGAGCGGATTCCTGGTGGGCAATCAGGGTGGCAAAGGCTAGGGTGTTGGCTAACCTCCCATGAAGAGTTCTGGTTCGAGATATAGAAGAGCAGATCATCTGCGCAGAGTGAAACTCTATGCTCTCTGTGCCCCCTTTGGATAACTCTCTACACTTCACCATTCTGAGGCCGATCACCAGTGGCTCAATTGCCAGAGCAAACAGCAGGGGGGATAGCTGACATCCCTACCTCATGCCTCTGTGCAGTCTGAAATATCTAGAGCAGGTGGTGTTTGGCCCTACGCTCGCCATGGGAGCACTGTAGAGTAGTGATGTACCATCAATTGTACGCGAGGCGAGTGATTTACCAAAGTCTGGCTTTAATTGACTAGAACACAGGTCTGCGATCGTCTACAATGGAAAGGGACGATCGTCAGGCGTCTGACCATTTATACCTCGTTAATAGAGGCGTGGTTAACTCAGCCTCTCGGCCAATCGGTCGAGAGGCACATGACCGACCAGGGCCAATGGTAAGCCGACGTTCTGGCCCAATGGCAGACGAGTATGCAGATCATATCACCACAAGTAGTATCACCCAGGTGGTGAACCCTGCCCAAACCCAAACCATTCCAGTACTTCTTATAATGTACTCCCATTTGACGCTGGCGAATGCCTTTTCTTCATTCAGGGAACATAGAACATAGAACTGTACAGCACAGTACAGGCCCTTTGACCCACGATGTTGTGCCGAACTAGTCTGAAACCAAGATCAAATCAACCTACTCCTAATCATCCTCATGCACTCCATATGCCTATCCAATAACCGCTTGAAAGTTCCTAAAGTGTCTGACTCCACTCCACTCCATAGCTGGGAGTGCGTTCCATGCCCCAACCACTCTCTAAGTAAAGAACCAACCTCTGACATCCCTCCTATATCTTCCTCTCCTAGTGAGGGGAGAGGTCGCAGTTGATGCCGATTTGAGAATAATTTGTTTGAGCCGGCGAGATTGGATGCAACGTTTCGGGCCTGGAAGGAGCGGGGAGTGGTGGAAATTAAAGACTTATTTCTGGCAGTTTGCGAGCTTGGAGGAGTTGGCGGATAAGTTTGGGATTCCACGGCAGGAGGCCTTTAGGTATATGCAGGTGAGGGATTTTGTAAGGAAGTCTTTCCCGACGTCTAGGGTGACATCTCCCTTCATCGCTGTTGGGAGGGGTGTTTGTCGGTGATCTAGGGGAGGATTCTGGAGTAGGATACAGTGTCGTTGGAGGGGATTTGCAGAGGGTGAATGCCACAACCTCATGCCTGAAACCAGGGATAATACAATTAAAGGAGGTTAACAGGGTACACCTGGCGTGGTCAACATTGAGCCAGCTGTTTGAGGGGGTTGTGGACACTTGTGAGCAGTGTGGGAGGGGCCCGGCCAGCCATGTGCATATGTTCTGGTCCTGTCCAATGTTGGAGAACTATTGGGGTTCTTTGTTCAGCACTATGTTGGTGATCTTGCACTTGGTCTGGGAGCCCAGTTCCCTGAGCGACAGTTTTGGTACATCGGACCTGCCGGAGCTACAGATGGGGGCGGATGTTTTACCTTTCACCTCGCTGATTGAGGCGCAGGGCAGAGAAGCTGACCTCCACCCCAACAGAACCCGGCTGCGAGCAGTGTGGCTGGATGACCTTTGGCAGGGTAGCAGTGGTTAGCACTTGGGTCACTATCTGTGCAGAGTCTGCGCGTTCTCCCTATGTCTGTGTGCGTTTTCTCAGTGTGCTCCGGTTTCATCCCACAAATCCCGAAATAAAATGAATGAAATGAAATGAAAAATGAAAATCACTTATTGTCACGAGTAGGCTTCAATGAAGTTACTGTGAAAAGCCCCTAGTCGCCACATTCCGGCGCCTGTCTGGGGAGGCTGGTACGGGAATCGAACCGTGCTGCTGGCCTGCTTGGTCTGCTTTAAAAGCCAGTGATTTAGCCTTGTGAGCTAAACCAGCCCCTACGTGCTTGTTCGGTGATTTTGACATTCTGAATTCTCCCTCAGTGCACCTGAACAAGCGTTGGAGTGTGGTGACTAGTGGATTTTCACAGTAACTACATTGCAGTGTTAATGTAAGCCTACTTCTGACACTAATAAAGATTATTATTATTGACAAGGTCATGTTCACCTTGATGTGGGCTATTGGAGGGGTTCTATAAGAGAAGGAGTCTGTATATTTTCACTTTAAAGAGTTGGTCACCATCAACTGCTGGGGGGGGGGGGGGAGTTATTTTTTGAGTCACATAGGTATTCGTTGGTGGGGGGGAGGGGCGGGGGGGAGTTCTTATGTTACCCTTTCTTCTTTATGTTTTTCTTTTATTATAAAATGTTAAAAACAGAATAAAAATAATTTTCAAAAGTAACAGATAGGAACTTGGTTAATGGACAGAAACAAGTAGGAATAAATGGAGTTCTTTCACATCGACATGCTGTAACTGGTGGTGTATTATTTGCAATCTGTATCAATGATTTTCAAGAAGGGACAAGTGTAATGCAATTGCGTTTGGTAACGATGCAAAGTTAGATGAGAAAGTAAATAGAGGAGAGCTAAAGGAGACAGCAAAATAATTTGGGAAGATTAAGTGAATGGCAGACAGAACTTGGCAGACAGAAATTAAGAAATTTTAAGTTATCCACTTGGGTTAGGAAAATATAAAACAAGTATTTATTTAAATGATGAGAGTTTGGTAGTGAGGGGAATCTGCATGTGCTTATATACAATCACAAAAGTCAACATGATGTCGCAGCATGCAATTAGGAAAGTAAATAGTATGTTGGTCTTTATTACAAAGGGATTGACATGTAAGAATAAAGAAATCATACTAAATTATATGGAGTCTTGGTCAGAACATACCTGGAGTATTGTGTATGCTTTTATATACAGCAATAAAATACATCATTCTACATGGAGTGATGTACAAGTTGTGCGCACTTGAAGGGCGGCATGTGGCCCAGTGGTCCCGGCCCTGGGCCACTGTCCTTTTGGAGTTTGCACATTCTCCTCATGTCTGCGTGGGTGTCACCCCCACAACCAAAGATGTGCAGGTTAGGTGGACTGGCCACACTAAATTGCCCCTTAATTGGAAAAAAATAACTCTAAATTTATAAACAAAAGTGCACTTGAAAATAATCGACGAACATTACAACTACTACATGTCACTTGTGGCGAAGAATAGTCACATTTTGGTTACATGTAAAACCCTGCTCTCAATTTCTATCATCTATGGAACATATTTCGGCAATGTAATGCATGCAGAATATGCAAAGGTTTGCAATTAGAACAGTACAGCACAGAACAGGCCCTTCGGCCCTCGATGTTGTGCCGAGCAATGATCACCCTACTTAAACCCACGTAACCCGTATACCCGTAACCCAACAATCCCCCCATTAACCTTACACTACGGGCAATTTAGCATGGCCAATCCACCTAACCCACACATCTTTGGATTGTGGGAGGAAACCGGAGCACCTGGAGGAAACCCACGCACACACGGGGAGGACGTGCAGACTCCACACAGACAGTGACCCAGCCGGGAATCGAACCTGGGACCGTGAAGCATTGATGCTAACCACCATGCTACCGTGAGGCCCCTAAAGCATTGATGCTAACCACCATGCTACCGTGAGGCCCCAAATTCCTCTTTCAGAAGTCTGTCTCATGTCACCTGTTTGGTTTTAAAAAAAACAATTTTCTACATACTAAAACTCTGCTTATGTCACTCTTTCAGATGACAAACTTTTAACATTTCCTGTATTTTGGCAGGTTTTTGGCAAAAAAACGTGAAATCTATGGCGAAAAATGTCTTGGAAATGAATGGGTGACCTGTGAGCATATTGCAAGTTTTATGTCTAAATCAATGGAACCTCCTCCCACCTCTTGGTGTTACACAAATGTGTGGGTGTATGTATATTGTACGTGGAAACTTAGTTGACTCCACGCAACACCTGGCTCTTTATAGCCATGGCTTGAAATTCTCACACCCACACTCCAAAAGAAATAATTGGACATGTCAATCCAACTTTAGTACTTAATAAGTGACCTTTGAGAGACAAAAAGAGAGATTAAGTAAATATCCTCTTCTGAATGACATTTTAATGGGAGATCTTTTGCCTGAAGTTCTACCATTACATTGTTAAATAATCAATATTTACTTTTTGCTACTCACAAAAGGTATTTTTAATTACTTTCAATAAACGTCACACCTAGAACAGTTGCAAGTGGGAGAACAGGAAAAAGGAAAAGATTGATAGTATCGGGTATACATTTGAAACTTATACCAATAGCATTTTTCTAAAACTGCAATACAATTACACACATCAGTCATAAGTATAACTCTCATGGTGCATAAATATCCTCAACGTTTTAACTTCAAAACATAACCACTTCATTTAAAATTTTGTGTAAGGCTTAAGAGGGTAGTCATAGAAAAGGTACTGCAACTTGCGTAGGAGACCAAAACTAGGGGTCATAAATATATAATTGCCTCTGATATATCTAAGAGGGCATTCAGGGGAGACTTATTTATAGAGAGAATGGTCGCACATGGAATTCACTATGACAATTGCATAGATACCTTTAATGGGAAACTAGATAAATAGATGAGAGAGAAAGGAATATAATGTAATGCTGATAGGGTTAGATTAAGAGGGTTGGGTGAGCCTCATGTGGCGCATACATCAACACTGATTATAACTAGTTGGGCCAAATGGTCAGCTTGCACACTGCACATTCTATGGAGTTGTGTAACATGAAAAGTATAATTAGAGGTAACACCCCACTTGCATTTCTTCCTGTGAATCATAACATGGTCACAGCACAGAAGTAAGAAATCTGTCCCATCGAGTCCCTGCTGGCTCTCTGCAAGAGTAATCCAGCCAGTTGTTAATGTATCAAAATAAGTACATACAGATGTCAGGCATTGATTGGATATCTACGTGAGCAGATATAAAGAGACACTGACAAGAGTTGAGTGGAGTCAGGAGATACATACTTGTATTTCTTCACTGTGAATAAATCTATCCTGTGAAGGCTGGCCTTGGATTCTACCTGCAACTAGTTACCAAGTGTATAAACTAGTCTCACTTCTCTGCCCTTTCACTATCATCCTGCATTGTTTTCCTTCAAGTACTGATCTAGTTCCCATTTGAAAGCCATGATTGAATATGCCTCCATCAGAATTTCAGCTACTCCCAGATCTGAACTAATCATTGTACAAAAACATTTTTCATGTCAACTTTGGTTCTTTTAGCAATCATCTTATATGTGTCCTTCAGTTCTCATCTCCTCTAACAATGGGAAGATTTTTATCACTGTCAAGACCCCTCCAGATTTTGAGCACTTATATAAAAGTTTTCAATCTTCTCTTCTTCAAGGGAAACAGCCCGAGCTTCTCCAGTCAATCCAGATAACGAAAGCCGCCTATCCCTGGAACCGTTCTGGTATTTCTTTTCTGTAGGGCCTTTATTTTCTTTCTGAAGTATGGTGTCCAGAACTAGACACAATACTTCAGTGTTTTATAAAGCTCTATCATAACTTTCTTGTTTTTGTACACTGCATCTAGATATAATGCCCAGGATTCCACATACTTTCTCAACCTATCCTGCACTTTCAATGATTTGTGCACAGATATTCTAAGGCCTCTATTCCTGCATTCCCTTTATTTTATATTCCACCTTTTTCCCCCCTACAATATATATTATTTTGCTCCTCGTGTTAAAGTTCATCTGCTATGTGTCCACCCATTCCATCAGCCTCTGTCCTTTTCAATTCCATCACCATGCTTCTCACAGTTCACTATATTTCCAAGTTTTGTGTCATCTGAAAGTCCAAGTCATTAATGTATCACAAGAAACATTGGTCCTAGAATGGTTCAAGAATCCCCACTGTACATCTGCCTCCTGTCCAGCAACAGCAACCATCCACCATTACTTCATGTCCTGTCCTTTGGACAATTTCATAAATATGCTGCGACTACCCCTTTTATTCCATGGGCTTCAACTTTGCTGGCAGGTATGTTATGTCACAATTTATCAAATACCTTTTGAAAGTGCATGTGCACCATATCACCGCTCTCCCCTATCAACCCTGTCTTACCCCAAATCTAATTTTCAAGGCTCCAGCAAAACAGAGGGGGAGTAGATGAATTGCGTACACAAACATGACAGGCTGAATGGCCTCCTCTTGTACTGTAACCATTCTATGATTCTAAGTCAGTTATACATGATTTAACAAATACATTTTGGCTTTCCTTAATCAATCTACATTAAGGATAATTTTGTCCCAGCATGTCATTCCTAAAAAAAACTAAGCTTGCCCAGCACTGCAGGTCAAACTAACTGGCCTACGAATGCTAGGTTTATACTTGCACCTTTTTTTTGAACAAAGATAGAAGAGTGGGGAGACGTTAGCAAAAGGTAGTAATGCCGCTGGACTGGTAATCCCAGAGGCCCAGACTAATGTTCTGGGGACACCGCTTCAAATCCCACCGCGGCAACTGGTGGAATTTGAATTCAATTGATAATTCTGGAAGTAGAAACTAGCCTCAGTAATGGCGGCCATGAAACCATCAACAATTGTCACAAAAGCTCATCTGGTTAGTTAATCTACTTTAGGGAAGGAAGTCTGATATTTTCTGGGCTGGCCTACTTGTGAATCCAGACCAACTGGAAGCCAATTCAGGATGGGCCAGCAACATCCATATCTCATGAAAGAATAAATTTTAAAAAGCACAATTTTCGAGTATTCTGGCATCACTCCTGTAAATGGGTACTATCATATGGCAGTAAGTACCACCACTATCTCTAACTTTACTTTCCCTCAGTAACCTTGGATGCATCTCATCTGGACCTAGTGATTTATTCACTTTCCTGCAACTCGTATATCAATTTTTAGACAACCTTCTAGTTTTTTATGATTTTTGCAGTGTATTCTCCCTTATTAATTTAGGGTCTGTCCTTGGCCGCGTTCATCAGTCTTCTTTCTGGTCCCTAAATTACACACTTCTTTATACTGTCGTTTTACCATTTTAAGGTAAATGTAAAGTTGCTATTGTCCCAGATGACCATAGGCTTTTTTTCCCCTTTGAGGGGGAGGGTTGACTGGTGGTAATTTAACCTGAGGATCACCACACCTCAGGCAAGGGGCAAGGTTGAGAAGACAAGGCCTTCATGAATAACCTTAGCTGGTACAGGAATTGAACCGTTAAACTGTTGGCTTTCCATTGCATCACAAACCAGCTGTCCAGCCAGCTGAGCTAAACTGGACGCGTTTCCTAGTTATAGGCTAACTGAAGACTTTTGAATTCCTCATGATGCTAGCTAGTGTCTTCTCATATTTCTTCACCCCTCTTATGTCCCTTCTCCTCAAAACATTCTATATTCAGCCTCGTTCAAATTTGTATTATCAACTTGACATCTGTCATGCACTCACTTTTTCTCCATCTTATTCTCTATTTCTTTTGTTATCCTGGGAGTCCTAGATGTGGTTATCTTGCCATTCCCCCTCATGGGAATGTATCTCAACTGTACCAGGATCATATCCTCTTTAAAGGTCGTCCACTGTCCAATTATGAAAACACTATGATTACAATTCTGTCTGCTAATCTTGGATTCCAATTTATCCAGCCCAGATCCTCTCAACTTACTTGAAGTCAGCTCTCCTTCGGTTAAGTATTTTTAAAAAAAGTTTGGATTGCTCATTATCCTTCCCATTGCTAATCTAAATCTTATCATACCTTGATCACGATTCCCCTACTGACAAATGGTCCACTTCATGCAGTTCATTTCCCAGGTCCAGCAAAGCTTGCTTCCTCAGTGATGAGTCAGAGTCATGGAGGTTGAAAGCCCAGAAAAGGCCCTTCAGCTCATTGCATCTGTGAGGTCAAAAGCAACCACCTAACTGAGCTGGAAAATACTAATTACGAAAGTTCTCCTGAAAACACTTCAGGAATTATTCCCCTTCTTTGCACTGTACACTATTATCTTAGTCTATATTAGAATAATTAAACCCCCCATATGTAAAGTCAAAACAAGAGTGTAGCACCAGGCCTGATGTTTACTTTAGTAATAATCACAATTTTAATAGCTTTTACAACCAAAGCCTCCATATCATAGGATAAGTAAGTTGTTTACCATGGGCTGTTCTGATAAATTATCCTATAATTACAAATATCTGTCTTACACTGAACCTCATTTATGAAGTTTATCAATTCAAACTTGTATTTGCTTGTATTTTGCTCTCCTGGCCTCCTCAACCTTTACAAACCCAGATGAACCAAAACTCTGTCCCTCAGACTCTATCCTGCTCATGTCCACTCTGGATACCATGTTCTTCAGCGCCTGCAGTTTGAAATTCTCATCCTTATGTTTAAGACCCTTCATGGCCTTGTCCCACTGCATCCTCAAACTTATACTGCTCTACCAACACCTTCCCAGAATTCTGTATTTCTCTGCTTCTGGCCTCCTATCCATAGTCTCTTCCCTTAATACCATGAATGATACATCGGTTGTTAGCTGTCAAGGTCTTAAACTCTGGAATTCCCTCCTTAAACATTTCTGCCCCTCTATTTCTCTCTTCTTTATAAAAAAATCCTTAAAATATACAATGTTGACAAAGTGTGGCAACCCCTCCAATGATTTTGCATCTATCTTGAGACTTTTTTGTGTTAAAGATGCTATATCAATGCAAACCAATTCATTGTACTAAGTGATTTTACATTGTTTGTATAGTGTGAATATAATTGTTTCCTTTCCATCACAATCCCGGGAGAATCGCCCGGGGGTGGGGGCGGGCGTGAATCCCGCCCCCGCTGGCCGCCGAATTCTCCGGCACCGAAGATTCGGTGGGGGCAGGAATCGTGCCACACCGGTCGGCGGCTGCTTGCAGCGGCCCCGCTGGCGATTCTCCAGCCTGTGATGGCCCGAATTCCCGCTGGTTTTTTGCCAGTCCCACCAGCGTAAATTAGACTAGGTGCCTTACCGGCAGGAACTGGCGGCGCGGGCTGGCTCCATGGCCCTGGGGGGGACACGGGGTGATCTAGCCCCGGGGGTGCCCCCACAGTGGCCTGGCTTGCAATCTAGCCCTGGGGGTGCCCCCACGGTGGCCTGGCCCACGATCGGGGCCCACCGATCTGCGGGCGGGTCTGTGCTGTGGGGGCATTCTTTTCCTACGCATAGGCCATGTCAACCTCCGTGATGGCCGACGCGTAGGTGAACCCCCCCCCCCCCCGCGCATGTGCGGGGATGACGTCAGCAGCCGCTGACGCTCCCGCATATGTGCGGACTCGCGCCAGCCGACGGAGTCCTTTTGGCCCCAGCTGGCGCGGCATGGCCATCCATGCTGGCCAGCGGGGTGCAAACCACTCCGCCGCCGGCCTAGCCCGAAGGTGCGGAGGATTCCGCACTTTTGGGGTGGGCCGATGTCAGAGTGGTTCACGCCACTCCGACCCGCCGGGACCCCCCGCCCCGTCGGATACGGGAGAACTCCGCCCTATAATCCTGCACCCCTCTTTCTAAAAGGTAGTGAACAATTTTAAAAAGCCAGAAACCTTAAATTAAATAGAAAATGGTGGAAATCAATATCCGTTGTTGGCATCAGAAGTAAAAAGAAAAGCTAATATTTTGGATAAAGACTCAGACCTTTTAAAATGTTGTTTTTTAAGCTTTGGGGAAGTGAACATCTTTGAATCGAACATATTTGCATCAAGAGGTATGCTTTGCTGAAAGGTAGTACAATTAAAGTATTCACTGCAGAAAATAACTTGTACGGCTTATGCATCCTTAAGAAAGCCATAAGCAGTTGGAAGCTGTAGTGTATAGTTGTGTTACAGAAAGTTATAGTAATAAATCTTACAACACCAGGTTAAAGTCCAACAAGTTTGTTTTGAATCACTAGCTTTCAGAGCACAGCTGCTTCCTTAGGTGAGTGAAGAGATGGGCAAAAACGTAATTACCTGCGAAGACTCACATTCAAAGTGTCATCTTGCATCATTGAATTTGTCTATATATGTGTTTGTGGAACCCACCTCTTCACTCACCTGAGGAAGGAGCTGCGCTCCGAAAGCTAATGATTTAAAACAAACCTGTTAGACTTTAAACTATTGTGTTTAACACCAAATTTCTGGAGAGAGATAGCAGGATCTTGGTCAGGATTCTCCGAGCCGCAATCGCGCTCGGCGAGGGGCCGGAGAATAGAGCGTCAGACCTGCGATCGGGTCCGATGCCTTCCCATGATTCTCCGGAAACCTGAGAATTGCAGGCCGTCGCACGTGCACGGTCGACGCAGCGCCGGTCGGAGGCCACTGAAAGAGGCCCCGACGGCAATTCTCTGCCGGCAACTGGCTGAGTTCCCGCTGCCGTCGGTCATTCATGGTTCCACCAGGCGGGCACTCGGAGTCGCAGCTGCAGACTCAGTCCGCGGCCGCTCTGGTGGGGGTATCCATCACCGGGGGGGGGCCTCCAGGACGGCCAGGCTCACGATCGGGGGCCACCGATCGGCGGGTGCGCGCGTTCTGGGGGGCCTATATTGGCGGGGCCGACCCACTGTGTGAATCCACCATGGGCAGAAGTGCATGGCCCCGTATCGGCAGCTGGAGCCGCGTGGACTACTCCGGGGCCCTGCCAGCCCCCTTCAAAATGGAGAATCACTCTGGACTTTCTAAAAAAATGTCTGGAGTGATTCGCGCCTGTTTTCTCATGGGCGTGAGGACATAGCCCCATTATTAGAGAATTCCATCCCTTGTCTATGTGCTGCCAGGATTAAAACTGAAACTATTTGGGACTCTAAAATCATTCCACTGGGATATGATCCATTCATCACCTGTTACTGGGCAGGGTAAGACCTTTTGGGCCAATTAATTCGCCACCAGCCAATCAAACAAAATCCCATCCCCATCTGTCTCTCTGGTACCAAAAAGTCCTGTTCAAACCAGTAAAAACTTGGAGAGTTTTCTCTCCTGTAACTTCTGAATTGCACATTCTCTCTGCTGCTTGATTTAAAGAAACGTGCCCATTAATCATCCATGGATCAAAAATAATTATGGCAAAATAAAAGTGGGAAATAAGGGAATAAAACAAGAAAGACCCATAAACAGCAACAACTGTAGTTTAGCTTGGACAAGTAGTTTTATCACAGCACAACATTGCGATTTTGCAACCTATATTGGTAAAAGTATGTTCCGCCTCTGTAAGATGATGTTTAAAAAGTGGTGTGAAAGGAGTGAAATGGATGCTGATAGTTACTGCAATACACAGTATTGTACACTTTGAAGTTGGTGTCCATCATGCCAAATTTGCAGAGCCTGATCAATTGCGTGGTTACATTTCATGTTTAAATGGTCTCACTCAAGTGAGATTTGCTACTTTCCCCCCAAACCACATACGTGACTTTTAACCTTTCATCCTCCCTCCCACATATGACTAATAAATAACAGGATATTGACATAAGTGAAGATTCCTTAATTAAACTACAAAAGGACACATTTAATTGTTCAGCGTACACCATCTTTGAAACAAGCTGAAACTAACGTTTTTCTATATTTACGCAGTTGGAGTTCATGAGCCTATTTGCGGAGCTATAAGCATATCTGTAAACAAACATTGCAGATCTCTCTCCAAGATTCTTTGTCTGGTGATTTACAATTCTATGCTACTGACTGGGTATCATATCATCACTACTATTCTTAAAGCATGCACTGTAGAACTGTAGAAGCTGGTGATGTATTGATGAAGCAAACAGGCTGCAGAAGGACTTAGACAGGCTAAGAGAGTGGGCAAAGAAGTGGCAGATGGACTACAATGTGGAAAAGTGTGAGGTTATGCACTTTGGAAGGAGAAATGGAGGCATAGATTATTTTCTAAATGGGGGAATGCTTAGGAAATCAGAAGCACAAAGGGACTTGGGTGTCCTTGTTCACGATACTCTTAAGGTTAACGTGTAGGTTCAGTCAGCAGTTAGGAAGGCAAGTGCAATACAAGATCAGGGATGTACTTCGGAGGCTATACAAGATCAGACCCCATTTGGAGTATTGTGAGCAGTTTTGGGCCCCGTGTCTAAGGAAGGAAGTGCTGACCTTGGAAAGGGTCCTGAGGAGGTTCACAAGAATGATCCCTGGAATGAAGAGCTTGTTGCATGAGGAACGGTTGAGGATTCTGGGTCTATACTCATTGGAGTGAGTGAGGATGAGGGGGGATATAGAACATAGAACAGTACAGCACAGAACAGGCCCTTCGGCCCTCAATGTTGTGCCGAGCCATGATCACCCTACTCAAACCCACGTATCCACCCTATACCCGTAACCCAACAACCCCCCCCTTAACCTTACTTTTATTAGAAAACTACGGGCAATTTAGCATGGCCAATCCACCTAACCCGCACATCTTTGGACTGTGGGAGGAAACCCACGCACACAGGGGGAGGACGTGCAGACTCCACACAGACAGTGACCCAGCCGGGAATCGAACCTGGGACCCTGGAGCTGTGAAGCATTTATGCTAACCACCATGCTACCCTGCTGCCCCCTTATGCTAACCACCATGCTACCCTGCTGCCCCATTATTATTGAATATTATTGGATATTATTGAAACGTTACAGGATACTGCAAGGCCTGGATAGAGTGGATGGGAGAGGATGTTTCCACTTGAAGGAAAAACTAGAAGCAGAAAACACAATCTCAGGCTAAAGGGACAATCCTTTAAAATAGAGATGAAGAGGAATTTCTTCAACCACAAGGTGCTGAATCGGTGGAACTCTTTGCTGCAGAAGGCTGTGGAGGCCAAATCACTGAGTGCCTTTAAGAAAGAGATAGATAGGTTCTTGATTAATAAGGGGATCAGGGGTTAGGGGAGAAGGCAGGTGAATGGGGATGAGAAAAATGTCAGCCATGATTGAATGGCGCAGCAAACCCGATATGTCAAGTGATCTAATTCTGCTCCTATTTCTTCTGGTCTTATATCATTGTCAATATTTATTTTCCTGTAACTCAAATTAACTCAAACTTCCTGACACATGGTAAAATGAATTCCAGCAATAACTAATAAATCCCAATCCCATTTGGTTTTCCTGAAACTATACAAAAATCTTCAGATATTAAAAGAAAACTTGAAAATCTAAAGTCAAAACAGAAAGTGCTTGGAAATAAGCACTGGATGCACTGGAATTTAAAAGGTATGAGATCTTTTCTAACTGACAATTTCTACTCAAAACTTAGCACTTCTTTTGTCAGATGTTGACAAATTAATAGCATTGTAATAACTTTTAGGTTTAACTTGATCACCCTGACATTTGTCCTGTTGCTATCTCCTGAATTATTCAAAACTGTTTCATGGGTTCCTGGTTTCCATAATCAACATGTACAATTACAATTCTGATTGCATTTGACAACCATTTTAAGGATATAACCAAGTAATTCCGCACACAGCATGTTAGTAAGCATTGGCAAAGAGAAAAAAAAGATATGGGGCGGGATTCTCTGATGGCCGATATGGAAATCAGATAACGCGATTGGGTGGAGAATTGGTTCCAATGCCAAAATCACTCGGGCACCAATTTGACGCCAGATCGCAATTCTCCATCACCTTGATAGTGGCATCAATTCATTCCGGAATGCATGTACAGTAAACACCATTTGCATATCATTAGGGGGCCCTACCCGAAATTCTCTGGAGTCTCGCGATTTGCCGCCTCCGATGGGCCGAGTTTTTAAAAATCATGAAACCAGCGGCGTAGCTGCTGAGGGAGAGATAGGAGGGTATGGAAAGAGTCCAAAATTGCAATAGTTTGCTGACAGTTCTGCCGTGGCTGGGGGCGGTGAGGGGGTGGGGGGAGAGAGGAGTAGCGTGGGATGGCCAGGAAGTGGGAGTGGATGGGCACAGAACACCATTGCCGTAGCTCGCAAGGCAACCATGCAGCTGCGCACACCGCTAACAGCCCACTGTGAACTTAGTGCCAAGGGTCGTAAAGGTGCCTGACCAGGGCACCCTCCTAAGTGCCCTATGGCACCAGCCGACCCATCAGCTATATGGGCCTGCTCCAGCACAGCCAGTGCCATCTTGTTGGCTGGGATGGTGTGCGTGGGGATCGTAATCTGTTTATGTGGTTGCAGCTTGTCAGCCTCCCGAGTGTCAATCATGGATCTGGCGAACCCCTCATCGATTTTCATTGGAATCGACTGTGTTCCATGTGGTCCCAGTGCTAGAGGAATCGAAATTTTGCGCTGGCGTCAACAGCTGGGGCGGGATTCTCTAATCCCGCGGCAGAGTGTCCATACCATCGTAAACGCCGGTGCGTTTTACGACGGCGTGAAGGGGCCAACCCGACGATTAATTCTGGCCCACAAAAGGGGCCAGCACAGCACTGGAGTTCACGCCACTCCAGCTGCTGATCCCGGCACGAACTGGGTGCTGCGGGATCCGCACATGTGCAGTGGCACCGGCGCCAAAGCGCACATGTGCAGTGCCTTCCTTCAACGTGCAGGCCCTGACGCAACACGGCGCAGGACTACGGGGCCGGCGGAAGAAATGAGGCCTCCAGCCAGAGAGGCCGGGCTGCCGATTGGTGGGCCCCGATCAAGGGCCAGCCACATCGGAGGCCCCCCGTGGGGTCGTACCCCCCTCGCCCCCCCCCCCCCCCCAACCCCCTCCCCCACAGGCCAGCCCTCGACCCTTCCACGCTGAGTTCCCGCCGGCTGAGAGCAGGTGTGGACATTGCTGGTGGGACTCGCCATTTTCACGATGGCAATCCCGTGCCAACCACACCGGCACCAATGCTCCGCTCTGTGGAGAATCATGTGCCGGCGTTGGGGCAGCGTGGCACAATTCACGCCGATCGCAGGGTTTCTCCGCCCGGCCCTGGGCTGAGAAATTCCGCCCCCCCCGTCTCAGAAACGGAGAATCCCGCCCATGAAGTTTCAGATGGGTCCCTTTCAACAGACTGTGTCAAACTGAAGACATGTGTATATTAAAAATCAGTTGTTTCTAATTACTAAGGCTGAATGCCTGAGTATTTTTGCCATTTCCTGTTCTAGATTCCAATCACTGAAAGCCTAATTTTAGTGAAAGGCAAAGTAAAAGCTCACTGTGAAGATTAAGAGGAGGCAAATGCAATATTAAAACATTTCTTCAAAGACCATTGTTCCTTCAACCAATTAGATCCCAGAAACATGCACATAGTATCATTTCTGAATTAGTGGAATCACATTTTACGAATACAAATTTCTCTACTTATAACCACATGAGCTCCCTTATCCTGGACATCAGTAACAGGCAGGAAGAGGAGTAACAATATATGTACTTTCTATTTATTAGCCACTTGTTGGGTTCCTCACAAATAAACCCAATACTGTATATTGTAACATTGATCCTTTTTGCTATTCTTTTTAAAAACAGGACTTTTTCTGCTGAGCAATGAAAAAAGATGGCAGCTACAAGTCACCTGATCACAGGGCTTACTGTTTGCCTGGGACCTATTCCCAACAGCTTCAAGAACAAAATAATACTTCTTTCAGCTTCTGGAATTCCGTAGATCATCATATATATCCCTTGTAATCAACAAAACCAGAGGAGATGGAGATGAACCACCTCCCCCATTCTAAGCTATCACAAAAGAGAAAGGTCAAAACCAGTTACTGAAAGAGATGCTAACAACTAATTTGGCTCTCTCCGAAGGAGGAAGAATGGATTTTGAACAGGAGCACAGAAACTAATTGTTAAGCTGCAAATAACCATCAATAGGTCACGTCACATGACTCCAGCTTCTGGCCATCGGGCAGTTTTAACATTACACCTTTGTGCCTCTCTGCTGTCCCAACATCAACCGGACATAATTCCAGCAGCTGGGCTGCATAAACAGTCACAATTGCATGAACCTTGTGTGATTTAAGAAGTCTCTGATCAACGGCTACAATTCGTCTAAACACAAAACCCATTGTGCAGCAGCATAATTCATTTCAAAGATTTTTGTTTAGTTTAACCAACTAGGACCTCATGGGAACCTGAAGCCCACAATGAAGCAAACACCCTCTCGACTATGACACGCATGTGAACTAACATTGATTTTCTGTGGTCTTTATACTATAAAACTAATGTACTTTATTCTCTTCTCACCCTTGTATGTATGCATGTATGTAGAGTGGGAAGTGGTGAACATTCCCTTTTCTGGGTTTGAGTGTGCACAATAAACTAACATTGAGTTAACGAAAAGAGAAAATGCTGGAAAATCTCTGGCAGCATCTGGAAGGAGAGAAAAGAACTAACACTTCAAGTCCAGATGACCCTTTGCCAGCTTTGACAAAGGGTCATCTGGACTCAAAGCGTTAGCTCTTTTCTCTCCTTACAGATGCTGCCAGACCTGCTGAGATTTTCTAGCATTTTCTCTTTTGATTTCAGATTCCAGCATCCGCAGTAATTTGCTTTTAACATTGAGTTAATTTTAACACGAATTTGCTGTGAAGTATTAGTAAGACTTGATCACGAGAAACGAGGGGATGGGAAAACATGCCACCACCTATTCTTTTAAAAACACCACCTACTTATGGACAGGTGGTAAGAGAAAATCAATTCCCTTCGACTGTCTCTCTCCTGAGCATAACACAGTGCAAGCACAATGGGCCAAGTGACCTTGTTCGCTGCAACAATTCTGTGATTATATATCAAACAAAAAAAAAGGCTTATTTTTCAATTGATGTACCGGACCTGTATTTCCAGCTCCACAACAATATGACATACAACTTGGTGGCATGTCAAAAACAGCTGTGCATAACCCAACCAGTCAAACCTGTTCACAATCCCAACACGTACACCTTTCTGCTGCTAAATGTTTTTCTGTTACTCATTCCAAACCCAATCTCACTTCAGGAAAATGTCTTTGACAGGATTAAAATGCTCACTGTCTTTTATACAAACAGAAAATCAACTGCTGGTGCCTAATGACTCTCATCGCAGGAACACTTCTAAAAGAGGTAGACACTTACCAGTAAATAGGATTTATTTAGTTTATCATTATGGAAGAGAGCTGCTTCATGGAGGAAACCAGTCAACAGCAGCAACAAACTGTTGTCTTTTTAACTGTATACATTGGCAAACCTATACAGTACAAAGGAAAAGTCCAAGAAATAGTACTGTATAATGGAGTATTTTATTCGGCAATGTTTAGAAAACATACTACTGTCGTCCCCACTCACATTCACTACTTGAACTTCAATCTCAATCCTGCAATCCAACCACACTGTTCACAATTATTATCCCCATACTATCCTCAATATCACTTCATATCACCCACCCTCAACCCTACACCTAGTATTCCACCCTCAATATGTTGACCTTCGGACCATCACATATATTCCACGTGGATTACTTTTGCTTCATATTTAACCTTCCCAATCCGGTCTCATCCTTCGCCCAGCAGCAATGCATCAGTTTTAATTGTATTTAATGTACAGTATTTATATTTGGTGCTTTGAATGTTTTGGGTTGCCGTTAAGTAGATTATGTGTTTAGCTGACTGGTATTGACAAAATTGTGAAAAATATGTTCTAATAAATTTAGGGCTGTACAGCGGCACGGTGTTTAGCACTGCTGCCTCACAGCGTCAAGGACTCAGGTACGATTCCGACCTTGGGTGACTGTCTGTGCAGAGTTTGCACATTCTTCCCGTGTCTATGTGGGGTTCCTTCGGGTGCTCAGGTTTCCTCCCACAGTCCAAAGATGTGCAGGTTACGTGGATTGGCTATGCTAAATTGCTCCTCGGTGGGGTTACAGGGATAGGGTGCGGAATTGGGCCAAGGTAAGGTGCTCTTTCAGAGGGCCTGTGTAGACTTGATGGGCTGAATGGCCTGCTTCTGCACTGTAGGGTTTCTATTATTCTATGAAAACTAGAACCATTTGGTATGCATTCTTTAGAACTAGCTAAATTAGCATTGTTGCATTTGTTTATTTTCTCAAATTGAAGCAGTTGGGATGTTCAGTGTACAAAATCAGAGATTGCGTGATATAAGTTTGATTATTTCATTCGAAATTTTACCTAATGTGAAAAGGTGAACGATTGGTGATCATAGCTCTGGGGACAGCTTGTCTGCCTATGGAGACCTAAACAGTAAAAGTTTTAAGGGATAAAGAACAAAAATGACTCTAAGACTCCAAAATCTTGGTAAATGTTTAATAATAGCAAAAAATATGTTTCGGAGACTGCAATGCACAATTATTCCCACTAGATGGCTCTAGTTCACCTTGAAGATAAGTGTACTCATGACATCTAGTGGCAATATAACAGCATGCAGAAAGTTTCCATATAGCATGTATTAAAAATAGAGAAAAGTGCTCACTCCACAATCATATTTTATTGAGAAGCATAATGACAAGTGTAACATCTACAAAATCACAATGGCTTTACTAATAAAGTTACATATTCCATAACAAATCCAATGTACAATTGCTTTCACATCCAGAAAGTTATTTTTTTTAATTTCACATATTTGTGTGCCACAAAATACTCAACACGATGGAAGCCAGTATTTCAGTGTTTAAAATGACACCTATTACAGGATTGTGCTCCGGTATATTGTATGAAACTCCAACACCCCATCTATTTACATATTTTGATAGTATGATTAAAGTGTATATGTTTTGCACTCCACACATTAATATCATGGCCCAGATTTTGCTGTGGTAATGATAGTGAAACTGTTAGCATCTGTTAATTATTACTAAACTCAAAGCTACAACTACCTTTGGAAGAAACCCAGAAGTTGCTGTCACCAATTGTATACTTCTCCTGGCCCCAATCACGAGAATTCAATGTATAATGTATGTATGAATTTAGGAGGACTTCCTCTCTTCCACTGTTGCTATGAAAACCTGGAAACGTTTGAGGTGTAATCTGATTTTTATTAGTCTAGTAAGTTCATAAAGACTGCTAAACGCTCTGTGGCCCTGAAGAACTAACTTTGTTTTTGGAATGTCAGATTTCTCCATAACTATAAAAAATTCACATTAAAAAAGTATTTTAACTTTATCTTTTAGTACTTGTGTTAATACTAATCACCTATACAGTTTCACCACCAGAATTTTTAAATGGGGAGGATGTTCAGTGCTTTTAAATTCCGGGTTTGCTGTGCATGGATATTTGAAATGCGACAGGTGCCTTACCCATTTGCTGACATCACTGCTGCTGCATGCCAAGAATCCCCTTTGACTTGCTACCAGATTTAAATTGTTGTCAGGAGAGGGAAAATCACAACAAAGAGGTTGCTAAATCTTTGAGGGTAAGCTCTACCGGTCACCGCAAAATAAGGGTTCATGACATTAGCTGTGCCTTTGGAAGCAGGAGTTAGGAACAAGTGCCCGATTACAGGTAAATTACTGAAAAGCATACTGAGTGTAGTTACACTACAAGGTCTGAAGCATTGATATCAGCATTGTGTAAATCAGATGTCACGCCTGAAACTAACCCTAAAGTGGAGTGAGTCTCCCTACTGTAGGACAAACCACAACTCCTTATTGGATCTGCATTTACATTACAATTGAAGCATTGGTGCAAAGTTGCAATGCAAATAAACTGGGAGCCAACCATATCACTCCCACGTGCCTTCTCCAAATTGTTTACAAAGCAGCTTGGAGAAGAGTTTGTGACGTTCTGCAACATAGTTGGGGATCATTTCAAAAAGTCATGCCTTCACAAAGTCAGAATTCTCCAGGCTCGTATGGAAAATGAACTTGCGCAGGCTGCATAATCATGGGGCTTAAGAATCAGTTCTGCACAAGTGCCCTTTCATCAAGGGTTACTACAAACAGTAGTAGGAAAATATGGTCAATTATTCCCTTCATTCCTGATAACACTAAAATAAAGTCATGGTTTTGTTGTTAATCTGTGGAGACCTAGGACTGTATTCGAGGCCTTTCTGATCTTTGCAATCAATAGCAGTTCACACCATGCATGAATGAACTATGCCAGAAGAACCCGTAATTTTCTTGAACATACATTAAGCACCAGTATTCTTTGTCATTCATTCACAATATTGTTTCCATAGATATATTAGCTATGTGCAGTATACAGTACCCAACATTACACAATATATTAACAGATGGTATGATGTTAGTGCTAGAATGTTTGGGGACCTCTAACTGTGCACAGATTAAGATATTCAACTGCAAGACTCGTGCATAACAATTTACAGCAACAAGCTAATTTTATTGAAAGGTTACAGCACTGGTGGCCATTCGGCCTGTCATGTCCATATTGGTTCTCTGCAAGAGCAACTCGGCTAGTCTCATTCCTTTTCCTGTCACTCAACAAATTATTTCTCTTTACATAATTATCCAATTTTGAAAGCTCCACTTGAATATTCCTCCACCGAAGTCTTAGGTAACTCATTCCCGACCGTAACCTCTTGCTGGCATATTAAAAAAATCATGTGGGTTTAAGTAGGGTGATCATAGGGCAGCACGGTGGCCTAGTGGTTAGCACAACCGCCTCACGGCGCTGAGGTCCCAGGTTCGATCCCGGCTCTGGGTCACTGTCTGTGTGGAGTTTGCACATTCTCCCCGTGTCTGCGTGGGTTTCGCCCCCACAACCCAAAAATGTGCAGAGTAGGTGGATTGGCCACACTAAATTGCCCCTTAATTGGAAAAAATAATTGGCTAATCTAAATTTAAAAAAAAAAAAGTAGGGTGATCATTGCACGGCACAACATTGAGGGCCGAAGGGCCTGTTCTGTACTGTACTGTTCTATGTTCTATGTTAACCCTGGCTCTTTTGCCAATCACCTTAAATCAATGCCATTTGGGTCCTGACTCTTCCGTCAATGGGTACAGTTTTCCCCTACCTATCCTTGTCCAGTCTCCTCATCTCTGTCAGAGCTCCTCAGTCTTCTCTTCTACAAGGAGAACAGTTCCAGATCTCCAATCTATCCACATGATGAGAGTTCCTCATCCCTGGATCCATTCTGGTAATCTTTTCCAATGCCTCAAAAATAAGAAGCCTGGGTCACAATCTGGAGAAGGAACTCTGCAAACAAGAAGGCAACGTCAGGTGGACTTGGGCATTCATATTGCTTCCCTCGACCGCTACCATTTTCCCCCTTTCTATTCTCTGCCTGCAAGTCTCTCTCAACGCATTATTCTGAAGGTGTGCTTAAAATAGCATGATTACCACATGGTTCCTGCTTAAAGTATCTTCTTTTTCTAATAGTGGCAAAGAAGTGAAACAGAAAGATTAAATTTACTGTCATTAATGCTGGCTCTGGACGATCCTTTTGCAACAAATGTAAAATGGAGATAATTAAGAGTCAACTGTGGCAAAGGTGGCTAAATGACTTGGGTGTAAACATTGCAGACTGGTCTTTTGTGTTCTGTGGAAATCTGGATCAATATGCTGATTTGTTTTCCCTGTCAAACTAGTGATAGAATCATCCGCACTGTGCTTTCCAGACAATGGGTTAACATTCAACAAACAGCCTCTCTCTCTCTCTCTGTAGGTGAAGGTGAAAGCCTTTGAGAGTATATTATACAAAGTAGACATGAAAAAGAAACACCTGTGCTGCGCTCAAATAGGCGAACAGCTGAGCAAGCAACAGGAAGAAGGAAATCAAAGTCGATCAAGACTGTTTTTGACGCTGTCATGAGTCCACGCATAATTTCGTGCGCTTTTAATATGGATTCAGCAATAATATTTACAAATCACTGTTAACAAAAATAATTTGGAGACACATGTCCCGTGGACATTATTTCGCCCTCTTTTATTTACGTACACTTCAACTTTAATAGACCCAATATCCTGCACAAAGACGAGGGACGATTCACGTGAAATTGGAATATTGATGTAGAACGAGGGAAAGTGATCAGACAGGTCGACCCCATGTACGTGTTTATTCTAATCGCTTCCTCCCGCAATAAAGACCAAATGACCATTTGACCCTGTAACTATTAGAGGAGCTCAGGCAAGGCAAATACATTTACAGCGATGAGAGTAAGAAATGCTTTTGGCTGGCACTAACAAGTGATCAATTTCGTATTTCTTCCATCCACGCTCAATAAGAACAGTCGAAGGCGATGACTTGCAATACGTTAACTGCCACCGCTGAGCGGGTACTATTTCAGGTCATTTCACTCTCAGCAGATCATGGTTTCCTTGCGTGTTCTCGTATCTATTGTACGTTTAGCGGTGTGATTTAAGTTGTTCTTCTTGCGGGACTAGTCTTCGCTTTTGAAGGTCAATGCTCGCAATGTTGAGCCAGATACTACAGCCGTCGCTACTCATTGTACAGAAGGGACTGTCAAATGTTTACACTCATCGGCTGGCAAACAAGACTGAATGCAAATCTACCACTCTCTGGCTACCTGTTCTCTCTCCTTGGAGGACGTGTGCTGAATTGAAATCGCGCCAATATGATCTCTCCCTCTGCCCTTATCTGCTATGTCCACTAGTTAAATGTCCGAATTGTAAAGTGATAACATTCGCCCTCTCCGTGTACATTGATTGCCCCTAATTCCATTCGCTGGACATATCGCTTGTGAATTCGCCAGTTCCTCTTACCCACCCAGGCGACAAGGGATGCACACGACAGAAAATGGAGCACGGATTCCCTGCCGAACATCTCTCTCTCTCTCGCTGACACACACACCTGCAGCACAGCCACTTCATGCTGCACGGCGGCGGGACCTGGGACTGAGCAGGTGATCAAACAAGAGCAGATGGGGTACTTACCGGAACCCGCCACCCCACACAACCCCCCACCCCACACACCTTTTTCAACGCCTTTCAATTGGGAATAATCGACACGTTTTATTCAGAGAGAAGGAGGGGAGAGCCAGGTGTGGACGAGCCTCGGATTGACGCTATTGCCCGTTTGAAATCTAATGGTTGGGGAAGCAGCAGAAACCTGGAGAAGTGGGTAGAAGCACGTTGGACGGAAGGCGCGGTTTGTCCAGTGAGCGTGGGATGTATGCTGCTGCTCAGTGACTTCACTAACCATCTCGACTTTCTAAACAATCTACATTGAACCAGTCCAAATGACTTTGCTTCCACCGTGTACAAGTCTTTCCATTATTATACAGTCTGAGCGCTCACACTGTTTTAGGTGGGTGGGGGTAATATCCGAATGTTGTATAAACATCTATTCGTGTTCAAATTTTAAAAGGTGCCTCAAGGCAGACTCATCACAATGAATATTGGAGATAATAAATGCTCAACCCACTCGCTAAATGCAACGATCAAGGTGAGAGGCTGCACTCGGCATACCTACAAAGCGAATTTGTTTGGATAAGCTATCCAAGTTTTCACAGTTAAGATTTCGCCCCGTTAGGATTGCGATTTCCTAATTTGTTGTTATTGAAGCAACAGTTCCACATAAATTATTTACCTGAACTTTAACAGTAACATGTAATCCAAGGACAATAGTTAGGTGGAAGTAAGGGTAACTAACACGACACTCAGGAACAATTGGGATCGCTGCAAATCCCTTCAGACCAACTTCTGTCCAATTAGAACAATTAGCGTCAACATCACAACATCCCCCCCCCCCCCCCCCCCAAAAAAAAACATAACTCCGCTGTGCTCCTTTCTCGCAAAATCGAGGAAGGTCAAAAAATATTCACCCAAATCTATACCACCTTAGGCTTCTGAGGTATGACCTAGATGCGGGAAAGAAGAAAAATAATAAGTATTGTTCCGGAAGGTGCCACACATATACTGACCTTGAAAATGAAGATGTGGAGGGCAATTCGTTGTAAAATGTTAGAAGATGGACTGGGGTTGGAGGGAGAAAGAGGCATTCAACACTTCTACAGAAACCAAATACAAGAACCCTTGCAAGAATCTGTAAGGAAATATTAAGCCGTACACACGCGCAAACGTGATCCAAAAATTGGTTAAACTGCAGCCTCAAATCTAATTCACTGAGGGATCGGTTTAAAAGGAGTGTGACCACGAAACCCTCAACACTAAAAACCTGCCGAAGCAGGATGGAGAGACCCACACAGCAAATGGGCAGCCGACAGCAATAAGAAATGATTAAAGTCCAGACCGCACGGAACGACATAAAACAGAGAAAAGCATCATACTGAAGTAATGTCATTGTTTTCTTCCTCTAACATAACACCAACTAATAATGGCCGTGATATATATCTTGTCTTGCCAAGGCATATGCCGAAAGCGCTGTGGTAGCGTCAATTCCGCCACTCCTGGGGATGTGTGTGTGTGTGCATATTATAAACTTCTCGAATTAAAGCTCACACACGTTAGCGGGAAGATCCCGAGCATCTTTAAAAATAAAAGCCTCTCGGCGAAGCAAGAGGAGCTGTCACAGAGCAGACTTTGGACGCGACAGGTTGACCGAGGAGATAGCCACAGCAACGAAATAACGAAGCAAAAAAAAATCCAGTTCCACTGTCAACCAGCATGCAAAACCAAATCAATGCAACCTTAAGAAGAACCCCCAACCAACCACACACATACATCTCCTTACCTTTCGGAGTGTCCTTGAACATTTTTTAAAAAAAATTCTCTCCGGGGGTAAGTGTCCGTGGTTTTAATTTTCCTGAGGTGCACAAAGCCAGGAATCAGAAAGCGGCGTGTTGCATATTTCTTTTTATATATATGAGACACAGAGACGCGAAAGGAAGAAGCGGGGCTGTTGAAGCCTCTCCTCCTGCAAACACTTTCCCTGACTCCCGCCCGCTCCCACGCGCTGACAACACTGCCACACTCCGGCAGCTCGCGCCAGCCTTCACTGACTCGCCCGCGCGCGCGCGGGGTGGGGGGTAGCATGCACGCGGCCAGGAGCGCGCGATCACACCCGAGCGAGGGAGCGAGCGCTGCCACAAGTCAAAGTGGGGGGAGGTTTTTGCAAAGATTTCCTATCACGAAACCAATCCCCAACCCCGCCCGCTCGTCCACCTACCGTTTTTGCAAAGTAGAAATTACAAACGTCTCTTTTATTTTTGATTATAAGGTGTACCCTATATGTGCAATGCCACACATTTAGCTCACTTTCTCTTGCAAACACTTTCGCTCCTCACCCACGCCCCCCCCCCCCCAAAATAAAAGTATTTCGATAATGAAGTAAATTTCTGCCCCTGCTGAATCTCTTGCCACCGCCCTTTGGAATTAAGCAAAATTACTTATGGACTCCAAAATTACATATGGGCTGTGGGGTGGGAGGACAGATGTCTGTGATATTTATCTTACGCTTGCAACAAGTTAGCCGCGGCTCAAGAGGTGAGGTTGACAACAGGAGGTTGTAAGCCCCGCTTCAGGGGCATTACATTTTGAGGCGGGCACTCCGATGTAGCACTGTGGGAGTGCTGCGCTGGAAGAGGTGCTGTCTATCCAGAACTCAGATGGAGGCCCGATAGATTCCATCGCACTCTTCTAAAGAACGGCAGGAGAGTTCTCCCTGGTGTCTTTGGCCAACCCCCTTTTTTACTGGACACCAAGTAAAATTGATTTTGTGCCCTCGTTCCTGTTGTAGAACCTGACTGTGTGCACACAGGCCGTACCACTGGTTACATTTGTTAAACACTTTATTACTTTTAAAATACTTCAGGACATCCTAAGATTGTGAAAGGTGGGCTATCCAAATGCAATATATTCGTTCTTTTACACCAAAATGTTTCCTTTCTGTGTCTTTTAATTTTATGTAACATTTTATTACATTTGTCAGATTGGTATAAAAGTTCTTAAGATGACATTTGTGCTTTCATATTTCAAATCAATCAATCAAATTAATTAGTATGTAGCAGATTTGTTTGTGATGGGACACTCAGCCTGACATCCACAAGCAGCATCAAAGTGTGGTGGCCTGTTTATCTGTTTTTGGAGGAATACTGAGGGGATGGAGACAGGGGTTCACACTTGCTTATGTGGACTGTCAAGGCCATGATTTCCGTGGTCAAGAACTGAACAAACGTTTACTTTTGGAACCAAATGTCAGCATCAAACAGGGCCAGCTGAATAGAACAGAGGTGCAGTGCAGAGTAGAGCCTTTTCAGTCTTGTGCTTTGATCTTTGTGCACTGTGGTACTGATGGGTGATGCTGCCAGATTACTGAGAGTTATCAGTAACCACTGATCATAGCATGTTATTGTCCATTGTAGTACATTATCTCACAATTTTAATTTAAACTGTTCAATTTCCTGTGGCCTTGTACTTGGAATGTGAAGACTAATATAGTCATCAGGTGGAGCTGAGTGAGAGGGCAGGGAGATAATTGAACTGGGGTACACAGCTCTAAATCAGTGCACATTTTAAAGTTATAAGTTTGATCCTTTTTTAATATTGCCATTCTAAAGTCTAATATCCATGTTTATAATGGAAACTTACTACATTGTAATTATATGCTCCCATCAGTGGCGGTGCTGGTAAAAGTTGACAGGAGGTGTGTGCAAATTGTATGGTTTTCACTATATTACTAGTAGATTTCCTGTGGTGTTGCTTACACTAAATCAAAATATTTGGTATTTTGTAACAATAGGAATGTTATTCCATATACTAACAGGCTTATGATACCACTGTGCAGCCAAGCATCTCTGGTATCCCTGACCTTCATGTATCAACAGTGAAGCACCAAGGTAAAAGTAGCAGAAAGATGCCACTGGGGTAGTCATAATGGTAACAAAAACAGAGTTGTTGTAGATTCACAAGTGTAACAATATTGTGATCTGAGGTCCAACTTTCTGAAGTCAGTGTGATATTTGTTTTGTATGTTTGAGCACATCTTTAGAAGCCAGGTTTGAATGAGAGACCAGGGCAGAATTTAATGATTGTGACCTGTCCACCAGCTGCAGAGCCACTGGCAACCTTTCCACAGCCATTTTCAGAAACCCCGATGAGATTAATATCCAAATCAGACAGTCTGCTGGCTGTGTACAGGTTCCTTGTTCCTGCAGGCAGAAAATCCTGCCTCCGAGAACTGCTAGCCAATCAGATGCAGGCATGTCTCCAGTTTTGGCAGTGCCACAGGCAGCAGTGGTCACTGCCAGTACTGCAGTAAGCTCAAGGAGAAGGAGCATCGATGAATTCTGGAATGCAGGTAATTGGGGCTGGGTCACTGGGGACAGTCAGGGAGGGTCCTCCCTTCTTGTTCATGGATCATTCATTTGGGAAAAAGGATGCCCAGAAGGAGGGTTCTCCACCAGGCTGCAGGCAGTCCTGTCAGTGTTTACCTGGCACTTTCTCATGGGCATGGGCCCCACCCACTGCTGATTGAACTACAGGAGGAGGTCCTTCAGGTGGCACAGTGATTAGCACTGCTGCCTCACAGCACTAGGGACCTGAGTTCAATTACAGCCTTGGGTGACTGTGTGGAGTTTGCCCGTTCTTCCCGTGTTTGTGTGGATTTTGTCCGGCTGCTCCGGTTTCCTCCCAAAGTCCAAAGATATGCAGGTTCAGTGGATTGACCATGGGGGGGGGGGGGGGGGGGAAAGAGGGAAGAGACATGGAACAATAGAGGAGAGCCGGGGGGGGGGGGGGGGGGGGGGGGGGGGCGGAGGCAGGGAAACGTTAACAAACTTGGCATCCATAGGAACAGAGAAAAAGGAGAATACAGGCGGAAGACTGGAGGGCCGGCTGAAGCGGAAGTGAGCACGAGACGACAACGGCAGCAAAATCCGTCCGGGAGAAGCAAGGGACAACACCAGCACCAGACCCATTTGAGTATTTCCCTCTGTAATTGTCTCTCCGGCACCCAAATGTATATCTACCCAACCTCCCCAGTCTCCACCCCCCCACCCCCCAACAAACCGATGCTTACTTATGTGTGTAAATAATTGATTTTGTATTTTACTCGTGTTGTTACCTTTTTTCTATTTTTTTCTTTCCCTTTGTGATTTGTGTGTGTGCCCTTCTCTTCTATATAAATATATATCATACCCTGTGTACATAACGGCAAATATACATTGTTCAAATACCCAATAAAAAACATTTATAAAATAAAAGAAATTGATGAAATTTAAGAATACTGTTTCATGACATGAGAAAGGGTTTTTCTAATTGCTTCAGATCATATCTGAAGTTTCAAGGAAAGTTTGTGGTTATCCAGAGTCTATGAGTTCAACCACTAACTGTCTTGACATCATGCAGGTAATTAATCCCTCTTTCAACATAAACAAGTCAGATGCAATTTTGGTATAAATGGTGGATTTCCGGGGCCAGCACTTTAGCCCTGGTTACTCTGTAATTTGCTTACATTGGTCACTTTGGGAACAGGCACAGCTTCTGTGAATTTTGCCAGAATTTATTTTAGAATGGGTATGTACAACCTGCCTTGTGCCCAAAATTCTGGTCCCCTTGCCAGAATGACACCACTTTGTCACAAAACATAATCATACTGTTGTGTTTTCCCTGTGTGTAACTCTGTTTGCCTTTTGGCAGCAATTATAATATTTAAAACTGTCAGCATAACCCAGGTGGCAATCAGGCAGCTTAATTGTCAAACCAGGTGAGATAATCAAATGAGATAATTAGTGGCATTTTGCTACAAAATGCAATTTTTTAACAAAATGGGCTCCAATTGTCATGAGGAAAGTCACAGGTTCTCCGAAGTTTGGAGAATCTGTAAACAGGTGTGTCATCAGCAGGCTCTTTTGGTTCCTGAGTGATACACATTCCACCTCCACATTTAAAACATTGCTGTTCAAGAAAAATGTAAACTTTACCTGAATAAAGATTTTGAAATTTGTCCTCTAACTTCAAATCAGTTTGAAAAGATTTTTGGCAGAAACAACCAGAAGCTACAGAAAAATATTCTATCAGTGCAGCTGCCTGAACAGTATTGATGGATCCACAGAAATGAGATAACTGAACATGTTCAGAGAGCACAATCTAAATTTAATTCATAGAGACACAGCTGTGGGCAACACTATAAAGTTCAAGGCTATGTTTCTCAGAGAGCAAAAAAGTCTTCAAGTACAAACTTTAGTAAAGGCACAAAAGACAATTCAATTGATAAGTGTAATCATATTAATGTG
Source organism: Scyliorhinus canicula (assembly GCF_902713615.1). NCBI lineage: Eukaryota > Metazoa > Chordata > Chondrichthyes > Carcharhiniformes > Scyliorhinidae > Scyliorhinus > Scyliorhinus canicula. The sequence goes on from NC_052154.1 coordinate 136,852,360, forward strand.
AAATATATAAATCAAATACATTTTTGATTTAAACCTTATTTTGGACTTGAGAAATTTCAGTTACAGAAAAGAATGGCAAGTTTTAAAAAATTATTTAATGGAATTTGGGCATTGCTCGTGAGGCCAAGATTTGTTGTCCATCCCTACTTGCCTTGAACTAAATGACTTGCTCAGCAATTTCAAAGTCAACTGCATTGCTGTGGGTTTGGAGTACAAAATGGCCAGACCAGATAAGGCTAACAGATTTCCTTCCCGAGGACATTAGTAAGTCAAATGGGTTCAGCAATCAATGACGGTTTCATGGTTACTATGGGCACGATCCACACACCGCATTGTGCTCTCGCTCGAGCACAGTGAGGCTGGTGAATCCTAGGAGAGGCCTCCCACTGGTTTCCCAGCAGCCCTCAAGCCTCTCAGGATCTACCCAAGTCCCGTGAGGCATCGGAATCAGAATCACCGTCAAAAATGGCAGGAACAAACAACTCGCGCGCTGAAGTCGGTTTTGAACTGACTTCAGCGAACCTACCAGGATCTACCAGCCTCCTGGGATCTACCGGCCTTCCCAGCGAGGCTGCAGGAACATGGACCAGGCGGAACGGCACCCGGGGGCTATCGGAGATTCCTGGGTGGTCAGTATCAGTGCAGGGTGGCCATGCCTGGCCCACCCCTGGAATGTGGGCACCTTGGCACTATCCAGGTGGCATTTTGGCACTTCCAGGTGCCAGGTTGGCAATGCAAGGGTGCCCATGTGCCATAGTGGCACTGCCAAGGGCCAGGGATCAAGGGGGGCCATGCCCATGAAAGGAGGGTAGAGGTAAGGCTTGAAGTGTGGGGGGTTCATGGCAGGTATCTCGGGGTCTCTGGGAGGTGGTGGGTAGGGGGTCCTGGAAGGGGGGCCTGTAAGGGGTGTGGGGGGCCTGAAGAGGTGGGACCCTCAGGGACTCCATAGCAAGGTGCCCTCACGGGGTGGGGGATGGAGTACTCATGTGTGTGGGGGTGACATTGCCCACAGATGGGGAGTGTGGGGACCCACAAGCTCACTTAGAGATCGGGGGAACGCTTTCAAAATGGCAGCCTGGTCTATAAGGTGAACTCCCCAGTGCTGAAAAAAATTCTAAGGGCTGAAATTCCCCCCCCGCCCACCCCCTCCGCAAGAACGCCATGGGAAAGAGGCCGACAATGGAAAAATCCATTGACCTCGGTCGGGATTCTCTGGTTGCCCGGAGAAAGTGGCCAAAGAATCCCGCCCTAAGGTCGCGGTCTTCCAGCCTTGTTACACTCACGCTCTAGTGTAACGAGGCCGGTGAATAGCAGGAGAGACCAAAAATGAGATCCACGCCAGGCGGCGAACAATTTGCTGTACAACCAGACCGCTCCTGAAGGCGAAATCGGGATCTCGCCGTAGTATGGCGAGAAACCAATTATCACCACTTTAGCTCCATTTCCATACAATCAACGGTAGCCATCCCATATCCTGCAGCTTCCCATCATTCATCAGCCTCCCCAGCAAGTACTCACACAAATTAGTACTCCTTTTTAAAAACATTAACCTGGTGGTAGGGCTTCTGTGCAGAGCTGAGGAGGTGAGTAGTAATCTTTGCTCACAGTCAAAGAGCCCGGGTGTGCTGGGCTTGCCACCCCAGCAATCGACGGAGGGTGGGGGACCCTCCACAGTGGTGAGCTGCCATGGGAGGGTTGGGGGTTGGCGCTGGTGGGGCAACTAGGGGGGGGGGCGCAAATGCTTGCAGCACCACCATGTACCAGCCCATTCCTGTACCAGCCTCCCCGAACAAGCGCCGGAATGTGGCGACTTGGGGCTTTTCACAGTAACTTCATTTGAAGCCTACTTGTGGCAATAAGTGATTTTCATTTTTTCATTTTTCATTTCATGTCAAACCCTGGATCCCAACCCCATTCCGGGGGCAACTCTTGTCCCTGCCCATCCGCCCCACCGATTACCCATACCTCCCACCAATTGCTGAGGATTCTGGCTGCGCGGCTGAAGGCTATCACCAATAGGGAATTGGCAATCGTGGATAAGCGAACGCTTGATGCATGCTAAGTGGAGTCCCGTGGGTGGGTGGGCCATGTAGCATGTGGGAGTCATTGCCTAGCATCCCAATCAGACTGTGATGCCTGTACACGATGCCTGAACACAGCGGGAGGCAACACCACACACGCAGCAGCCAACATCTGAAAACCCAGGGGATGTGACACAGTTCCGGGGACATGTCCACGGCCTGAGACTGGATGAGTGCCACAGGGGGGGGGGGGGGGGGGGGGGGGGTGTTGCCTGGAGAGCCAGGCAAAGGGTCCAGGGGTCATCTAGCATTGCAGAAGAAAGTGACAACCATAATGGTTGTGTAAGAAGTTGTTTAATGTGCTGTACAATAGTCCATTCCCAATAGTTCCACCCAGCACCCCCATTCCCAAGCCCCTACCCCGGTGTCATTACTGATCCTCAACATGCTTGGCCCTCCTAGTTCTACCACTACGCCCAGGTGTTTCCCTATGATGCACTTCTGATGTGGAGGCAGCGTGCTGCTTACCTCGTCCCGTGACCCTCGATGCGTCCTCTGGGGGCTCACTTGTCGGTGGCACATGCACAGCCATGCTGCCCTGTCCCACGTGCTGCCTGTGATATGCAGCTTCATCAGAGGGGTGGAACTCAGGGGAGCTGGAGACACCATCGCTACTAGATGGGGCAGGTCCAGGTTGGCACCAGCGCCCCCTCCTCCCGATAGGTGGTCATAGGGTCCTTAGGTTCACCTTGGGACAGAGGGGCAGCTTGATCGAGCCCTGGCTCCCCCTGAATCATCTGGCTCTGACAGCCCTGACGGCTCCCCATTGTGTTGATGCCCTCAGTGATGCTCCTCAGTGACTTGGACATGCTCTGCAGTGCCTCAGCCATGCCCACCAGTGACTGAGACATGCTGCGCAGTGCCTCGGCCAGGCTTATCTGAGAGTCGGACATGTCTTGCAGAACCTCATCAAGGTTAGCCTGGTACTGAGTGGCATCCCCCAGTGAGTCAGATATTCTGCCGAGACCCTCAGCCATGACCGTCACCGACTGCACGACGCCTTGGATACTTTCACTCATGGTGCCGACAACGTGGGGCAGCACGGTAGCATGGTGGTTAGCATAAATGCTTCACAGCTCCAGGGTCCCAGGTTCGGTTCCCGGCTGGGTAACTGTCTGTGCGGAGTCTGCACGTCCTCCCCGTGTGTGCGTGGGTTTCCTCCGGGTGCTCCGGTTTCCTCCCACAGTCCAAAGATGTGCGGGTTAGGTGGATTGGCCATGCTAAATTGCCCGTAGTGTCCTAAAAAGTAAGGTTGGGTGGGGGGGGTTGTTGGGTTACGGGTATAGGGTGGATACATGGGTTTGAGTAGGGTGATCATTGCACGTGCACCAGGCTCTCCACTGCGGTCGCCACCCGAGCAGTGTTGGCCTCGGTGCCACTCATTGCTGGCACCATCTCCTGCACCTGTAGCGTCTGGGACTCCTCTAAGCAGCTATGGATCTGCTGGAGTGAAGTTGACATCTCCCTCTGAATGTCCCGGCCGCTCCCTATCGTCTCCATTAGCTCTGGGTAATCTACTTCCAGAGGCTCAGCTTCAGGCTGGGACCTGGGATCCAGCAGCCCTCTGACTGCTTTCTCACCTGGAGGTTCCTGTCTCTGCCTGATGTACATCAGCAGCAGTGTGGTGCTCACCAGATTGTGCCCGAGGAGCCTGACCACTATCACGTCCCACCGAGATGTATGTATCTGCGCTGGTGGAGGGTGGGAATGACATCTGTGCCATGACTATTATGGTGGCATCCTCTGAGCTTTCCTCCAAGTTATTCTCCTCAGAGTCAGGCAAGGGTGCTGCCCGGGATGAGCCGGTACATCAGCTCAAGGACCTGCAGGAGACTGGACATGTAGTCAGTGGGTGGTCTGGGTCAGTCATTAAGGCAATCACTATTCACATTTGACAGGTTCTCCGGGTGGATCCCAATGGTTCCTCACCACTGTGGCATCCGCCAGCCTCCCGTAAAGGTGACCGCCCTGATCTCGGCCACACCGTCACCTCCAGGGCATGCTCCTCGAAGGAGGTGAGGATCCTCATGTCTGACACCCCTTTGCCAGTCAGGGCCCTGTCCCTCCGATTGTGGGAGAGCTTTTCCTGAGGGGACACAGAGAGGGCATCGTTAGCCACACGCCCCCCCCCCCCCCCGGCCCCCACACGTGGTTCAGTGGTGGGAGAGGGGATGTGAAGGTGGGGTTGGGGGGAAAGGGGAAAAAAGCAAATTACTGTGGATGCTAGAATCGGAAACGAAAGAGAAAATGCTGGTAAATCTCAGCAAGTCTGGCAGCATCTATTTCCCACTTTCTCTGTCTGTTAGCTTTGACAAAGAGTCATTGGACTCAAAACATTAGCTCTTTTCTCTCCCTACAGAAGCTATCAGTCTTGCTGAGATTTTCCAGCATTTTCTCTTTCGTTGGGGGGAATGAGGAGGCAGGACTGGGGGTCACTTGGAAAATTTAGGGGTGAATGCTCCCTTGCGTTGGGGGAGAGGGGTGTGTTGGTGTCTACTCACTCGTGCTGCCCAGTGTAGGTCGTTGGCCTTCTTCCTGCACTGCTGGCCAGTCCTCTTGGGGGGGCGCTGGTCTCAGCAAATTGGTTGCCGAGGCATTATTTGCAGCAAGAAGCCCGTGAGGCCTCCATAAGTGGACCAATTAACTTTGAATTGCATTGCCAGTTTCGTTGGGCTGAGTGCCGGGAAACTCGCGGCATTTCCCACTCATTACAACATTTGGAAATTTTTCCGGAGCTAAACCGGTGAGAAACTCCCCAGTGCCCAAAAAAGTAACAAAGTGTCATTGCTTAGAGGTGGGTAACTCCCTGAAAAACCCAGTAAAAAAGAAAGTTTTGTATTGAATTGCGCCCAATGACCAAGACCAGTTCTTTTACTTTCAGATATTATTAAATGAATTTAAATTCCACCAGCTGATATGGTGGTATTATGAATCCATGCCTCCACAGCAGTAATCTGGACTTTTGGCTAATAGTGCAATAATATTATCACAATGTCATTGTCTCCCCCTTTAGAAAAAATAAAACATTTTGAGTGATTTGTTGGAATCTGATGGTCAAATTGCCTAATCAGAGAATTTCCATAACAAATACTGGCATGAAAATTAGGATGGGAAAAGAACAAAGTGGGACATACGCAACAGAAAATCAAAAAGTGCAGACAAAAAATGTATGACGGCTTAAGATTTAAATAAGGCATAAGTAGATTATTAATGTTTGTTGTTCTGTAATTTCAAGGTTGGGCAGACGTTTATCTCTATCTAATATAATTGACATCCCATTGGTTTGTTTAAACAGAATACTGTCACATAGTATGGATTAAATACAGAATAAACTTCCAATTGCTTGGGAGACAAACATTACAGTCGGGATTAATAGAGCAACTGCTGCTGCACATAGTTTTGTTTTTTGCAACAAGCTTTGGGGCCTTTCTGAGTAAAATTTCCAACTAAATGCTGGATTTCCCTTCGGCATGTTCACAAGCACCAATAACTGTTTGTGGCTGGCCACATGAAGAATAGCTGTTGGGCTATGGTATTGGAGTGTTGCCAGCACCGATGGAGCAAGAAAACTAGAGGAAAATAAATCAAAGAAAAAAACATTTCCTCGGCATCTATGTACATTTGGAACTATGTCTGTATATGGTGGCTGATTAGAAAGAACTCGTATTTATATTGCACCTTCAACAGCCTAAGGATATCCTTGAGCACTTTACTGCTAATGAAGGGCTTATGAAATGTAATCACTGTTGTAGGTAACATGGCGACCAAATTGCGCACAACAGAAATAGCAATAAAATAAATGGCTCGGTCATCTGTTCTTAGATGTTGGTTCAGGGATAAACATTGACTTGGACAGCAGGATAGTTCCTGTGCTCTTTTTTGAGTAGTGCTGTGGGATCTTCTTACCTGAACGGGCATACGGAATTTGGTTTAATGCCTCGGCTGAAATGGGACACATAATAGGATACTGCCCTCAGAATGCAAATAATTCTAAAACAATGTGCATATTATCTGTCTGTGCGGAGTCTGCACGTTCTCCCCTTGTCTCCGTGGGTTTCCTCCCACAAGTCCCGAAAGACATGCTTGTTATATGAATTGGACATTCTGAATTCTCCCTCAGTGTACTCAAACAGGGGTCAGAGTGTGGCGACGAGGGGATTTTCTCAGTAACAGTTCACAGTAATTGCAGTGTTAATGTAAGGCTACTTGTGACACCAATAAAGATTATTATTGTATTAAGGCAGATGACCAAAAGCTTGGTCAAAGAGATAACCTTAAAGGAGTGTCTTAAAGGGGAAAAGAGAGGCTGAGAGATTTAGGGAGGGGGTTCCAGAGCTTTGGGCCTAGGCAGCTGAAATTGTGGTCCCTGATGATGGAGACTACAGAGATAGGGAGTGGTGAGACCATGGAGGGATTTGCAAACAATGTTGAGAATTTTAAAATTAAGATTTTGCTTGGCCAATGGAGGTCAGGGACTATAGGGCTGACAAGTGAAGGGGACTTGATGTGAATCGTGAAATAGGCACAAAAGATATGCATGACCATAAGTTTATGGAGGGCAGATCATAGGAGCCCAGCCAAAAGTGCATTGGAATTGTTGAGACTGGAGGTAACAAAGACATGGATGAGGTTTTCAGCAGCAGGTGAACTGCAGCAGAGGTGGAGTCAGGCAGTGTTACTGAAGTCAAAATAACCAATCTTATTAATGGTACAGATATGTGGTTGGAAGGTCATCTTGGGGTCAACTATGCTTCAAAGTTTCAGGCAGTCTGGTTCAGCCTTATCTAGTTGCCAAGGAGTGGGGTAGCATTTTGAAACTGAGTATTTGGCAAAGATTAGAATCAATGGCTTTGCCCTCTCAGCATTCACTTGGGGGAACTTTCTGTTCATCAGTACTGGATGTCAGAATTTAGAGACAGTGGAAGGGTCAGGAAAGATAGTGCTGAGGTAGAGATGGATTTCACTAGCCTGAATGCAGATCCTAGCCTTGTGTTTCCAGATAATGTTGCTGAGGGGCATCACATACAGATGAGAAAGCAAAAAGGGGTCAAGGATAGATCGTTGTGGGATTCCAGAGATGGTGCAGGCATGGAAACAGAAGCCATTGCAGCTGATTTTCATGACTGAATAGATAAGAATAAATCTAGCCAAGGACATGTAGGCAAACCCAGCTGGATGACAGCAGAGAGGTGTTTGAGGAGGATGGTGTGTCCAGACATGTCACAGACTACAGACAGCTGGGAAAAGATGAGGGATAATTTACCTTTGTCACAGTCACTTAGGATGTAATTTGTGACTATGATAAGAGCGGTTTGATACTTTAGCAGGGTCAGAAACCTCATTGGAGGGATTCAGAGATGAAGTTCCAGGAAAAATGGTCATAGGTTTGGAAGGCAGAAGTACATTCGAGAGAAAAAGGAGCTTGGAGACAGGGCAGCAATTTTCGAGGATGGTGGGGTCAAGCGTTGTTTTTTTGAAGCAAGAGTCATGGTTGGTGTTGCTAATTTACATAGAATTTTCTTTTCCATGTAGTCTACTTGTAGTTGCATAAGAAACGTTTTACCAATTAATAGATATTTTTGCTGGGAGAAATTACCAAGCCTAGCAGGGTGATGGAGCCAAATCAACATGCACTGTTGAAATAACACAACCAAGGTAGAACACTCTGGATTAGTGACTGTGGTTACTGCCTTTAATTCAGATCTTTTACATGATCAGATGCAATGGTTTTCAAACTGGATCGATATTCATGCTATACATAAGGAATTTCAAAATGAAAGAAAGATACTAAAGTTATTCATAGTTTGTAGTTGATCCTTTTAAAAAGAGTGTCATTTTTAAAGTTGGTGTATCAACTGTGGCACAGTGAATACTGATTTCCATTTGTACTGTTGTAGAAAGAGACAACTCCAAAGACAGGTATTGGATTCAGGTAATATTTACAGTACCAAGTTTTATCTTTTCTTCCACATCCTAAAATTATGGTTTAATCATAAAATGCAGGAGTTCAGGCTTGTTCTGGATGTTCAACTCAACCACTGTGCAATTTAAGGTGTCTGAGTGTGGATGGAAACTGAAAGATCAATTTAAAGGTTAATTTTTTTGTGTTATATTTCCCAGGTCACATAATTTTTGTCTCGCCATCACCCTGTTTGCATTTAGAAACTGGGCATAGTGTGACAAAAATCACGTGGGTTTGATGTGCCAACTTACCATGCCGATCCGTCAGTTTCAATTTCTAGGTGGATGTTGATTGAGGAACTGGAGCTCCTGCTAAAACTGATAGTGGTTTAATTACTAAGAGCAAATAGTTCTCAAATGATAAAGTAGAGACCCCCAACTGCATTTACATCACAACCCATGGTGACACTGAGTATTTCTCACCCAGCTACAAAGTATGGTTGGTACAAGTTGGGAGGTGGCCATTTTGAGAGGGGTTTCAACTTCTCTCAGTTAAAAAAGTGGAAGGGTTTGCAAGACAATATACTTGTATTAGATAGCTTGCTGTTCCCTCATGAAGGATATCATTGTCAAATCTGAGCTCGTCCTTGCCCAGTGTCCACATATGCCCACTTTCAGCATTGATCAGTGAATGATAGGATTAGTTTTGCTGCTGAGGCAGTTTTAAAGTACTTTTAATGACTAGACAGTGTTAAAAAGCTTCTGTCAAGGCATTTTCTATCTGAGTACTCCACTCTGGCTAGATGATGAGGATGAGGAGGACAATAAATAGAAGAAGACTCAGTCCGAGGAATCCTTGCCATTCTAACAAAGTGTATATATAGGTTCAGGCCAACATGTCGGCATTTATCTGAAGAACAGCGCACCAGAAGGCTGCATTTCTTCAGGAAGACAAGTTGTGTCATCCTATATGGCTAAACCTGCAACCACCTGCTGCAGCCAGCATGACATTACCTGTTGCAGTCAAGCTCACTGCTGCTCTAAACTTCTTTGCCATACAGCTGTTTCCGTGCTGCAGCACATGTCATCAGCAACATCAGTCAGTGGGTTTTGCTTTCATTTAGCTAGGTCAGTAATGATACATTTTCTGGAGTAATTCTTTTCATCTCTTACCCCAAGGATAACAGGAAGCAATAGATTGGGGTTCTGGGATTCATACAGATTGCAGACATCCCTTATTGGCTGCACAAGATTGTTACTTTCATAATTTATTGGCTGATTGTCATTTTTAATTTTGAGTGCACTGAGTGGGAAATTATAAAAAACAAACTGGACATGGAGTCGAGATTTTAAATAGAAGTCCAGATTGCTGTGACATTAGTTATTAAATTTTCAGCTAATTATCATCATAAGCAAAGCAAACCTCAGAAGTCAGGATGCGATCCTAACCATTGTATCATTCATTTTTGGATTTAGTAGAAGGTGGTAAGCATCGATAAAAAATATATTTTGTGGGGTCAAATGGGAAATGTTTCTCCTGGATAAATACAGAACACTAGCTTTCCTCAATTATCTCTGGTATATCAATCTCCCAATGGCAGATAGTTCTGCACATGTAACATCCTCAGAGAGCGCTAAAAGCAGTAGTTGATATTTCAAATCCTAGTTTGACCACTCTATACAGTAACAATTTTGGTAGTATTATTTATGGCTTGCCTATAAAATGAATAATAGGGCTGGTAATAATAAATTTGTCCGCATTCAACAGTGTAACACTGCTCAACCCAGACAGGTGGTTATTTTTACCCTTGCAGAACAGCATTTTCCCTATAGATGAGCTGTCAATCTGAGCAGTAGAGCCTGGGGATAATGGAACATGGTTTGAAAAAAAATTACAATGACAGTTCTTGGCTTTCATGCTCCGACAATTCCAGTCAATTGTTGCTGTGGCTGTCAAATGTCCCTACCATGACATTTGCACCTGTAGAGTACCAAATATTAATAGAGATGGTAGACCTCATGTTCGAAATTGATTCGGGCAATTTGTGTTGCAGTGGTAATTGCTCTCCACCTAAGTCTGTAGCATTTTGGCATCAGAAAGTACACAAGGCTTCTGGCACAGTTGACCTTCAAACTTCTACCATTCCTTTCATTTCCACGCTTTAGTATTGTTCGTTAGGAACCGAAGGACCTTTCTTAAAGGATTTGATCATCAGTGCTCGCTTTCTATTTTTCTACAAAGGACATCATAGCCAAAGTTAATCTTGACCTTGTCCAATGCCCACAAGTGAGAACAGCAAAGATCGCTGGATGGAGATTTGGATTTCTTACTGCATATACTCATATAAAAGTCATGCTTCTGAGACTAAATTTTTATTTTATTTTTTTGAAAGGTTGAAATCGACCCTCTTCTATCATCTTGCTCTCAGTGTTGCCACATCAGAGGCTGTTGCTGCCAACCCAACCCCAGAAGTAGCGCCAAAGGAGCCAAGAATTATTTTTATTATTAGATTTTTATTTATAAAATAATAATCTCCACTGAGACAGACATTTATTTGTGTACATTAAATTCAAAGTGATCAAATTAATCAAAAATAAAAAACCATGAGCGGAATACACCGTTCCCCAACAATGCTTCCGTAATAAACGATCGGGTGGAGAATCCCTTCTGACGCCAAAATCAGGGGTGACGCCGGCTTTGTATTCCCCCCCCCCCCCCCAAATGGTGTCATCGCGTCGCATGGCACACACCGTTGGAACGGTGTTAATGCACATCTGAAGACCCTCCCCCAATGCTCCGCCCCCGACGGATGAGTTCCCGACCGCACGGTTGACGTGTGGTCTCAGTGGTCCGGAGCCCAGCATGGTGGCTGCGGACATGTCCAGTGCCGCCACAGTCAGGTGGGAGCCGTGCTGCTGGCTGGGCGGATTGGTGGGGGGGTGGCCAGGGGGTCACTATCTGGCAGGTCAGGTCCGCGCACAGCCGGTGCATGAGTGGCCACAGAGCCGAACATTCTCCAGGCATTTATATCGTAGGAACCAGGTGTTTTACTCAGCATGGCTGCTAACTTCTCACTGGTCACAGGATCGGTGAGCTGTTGCCGCCGATGTTTTTGTCGTAAAATGCCACAGTTCCTTTGTTGGCATCAACACTTAGTCTCAGAAAAGATGAATCCTGTCCAAAATATACAAATTTCTATAATTTCACCCAGTTCTTTCACAGCACAGAAAAGAATACAACTTAGCAGCAAAGCATGCACTGAACATGTATAAAATCCATTAAAATCACCCTCATCATCTTCACAATGCATCTCCAAGTCTGCTTCTTGAGTTGTATCATCATATGGATCATTAACATTGTCTTTATTACGGGCAGCACAGTGGCGCAATGGTTAGCATTGCTGCCTACGGCACTGAGGACCCGGGTTCGAATCCCGGCCCTGGGTCACTGTCCGTGTGGAGTTTGCACATTCTCCCCGTGTCTGCGTGGGTTTCACCCCCACAACCCAAAGATGTGCAGGATAGGTAGATTGGCCTCTCTAAATTGCCCCTTAATTGGAAAAAATAATTGGGTACTCTAAATTTAAAAAAAAACATTGTCTTTATCAACTGACGTTGGGGGGAGGAGTTTACAAGAGGAACTGGATGGGAGGACACTGGGAGCGGGGTGGGAGGGTGTCTACAATTCATGGGTGTCATTCACGGTACTCTTTTGGGGATTGGATGGTGTTGAATATTAGGGGGGGGGGGGCGGTTGGGGGGTGGACTATATACTGTATGTTAATGGTGACCATAGGCGATTCCCGATTCCTTTTTCTTTCTTCCTTTTTTTCCTCCTTGGGAGGGTTTGTTTTATTTGATGCTTATATTGTCAGGTGGGCCCGTTGTTTGGGGGGCTGGTTGGATGATGGGATTGTTGTTGTTGGTAGGGGGATTGACATTGTATTCGTTACCGTTTACTGTTTGTTGGTGGGGTGTGAATTCTGAAGAAAATGTGAAAATGGAGAATAATATATTTTTTTAAAAACCACCATCTTTATAGGCAATCATGTCGTCATTGTGCATATTATTCCACAGATAATCATCTTCTGTGCCATCAAATGCATTGGATATCCCACATTTCTTGAATGACCTGATGATAATCTCCATTCCGATTTCATCCCAGGCCTCTATAGCCCATTCACACAACGTTGCTAATGTCAACATTTGGGTCACATCCGTGTTCTCAATGCAGACCAATCTGTATCCACTCTCATGTCATCGTTTGATTATAAACTGCTGAAATTAGATAAGCCTGTCATCAATTTCTGTTTGGAGATGCTGGGAAATGTTGGCCTTCTGTCATTGTACAAAATTGTTCCTGATCGTAAATATGGTACACCATCCAGTGCTGGCTTTAAAATATACAATGCCTAATTTTCTAGCTTGATTGAGGGTGAACATTTGGACAGACCCACAAAAAACTGAGAGTCCATTCTAGTGATTTTCATCAATGTATTTTGCAACTTACTTTTCCAAATGTGCACATTTATTTTTAGGCATTTGCCTAAGCTGTATAAAGAGCTTCCTTCAGTCGCTAACCTTCTGCTCTGATACCTTGAATTGCCGAGCTGCTTCACAATTGTTTGTCTGCTCTGCAATCACAACGACTTTAAGTTTGAAGTGGGCTGTGTACCTGCAGTTTCTTCTTTATGTCATATTTCCATATTAAAGGGTGGGATTGGCAGGAATGCAACATGCACCAGAGAGGTAGTAGTCTTATCCCCTGTTGATGTGCGCAGGTATGAGGAGCTGTACTGCCACCTTTGATAGGGTAATATTCCATGGTTCTGTGAATGAATATATTTGCACCAGGGCGCGTTTGACTTCAGCGGTGAGCAGGTGGTAAGTAGAAAGTCAAAAGTCAGGGTCAACTTATGCACGAAATATATGAAAAATTAAGGACTTTTTGGCTAAATTAGGGGTCAACTTATACACAGGATTGGTCATTATTTGGATAAATATGTTAAGTCAATTCTCTGTGCACCATGAGTCCACTAATCCAATTCATCCTATGAGCCAATGATCAGGATCATAATTAGAATTTCAGTTCAACACAAGAACCCTCTGAGTTCTGTGGTTGTTATGGTATTACCAGTCTTGTATATTTTTCAACACTGGTCAGACTGACAGGTTAAATCTTCTCTCCTTTATCCTATTCTTCACTTCATTCATCCTTTCTCTCCCCAATCTACTATCCACTCACCCTCTCAGTCCTCTTCTCCTCAACTCTCTCCTGGAAGGAAGAAAAAAAGAAGAGAGCATTATTTAAATGTAGAAAAACTGAAAAATACTGCAATACAAAGGAACTTGGGAGTACGTGTGCATGAAACGCAGAAATCTAGCAAACAGGTGCGGCAGGTAATCAGGAGCCAAATGGAATGTTGGCTCTTATTTCCAATAGGATGGAGCATAAGTGGAAGTCTTGCTGCAAGTATATAAGGTACTGATGAGACTACATCTGAAGTACTGGTTGGGGATTCTTCATCCGTTGATGAGGATGAGGAAGACAATAAATAGATTGAGCACTCAGTCCTCCCACCAGCGGAGAATCGGAACTGTGCCCATTGGTGCCTGGAGTGTCACCAAGGTTGTACAGTAGTCCCCCTTTATAACGCGGGTGTTGGGGTCCAAGACAGCCACCCGCGTTGTAACCGAGCCGCGGATATCCATGATGGGGGTTTTAAAATTTATTTAAAAATCTATGCTAGCGCTTCCCATTGTGAGTCTACGGGGGGGCGGGGGGAGAGGTCAGACCCCCGTAGACTCACAATGGGAAGCGCTAGCATAGATTTTAAAATAAATTTAAAACCCCCTTCGTGGATCCAATTAAAATTTCAGCGGCCGGCTCACATTGATCCGGAGAAGGAAGCTGCTCTCACTGAAATCAGCCGGCCGCTGAAATTGACACTGCCCGCTGCTCTCATCCCTCCAATCCAACTTTAAGTTTTAATGTTTCTGATTGGAGGGAGAGAGCAGCCGGCAGTGTCAATTTCTTTTTTTTTCCTCCGGCTTGCCCCCTCTCCCCCCACATCCTCCAACTAGACCCCTCTCCCCCCCCACCCTCCGACTCGCCCCCTCTCCCCCCCAACACCCTCCGGCTCGCCCCCCCTCCCCCCACATCCTCCAACTAGCCCCCCCCCCCCCCACACCCTCCGGCTCGCCCCCTCTCCCCCCACATCCTCCAACTAGACCCCTCTCCCCCCACACCCTCCGACTCGCCCCCTCTCCCCCCCAACACCCTCCGGCTCGCCCCCTCTCCCCCCACACCCCCCGGCTCGCCCCCTCTCCCCCCACACCCTCCGGCTCGCCCCCTCTCCCCCCACACCCTCCGACTCGCCCCCTCTCCCCCCCAACACCCTCCGGCTCGCCCCCAACACCCTCCGGCTCGCCCCCTCTCCCCCCACATCCTCCGGCTCGCCCCCTCCCCACACCCTCCGGCTCGCTCCCTCTCCCCCTCTCCCCCACATCCTCCTGCTCTCCCCCACACCCTCCGGCTCGCCCCCTCCCCACACCCTCTGGCTCGCCCCCCTCCCCCCCCTCTCCTCCCCCGTCCCCCAACACCCGCAGGGCCCCCCTCTCTCCCCCAACACCCGCAGGGCCCCCCTCTCTCCCCCAACACCCGCAAGGCCCCCCTCTCTCCCCCAACACCCGCAGGGCCCCCCTCTCTCCCCCAACACCAGCAGGGCCCTCCTCTCTCCCCCAACACCCGCAGGTCCACCCTCTCTCCCCCACACCCCAGGGGGGTCTCCCCCACACCCGCCCCCCTCCTCTCCCCCCCCCAACACCCGCCCCCTCCTCTCCCCCCCAACACCCGCCCCCCCTCTTCTCCCCCCCAACACCCGCCCCCCCTCTTCTCCCCCCCAACACCCGCCCCCCCTCTTCTCCCCCCCAACACTCGCCCCCCCCCTCTTCTCCCCCCAACACCCGCCCCCCTCTTCTCCCCCCAACACCCGCCCCCCCTCTTCTCCCCCCCAACACCCGCCCCCCCTCTTCTCCCCCCCCAACACCCGCCCCCCTCTTCTCCCCCTCAACACCCGCCCCCCTCTTCTCCCCCCAACACCCACCCCCCTCTTCTCCCCCCAACACCCGCCCCCCCCTCTTCTCCCCCCCAACACCCCGCCCCCACTCTTCTCCCCCCCAACACCCGCCCCCCCTCTTCTCCCCCCCAACACCCGCCCCCCCCCTTCACCCCCCAACACCCGCCCCCCCCCTCTTCTCCCCCCCCAACACCTGCCCCCCCCTCTTCTCCCCCCCAACACCCGCCCCCCCTCTTCTCCCCCCCCCCAACACCCGCCCCCCCTCTTCTCCCCCCCCCACACCCCCCCCCCCCCCCCCCCTCGGCAGTGTCAATTTCAGCGGCCGGCTGATTATTTCAGTGAGAGCAGCTTCCCTCTCCGGATCAAAGTGAGCCGGCCGCTGAAATTGACACTGCCCGCTGCTCTCTCCCTCCAATCCAACTTTTAAGTTTTAATGTTTCTGATTGGAGGGAGAGAGCAGCCGGCAGTGTCAATTTCAGCGGCCGGCTCACTTTGATCCGGAGAGGGAAGCTGCTCTCTCACTGAAATAATCAGCTGGCCGCTGAAATTGACACTGCCGGCTGCTCTCTCCCTCCAATCAGAAACATTAAAACTTAAAAGTTGGATTGGAGGGAGAGAGCAGCGGGCAGTGTCAATTTCAGCGGCCGGCTCACTTTGATCCAGAGAGGGAAGCTGCTCTCACTGAAATAATCAGCCGGCCGCTGAAATTGACACAACTGACAGTTGGGGTCCATCAGCCCCCCCGCGGTATATCGCGAACCGCGGTATTGCGGAGCGCGGTATAACGGGGGACTACTGTATTCTCATGCTGTTACTCTGCTAAATTATGCATGGCGATGAGCACGCTGGTCTCCCTGCATTTACCAGTCCTGGGTCATTATTTTGAAAAGACGGCCTGATCCCAGTGTCCAGAGACAGGCCCCCCTCCCCCCCACAACACAAATGTTTACACTCACCCGCTGACAAGGGGAGCAGCCACAACCCTTCATCAAGGAGGAGTATCCACCCCCCCCCCACCTCGCCACCATGGGAATAATGGGTCACCCCCCACACAAAGCATGCATGAAGGTGACCCACCCCCAGCTCTGATTGACAGCTGCTGGCCACTTCAAAAATGCTAAGTGCTTTCACCTCCTCTTTTCTAGCCATAGAAGGCATTTTTGAAGTGGCCAACAGCTATCAATCAGAACAAGGATGTTTTTAAGGATTGCGGTCTGGATCAACGGATGATACTTCGGATGCATTTAAGCATGAAGGGAAAGATAAATAAAGGAACCTCCTGTTTGCAGTTTTTAAACCATTAAGCTATCAATCAAAGGCTAGCTAAAGTTACTACACTGTGACATTGAATGAATACCAAGCATTTCAAAGCATTGCAGGGGATTTCAAAGTTTTTCGAGTGTTGTAGGCTTTCTAGGAAGGTACTGACATTTCAAAAAGCAGCAGTTTTAAAAGCAAAAAGCTGAGGCAACAGATGTGAGGAAAGGAAAAGTCTTCCTGGTTTGAATCTTCAATGAGCTGTCTGATCTGCTTTGCAGCTGTCAAGCAGACAGTTCAAAGTAAAACAGTCACTTCAAAGTTTAAACAGGCAGACAAGGATGATGATTTTGAATAGAGGCAAGAGTGATCTTCAGGTTTCTCAGGGCTAGAAGGAGCAGCCCAGACATGGGATCCCCATCTCAAGAGAAGGTCTCAGGGTCAACCCCTTAACCACAGCCCAACCCCGAGGACTCTTGGGGTCCAGTTCACCAGAATAGCACTTGTCGACATTTGCAGCAAAGCCCGTGAGGGGGGATGGGGAGGGGGTTGGGGTGGCAGGCAGTGGAGATTTGGGCTTCCAACCTGTTAATTGCATTCAAATGAATGCGCATGAGCTGTTTGCATGTTCCCATCAGTGCAGGGTGGAACGCCCGCTGTGGCTGGCAGGGTGAGACAAAGTACTAGGGATGGGTCTGCTGCCTCGCGCCAAGACTGTTTTTGGACCAATGTGGGATTCTCTGCCCTATTGAAGTTCCCAATCTTAGCGACGGGCAGCAGAGGATTCCTCTCACTGTGAGTGTTTTTTCCCCCCGTATTTAAGGATAGATATTATTTCATTGGAGATGGTTCTGAGAAGGTTCATGAGGATGATCCCCAATATGGAAGGGATTGTCTTATGAGCAAAGGTTAAACAGGTTGGGACTCTACTCATTGGAATTTTGAAGAATGAGAGGTGATCTAATTGAAACATATAAGATTCTTAAGGGGCGTTACCAGGTAAATGCTGAGAGGATGTTTCCCCTCAAGGGAGAGTCTAAGACCAGAGGGCATAGTCTTAACATAAAGGGGTGCCCACTTAAGACTGAGATGAGGAGGAATTTTTTCTTAGAGGGTTGCAAGTCTTTGGAACTCTTTGCCACAGAGAGCTGTGGGGGCAGAATCTTTGTGTATATTTAAGGCTGAGAGAGATAGATTCTTGATCAGTAAGAGAATCACGGGTTATGGCAAAAGAGCAGGAAAGTGGATGTGAGGAATGTCGGATTAGCCAGGATCCTTTTAAATGGGGAGCAGGCTCAAGGGGCAAAACTGCCTACTTCCAATTTTTTACGGTCTAATTTTTCCGTCTATCCTCCTCCAAATTCTCTCCACACTCCACTCTATCTATCCTCTCTGCTGCCACCATCTTCCTTTCTCCCTCTCTCCCCTCATTCCTATCCCTTATAAACCCTCTACTCTACCCCTCCTCCTATGGATTATTCAAGTTGCACCATTGTACAATTATCCCCTGACCTCTAATTTTGCTTCATCCATAATGACATTTGGTCTTCATCCTCTGTGGGCAATACAATAGCTTATTGACATGTAATATATTAAACATCTTGCCTGTTTCCTGTTATCTTTTTTCCTTGATAAACTCTTGGGTGTCCATTTATAATGGAAACTATTGATGGAAACTTGCTATGTTGTAATTGCATCTTTCTCACAGAGGAGGCACTGCAGTATCATCACTGGTAGGAGGATGAAATTACAGTGCATCAACTTTATATAGCTTGGTCTATTTAAAATGTGGAAAAAGGAATTTAGAAATCCAATTATATAAAATAAAGATAGAATGTATACTTAACTTATATTGGTACCTTGACTCAATAATCATCCCGCCTTTAACTATGCTTTACTCTCAGACAACATTTGCCCTTGCTCTGTCACGAGATAAATCAAAGAGTATTAAATAAATCTAGTCATAATCTGAATCTCTTGCTAAAAAATTTCTGATTATTAATTTTCTTATCTAGAACCAAAATGCAGGTCAGTGTATTCTACCTGGGATTTTGGCATATTTACGAATCAGTACTTGGTCGCACTATTAATCTGGGACACGGAGCAGGAAAGATCCTACACATTGCATAATGGCAGACTGATTCACATCATACTAAATGGTGTTACTACTAATCGACCAATATGCTGCCGATTATGTTTTGTGCCATCGCACTTGATACCTTTGGGAAGAGATTGTTAACAAAGTGTTAACCAACGATTCCTCAATGCAAGATTGCATGAAAGCACTTCTGTAGACCACTCTAGAAACTTCTAGTAGTGAGGTAATGATGGTGTAATGCCAATATCTGAAGGCCATTAATACAAATATAGAGCGAATAATATAAATGAATAATGAATGAATTTCATTACTTAGCACATGTTTTCAGTCGAACATGTCTTCATATCATTGAGAAGTAATTTAATTTGATAAGAGACAAAATCCTGATAATTAACCACAGTATTTGAACCTTTTTTAAACACAAATGTACTTTTACAAAACATTACATTTTGGTGAACTGGTTAGGAAAGCAAGGCAGGATTGTCAAGATGCCGGCATCTGTGAGTGAATTTTAAAAAGTGTAACGTGATTACAAGATTTATCTTTATAACTCATGATGGCCTTTATTAACATTACCAAGATTTGGATCTGAGGAAAGACAACAGCAAGGACAAGGATCCAAAGAAGCATGGAACAAGACAATGGAATACATTTAAAAAAAATACTAGTCAATCTCTCATGGATTGCAGAAAGGAAGTCTGGACTAAATACAGGGTTTGAAAGTCAACTTCAGTATTTAGCACCAAACAAGCATTTGGGATTCTGTCACCATTTGTGCACCCCTCTTGATCTTCTGGAATATTTAAAGGTTGGAGTGAAACCAACGAACGAGAATGGGATGGGAAAAGGATGTGTGAGAAATCAGGCAAAATAGGTTATGGAGAGGAGTAAGACTAAGTAGAGGGATGGAAGAAATGAGGATAGAGGACATGTTATTGGAGGAGAGAAGAAGAGGGGAGGGGGGTGGTAGTGAGAGTGTAGAGCAGGACAATGGCATTGGAGTCAGGAGAAAGGGAGATGATGGGTGGTTGAAGAAGAATACAGAGGAGAAGGCCCATTGTAGACCACTTGGATAAATCTTTCTTGCTCAATATTTCCTAACGGAGATTACGTTTTCAACCATGATTTAAAACTCTGTATGACGATGTACTTTCGGATTCTGCAACATACTTCATAATCTAATTATCATTAGTTGAATTTGTCTATATATAGGAACCGATTTTTATTAAAGATTACCAAAACTATTGCCATAACTTTGGCAGGTGACCGATGAAGACTACAAGAAAAAGTAATGACATTGCCAGATTCCTGCTGATACTGGGATTTTTAAAATTAGACTTTTTGGGACTAAACGTCCATTGTTACTTAAAAGACCACTGACATTAAAGGAGGGGAAGGGATCAGGCCACAGCTGGGGCTGCAGCCAGGAATTCTCTTTTCAGGTTATTCCTCCATTCCTGTTACAGGAGAGTACAATGTAGTTTTATTTTCTAATTTGAAATAACAGTTTAATAAGGACACAATGAGTAAAGTAAAGAAACACGGTTTTATTTACACACCATACTTCTTAAAAATAAATTTAGAGTACCCAACTCTTTTTTTCCAATCGAGGGGGTAATTTAGCGTGGCCCATTCACCAATCCTACACATCTTTTTGGATTGTGGGGGTGAAACCCACGCATGCACTGGGATAATGTGCAAACTCCACACGGACAGT
This sequence comes from Scyliorhinus canicula, assembly GCF_902713615.1. Taxonomy (NCBI): domain Eukaryota; kingdom Metazoa; phylum Chordata; class Chondrichthyes; order Carcharhiniformes; family Scyliorhinidae; genus Scyliorhinus; species Scyliorhinus canicula. Next base: position 136,872,493 of record NC_052154.1, read on the forward strand.
TACCCGGGGCCAGGATCGAACCCAGGTCCTGGGCGCCGTGAATTACACACGATACTTACACTGGCCATAGATCTTTACTGGGTTCCTGTTCTGGGTGGTGCCTTCCTGGACAACCTTTTATGCAGAGGTCAATTCAGATCCCTCACCCCTGGCAGGGGAGCTCGTGCTCCGCAAGGACCACAGGGAAGATAATCATTCCTACCCCGTAGCCCCATGCAGGCTACTACAAACCCCCAAACAGCTGTTCGGAGTGCGGGAAACTTTAAAAGGAGCAGCGCAGCGAGAGTTAAAGAAACACAACACCAGAGACTGGAGGGAGAGTGGAACTGGGGAGGAAACAGCTGTTCGGAGTGCGGGAAACTTTAAAAGGAGAAATGCAGCGTACCCTCCCTGAATCCCGAGGTGGAGCTCCTGAGATGACGTTCGGATTCTGAAAGTGATGTGGGCCAAATGGCAGCAACTTCTTCTGGAAAGGTAAAGCAGAAGAAGAACGCCATCGCTACAGGGTCGGCTTCACCGTAAAAAGCAAATTGGTCTCAACAAACCCCCCTGCGGGGTGAGTAAACGACTCTTGACCCTATGACTCACCCTGGCCCAGATGCAGAGAATCACAGCCGTCAGTGCCTACGCCCCAACCTGAGATGCAGTGGACGAGACAAAAGAAGCATTCTACTCCAGCGTCGACCAATCGCTGTCCTGCATAACAAAGGGAGACAAGCTGATTCTCCTCGGTGACTTCAGTGCAAGAGTTGGGACAGACGCAAACCTTTGGAAAGGTGTGTTAAGCAAGGAAAACATGGAGAAACAAACGCCAATGGGGTCCTCCTCCTGGGAGATGTTAGAACATGACCTGGTCATCAGAAACAACCTGTTCCACCAGAGGGACAAGCAGAAGATCTCCTGGCAACACTCCCCCTCCAAGTACTGGCACCTAATAGACTATATCATTGTCCAGGCAAGGGACCGCAAAGATGTCCGTATCACCCGTGCCACGTTCGGAACCGACGACTACTGGACTGATCACTGGCTAATCCGTTCCACCATCTCCATCACTCTGGCCCCAAAACAGCACAGGCAGAAGAAACTCTGCCACAGGCGACTCAATGTCGTTGGATTCAAAGACCCCGGGAAGAAAGAGCTACTCAATCAGCGACTTACAGCTAACCTGGCGACAACCAATGAGCCAGAGCCGCAGAACGGCCACAGCGCCTGGTCCACCTTAAAAGCCACCATAGTCAGCACCTGAGAGGAGAGGTTCGGGCGCTCAACCAGGAAACACAAGAATGATCAGGAGTGTCAGGATTCTCCTTGAGCTCGGGGAGAGGTTCACAAAGCCATCTGACAGCTGAAGAACAGCTGAAGAACAACAAGGCATCTGGCGCAGATGAAATCCCCGCAGAAATACAAAAATGTGGTGGAGATGCACTCGTGACAAGAACTCACAACCTCATCACTCTTGTCTGGCAGGAAGAGTGCATGCCAAATGATCTTAGAGATGTCTTAATTGTGACCACCTTGAAGAAAGGAGACAGGTTCGACTGTGGAAATTACAGAGGGACTTCCCTACGCTCCATCATGGGAAAGGCCATATCGAGAATATTCTTCAACTACCTCCTCCCAGTGGCTGAAGTGCGCCTCCCGGAGTCTCCAAGTGGCTTCTGCCCATCAAGCAGCTCAATGGACATAGCCTTCAGCGTGCGACACATCCAGGAAAAGTGTAGGGAGCAGCATCAACCTCTGAACATGGCCTTTTTCAATCTCGCAAATGGCTTCAACTCTGTCAACCATCACTGAAGGAACTGACGGAGGAATGGGAACTACCGACAGGTTAGGTGGATTGGCCATGATAAATTGCCCTTAGTGTTCAAAATTGCCCTTCGTGTTGGGTGGGGTTACTGGGTTATGGGGAATAGGGTGGAGGTGTTGACCTTGTGTAGGGTGCTCTTTCCAAGAGCCAGTGCAGACTCGATGGGCCGAGTGGCCTCCTTCTGCACTGTAAATTCTATGATAATCTATGATGACAAGAAATGAGACACCTGCAAACGAAGCACTGATGCATTATCTATTACCCAAAGACGAGAGTAGGATGTAATCAAGGCTTTATTACACTGAGATGTGTGGCCTCCTACAGCAGCTGACAAAATGGCTGCTGTACGGGGAGCACACATATTTATACTCCGCCTACTGGATGGAGCCAGCAGGCAGAGATCTACCACCCTACCTGTAGTACAGAAGCATTAACGTAAAGCACCTATATCAACATCCTATATATACAATATATACATCAGTGGTGACTACCACATTCACCCCCTGTTAAAAAATGAGTCCGGCGGGGATGGTTGAGAACTACATACAGGAAGTTGTATTTTAAAAGTACAGATAATATTACAAATTCAGGCAGTCCAGTGCCTTGATCTGTCATTGAGAGCGCCGCAGTGCTGGTGGCGACTCAGGTGGTGGCTTGGTCTTCGGTGACTCCGGGGACTCCGGGTGCATGTTGAAATCCTCTTTATCCCCGGGTGTGGGCAAGGAGAGGTGTATTGTCCCGGAGCGGGGGCTGTGGTGGGGTGCGCTGGGGGATGGGAGGGTGGCGCCGGGTCGGGGGGGGGGGGTGGCGTGTGGGGAACCAGCTGGTGCCGGATCCCTGAGGGAGACTGTGTCTTGGCAGCCGTCGGGGTACGCTACGTAAGCGTACTGTGGGTTGGCGATCAGTAGCTCTACCCTCTGAACCAACGGGTCATCCTTGTGGAGTTGAACGTGTCTACAGAGGAGAACAGGTCCTGGAGCTGCCAGCCACGTCAGGAGCAAAACCCCGGAGGTGGACTTCCTGAGGAAGGCAAAGAGATGTTCATGGGGGCGTTTCGTTAGTCGCGGTGCACAGGAGCGACTGAATGGAGTGAAGAGTGTCGGGGAGGACGTCCTGCCAGCGGGAGGCCGGGTGATTTCTGGACCGTAGGGCCAGCTGGACAGCCCTCCAGACCGTCCCATTCTCCCTCTTCACCTGCCCGTTTCCCCTGGGATTGTAGCTGGTCGTCCTGCTCGAGGTAATGCCCCTGTTGAGCAGGAACTGGCGCAGGTCATCGCTCATGAATGAGGATCCCCGGTCACTGTGGACGTAGGCGGGGAAACCGAACAGAACAAAGATGGTGTTGAGGGCTTTGATGACGGTGGCAGACATAATGGAGGTGTATGGGACAGCAAAGGGGAATCGGGAATATTCATTGACCACACTGAGGAAGTACATGTTGCTGCTGGTGGTGGGGAGGGGCCCTTTGAAGTCCATGTTGAGGCGTTCAAAGGGGCGGGAGGCCTTCACCAGGCGCGCATGGCCAGTAGAAGTGTGGTTTACACTCCGCGCAGACCTGGCAGTCTCTGGTGATATCCCTGACTTCCTCGATGGAGTAGGGCAGGTTGCGGGCATTGATGAAATGGTAAAAATGTGTGACCCCCTACGTGTCAGAGGTTGTCATGCAGCGTCCAAAGTCTGTCCACTTGTGCACTGGCACATGTACCTCGGGATAGGGCATCGGGGGGGCTTGTTGAGCTTACCGGCGTGATACAAAATCTCGTAATTGTAGGTGGAGAGCTCGATCCTCCACCTCAAGATTTTATCATTTTTGATCTTACCCCGCTGTGTGTTAAACATGAAGGCAACCGACCGTTGGTCAGTGAGGAGAGTGAATCTCCTGCCGGCCAGGTAATGCCTCCAATGCCGCACAGTTTCAACGATGGCTTGGGCCTCTTTTTCGATGGAGGAGTGCCGAATCTTGGAGGCGTGGAGGGTGCGGGAAAAGAATCCCACGGGCCTGCCTGGCTGGTTGAGAGTGGCGGCCAGAGCGACGTCGGTTGCATTGCTCTCCACTTGGAATGATAACGTCTCGTCGACTGCGTGCATTGTGGCCTTGGCGATGTTGGCCTTGATACGGTTGAAGGCCTGGTGAGCCTCGGCCGTCAGTGGGAAAACGGTGGATTGAATGAGTGGGCGGGCCTTGTCCGCATAGTTTGGGACCCACTGGGCGTAATACGAAAAGAAACCCAGGCAGCGTTTGAGGGCCTTGGGGCAGTGGGGGAGGGGGGAGTTCCATGAGGGGGCGCATGCGTTCGGGGTGGGGCCTCAGAACTCTGTTCTTGACCACATAGCCGAGGATGGCTAAGCGGTTCGTGCTGAACACGCACTTCTCTTTGTTAGACGTGAGGTTGAGGTGAGTGGCGGTGCGGAGAAATTTTTCAAGGTTGGCGTCATGGTCCTGCTGATCGTGGCCGCAGATGGTGACATTGTCCAGGTGCTGGAAAGTGGCCCGCAGTCCATACCAGTCAACCATTCGGTCCATCTCCCGTTGGAAGACCGTTGATGACGCCGAAGGGAACCCTAAGAAAGTGGTAAAGATGGCCGTTTGCTTCGAACGCAGTGTATGGGCGGTCCGCCTTGCGATGGGAAGCTGGTGGTAGGCAGATTTCAGGTCAACTGTCGAGAAGACCCGGTACTGTGCAATCTGATTGACCATATCAGATATGCGTGGGAGGGGGTACGCGCCAAGCTGTGTGTACCGATTGATGGTCTGACTGTAGTCAATGACCATCCTGTTTTTCTCCCCAGTTTTGACCACTACCATTTGGGCTTTCCAGGGGCTGTTGCTGGCTTCGATGATGCCTTCTCGAAGCAGCTGCTGGACTTCAGACCTGATGAAGGTCCTGTCCTGGGCGCTGTACCGTCTGCTCCTGGTGGCGACGGGTTTGCAATCCGGGGTTAGGTTTGCAAAAAGGAAGGTGGGTCGACCTTAAGGGTCGTAAGGCTGCACACAGTAAGGGGGGTAGGGGCCCGCCGAATTTCAGGGTTAGGCTCTGGAGGTTGCAATGAAAGTCCAGGCCTAGCAGCAATGCAGTGCCGAGGTTGGGAAGGACGTAGAAGTGGAAGCCGCTGAACTCCACGCCCTGGACAGTAAGAGTGGCGATGCAGTACCCTCGGATCGCCACGGAGTGGGATCCGGAGGCCAGTGAGATTCTCTGGTTAGTGGTGTGTACCGCGAGGGAGCAGCGCCTTACCGTATTGGGGTGAACGAAACTCTCAGTGCTCCCGGAGTCCAGCAGGCAGGAGATCTCATGTCCGTTAACCTTCATTTTAGTTGAAGCAGTCACGAGGTTGCGTGGTCGAGACTGGTCAATCATGACCGAGGCGAGACGTGGCTGGTCGTCGGCGGTTGCAGGTGATGAGCGGCCGGATGAGGTGCCCGGCAGGCAGGGGTCCTGAGTCGGGTAAGATGGCGGCGCCCATGAGCCGCACGTGTCGTGGGGAGGCAAGATGGTGGCGCTCGTTAGTCCTGGGAGGAACAAGATGGCGGCGCCCACGGGCCGCACGTGTTGCGAGTCGAGCGTGATGGTGGCACCCACTGGCCGCACGTGGTCCGAGGAGGGGAAGATGGCGGCGCCCACTGGCCGCACGTGGGGGTGCCGGGACAATAGCGGTGATTGAGCGGGCCTGGCACACTGCAGCAAAATGTCCCTTCTTGCCACAGATTTTGCAGAGGGCGCTCCGCATCGGGCAGCGCTGTTGGGGGTGTTTTGACTGTCCACAGAAGTAGCATTTGGGCCCCCCGGGGTTGGTTGGCTGCCGCGCAGCACAGGTGTGGGGTTGGCTGAGGGCGGTCACTGATGGGGTCCACGATGGGGCGGCGGTCTGCGGAGTTCACGATGCACAGGGTGCTGGGCCGGTCGGGGGCATAGGCATGACGTGACCGTAAGTGAGAGTGCTAATTCTTTGGTTGCCTCGAGGTCGAGCTTGGACCCCTCTAAGAGGCTCTGGCGGATGTAGTCAGACCCTATGCCTATAATAAATGCGTCTCTCATTAGCAAATTCGAGTGTTCCGTGGCTGAAATGGCCTGACAGTCACAGTCTCTAACTAGGGTGAGCAGGCGCGCCAGAAATCTTCCACCGACTCACCAGGAAGTTGGTGCTGCGTGGAGAGGAGGTGTCTGCCGTAGATTTTGTTAGTCCGTTGAGCATAGTTTCCCTTCAGTAGCGCCATGGCCTCTGCGTAGATCGGCGCATCCTGGATGAGTGGAAAGACGTTGGAGCTCAGCTGCGTGTGAAGGATCTGGAGCTTCTGAGCTTCTGGAATTGTGTCTGGCACAGACCCAATGTACGCTTCGAAACATGCTAGCCAATGTTCAAAGTCCCTTTTGGCATTGTGTGCTTGAGGATGCAGCTGCAGACGATCCGGCTTGACGCGGAGGTCAATCTCTGAAAACTCAGTGTAATAAATTGATGCACTATCAATTACGCAAAGACGAGAGTAGGATGTAATCAAGGCTTTATTACACTGAGATGTGTGGCCTCCTACAGCAGCTGACGAAATGACTACCCAAAAGCACTTCCTTCGCAAAGAGATAGTAGGGTACCCCTGGGGCCCGGAGACCACACTACTAGAGGACCTGATGAATAATATATGGACAGCTATTGGACAGAGCCCGAAAACCACTGGACGAGACCAGACGGTAATGGGAGGAAGAATTGGGAACATAAGTGGGGTGGGGACTCTCGAGCAAAGCACGAAGCAGGGTCAACTCCACCTCCTCCTGCACAAGGCTCAACCTCATGCAGCTCAAAGTGGTGCACAGAGCACATCTTTTTTAAAAAATGTTTTTTTTATTACTTTATCAGAGTTATAAAGCCAGAGCTCAGAGTGTGGACAGGGCAAACTCCTAATCCAGCTCCTTGCCTGCTCCAAAAACCAATTCAAATTGAAACCAAATCATGGTCCCCTCAAGAGAGACATACTAGATCCAGGCATTGCACCTGACCTCACGCTCATCTTAGCCAAAAGGCCAGAAGCGATCACAGAGCACACCTGACCAGTACCCGAATGAGCAGCTTCTTCCTGGAGGTGGATGACAAACTTGAACGGTGCCAGAGAGGCCCGGCCAACCACACCCGCATGTTCTGGGCTTGTCCCAAACTTGCTGGGTTTTGGACAGCCTTCTCCGAGGCAATGTCCAAGGTTGTAGAGGTGAGAGTGAAGCCGTGTCTAAATGTGGCAATCTTCGGGGTATCAGAGCAGCCAGAACAACACATAGGGAAGAAGGCCGAGGTTCTAGCTTTCGCTTCCCTAATCGCACGCTGAAGAATCCTGCTCGGCTGGCGATCAGCAGTACCAACCACAGTTGTGGACTGGCTAGCTGACCTTTCGGAATTTCTCCACCTGGAGAAGATTAAATATACTGTCCGAGGGTCAGCGGAAGGCTTCCTAAATGCATGGGGGCAGTTTGTCGGCCTGTTTCAGAACCTGTTCAAGGCCAGCAACAATGAATAGACAGGGAAACTGGAAAGTTAGAAAGAAAAAAAAGAGGAAATAAAAAAAAGACAAGGAGGAACCATAGGAACGTGCAACCCGGGTGGGAGGAGGAAGGGCTGGAGAGACACAAAAGAGACAACGCGGGGGGTGGTAACCCCCCCCCCCAGCCACTGGAGAAACACGGTCGAAGCCAACGGGGGAAGAAAAGAAAGAGGGGGAGGGATGGGAGAAGAAGGGGGGAAGCCCCCCACCCCTTCCAGGCTAACCAGGGTGGGCACAAGGGAGGGTGCCGAGAGGGGGGCAGGAAGGGACGGACATGGGAGGGACCGCACGCTGAGCCAGATGGCGGAAGACTGTATGTAGGAAAACTCAGGGCAGCACGGTGGCCTAGTGGTTAGCACAACTGCCTCACGGCGCTGAGGTCCCAGGTTCGATCCCGGCTCTGGGTCACTGTCCGTGTGGAGTTTGCACATTCTCCCCGTGTCTGCGTGGGTTTCGCCCCCACAACCCAAAAATGTGCAGAGTAGGTGGATTGGCCACGCTAAATTGCCCCTTAATTGGAAAAAATAATTGGGTAATTTAAATTTTTAAAAAAAGAAAAAAAGATGTAGGAAAACTCAAGGGAAGGAAAAGACAAACCTTTCTGTATTGTACAGTGAATGAACACGACCAGCAATGTACATAATTGTTTATAATTCTTAAAAAAACTTTGCCAACGGTGATGGATTATGGGGCAGCATTCTCAAATTTGGCTGCCTGCACAAGTTCATCACCATTCTCCTTCTGCTCCATGATGGCATACAAACCGTGATCCCCACCACCACATTTGGGTCAAGGGCAAATTGGGTAAACAGGCACCACCTTTGTACCTTGATATTATTGGTGCCTGACTCCACAAATAGGAGGTGCCATTGAACCTCCAAATTACGGCAGGGGACAGAAGAGTAGGGCACAAGCAGGCGCAAACCCAATATAATACTGGAATCAAGCCCTATGGACTTTTGTGGAATTAGAATTAAATTTATTGCACAACACTTGTTGCAGAGTATCCCAAGATAGGCTCAGAATTAATTTTTATTGGATCACAAGAAAACACTTGAGCCGGGCCCCTCTGGCACCGTTCAGGTGGAGGATAAATGTGAACGGTGCCAGAGCTGCCCGGCCAACCACACCTATATGTTCTGGGCATATCCCAAACTTGCTGGGTTCTGGATAACCTTCTCCGAGGCAATGTCCAAGGCTGTGGGGAGAGGGTGAAGCCATGCCCGAAAGTGGCAATTTTTAGGATATTGGAGCTGCCAGAACTACACATGGGGAAAAGGCCTAACGCCCTTGCTTTCGCTTCCCTAATCGCATGCCGGTGAATCCTGCTCAGCTGGCGATCAGCAGCACCACCCACAGCTGCAGACTGGCTCGCTGACCTCTTGGAATTTTTCCACCTGGAGAAGATTAAGTACGCCATCCGAAGGTCGGAGGAAGACTTCCTGGATACTTGGGGACAGTTTGTTGGCCTGTTCCAAAACCTGCTTGAGGCCAGAACGAGGAGTAAGTTAAGAATAAAATACCAAGACAGGCAGCAGGGTAGCATGGTGGTTAGCATAAATGCTTCACAGCTCCAGGGTCCCAGGTTCGATTCCCCGCTGGGTCACTGTCTGTGTGGAGTCTGCACGTCCTCCCCCTGTGTGCGTGGGTTTCCTCCGGGTGCTCCGGTTTCCTCCCACAGTCCAAAGATGTGCGGGTTAGGTGGATTGGCCATGCTAAATTGCCCGTAGTGTCCTAATAAAAGTAAGGTTAAGGGGAGGGGTTGTTGGGTTACAGGTATAGGGTGGATACGTGGGTTTGACTAGGGTTATCATGGCTCGGCACAACATTGAGGGCCGAAGGGCCTGTTCTGTGCTGTACTGTTCTATGTTCTATGTTCTACAGATGAGGAACCAAAGGAGGGAGGGGGTTAACCCGCCTCTTCCCTGAAAATGAAAGCAAAACACAGCTGAAGCCATGGGGGGGGGGAAGACGAGAGACCGGCGAAATGTATATAGGGTTAATTAAATGAAAGATGTAATAAACCTCTGCAGTACAATAAAGTAAATTAACGCGGGTAAGAAAAATGTGATCTATATATAAAATTGTTTCGAAATATGAGAAATGCCAATAAAAAGATTTCAAAAAAAGAAAAGACTTGAGTCCTATTTTTAAAATTTTGTACAAATGTAAATAAATGACAACAATCTACAATCTGGCCATTAGGTGGGTATAGGCCTTGCCACTAGGGCTTCAGCAACCACCTCAGGAGGAGAAAATAAAAAGGGAGGCGCTCTGCTGAATATTTCCCCAGATTCCCATTGCTCAAAACTTTCTCAAGTTAGCGTCCCTCTGTTACTGACCATTACAGCATCCTCTTGAAAATTCTGAAATAAAAAAACTCTGAAAAGCAACCATCCCACAAGACTTTATCCAACAGAATTTCCCAATATTCCACACACCACTGAACTATTCTTTCTCGTGCATACCCTTAGTTTCTTGTGGTTACATTTGCCTGGCTCTAGTGCTTATATGATGTGGAGATGCCGGCGTTGGACTGGGGTGAGCACAGTAAGAAGTCTTACAACACCAGGTTAAAGTCCAACAGGTTTGTTTCAAACACGAGCTTTCGGAGCACGGCTCCTTCTTCACCTGAAGAAGGAGCCGTGCTCCGAAAGCTCGTGTTTGAAACAAACCTGTTGGACTTTAACCTGGTGTTGTAAGACTTCTTACTAGTGCTTATAGGCAGTGCTCTGTTCCCCAGTCGTGGAGCATGGCTAGTGGAACACTGCTGATTTTCAGTGAGGAAGAATGCAGGTGGCTTTGCAGGATGTTGGCAAAGAGCTCTGGCGTTGAAGGCCCAGCTTTGGACTGTATAATCTCAACATGTGTGGGAGCAGTCTGGGCTGGCTGGCTGACAGGCAACAACAGGGGCTCTGGTGGTGAGACAAATGCTGTTACCTTGAATGCGGACAACAGGTTCATGCACAATGAGCCACTGCTAATGCTCAAGTGCCAGTAATTGCTCGAGCACAGATTGCTGGACTGCCGTGAGATTGTGCAAGTGCTGTTGAGCACCAGTATTCACAGCCATAATAGCAGCAATCTAAGCCTGGATGGGACCAAACTGGATTTGATGCCAACAAGCAGATTGCTGCCATTGAGGCTGTGGATACTGGTGCTCAATGGTGGTTGCAGGATCTCGGTCTGAGCTTTCACTATAGTCCTCAGACATTGGATGACTTCTACTTGCACTGCAATAAAAGCTGAGATATAAGTCATCAGACCCTGTCTTACGCTGGGCCCATAAGTGTCTTTATGGAGTTGACTGGAAAGGAGTGGTTCCATGTCTTTGATGGTGACAGCAAACTTGATATTGCACCAAGTATTTCAGTGTGTATTCTCATCAGCATTTTCCTTTAGGTCACCCCATTGAAGTCCTCTGTAACCTCACCTCCTGGTGAGTTGGCACAAGTGATGCCCTTTCCCCTGGCCTGACAGAAACCTGCTTTTGTCTGCTAATTCACCCCATGCAGATTTCACCTCGATACTATCCTCTAAGGTGTGTGCAGAGACAGTGTTGGCTGTGAGTGTCAGATCAGTTGATAGCATTTCTTCCACAGAGGCCTGCTCGTCTTCTGGGTCATCACCCTCAAGCACCACTGGCTGACTATGTGGCAGATGTTAGGAGTCTGATAAGATAAATGCACACGGGAGGGTTAGGGTGAAGTGTGGAGGGCCGTGGGTTAAAAAGGACAGTGCATAGATACACCCACTGCAGATTCTATATCCTAACAGGATGAATATGAAGTGGGGTTTAAGAAGCTTCATACAAGCAAGAGCATACCATCATCGTCCTGGATGGCTCAGCAATGCTGGTTGTCATGTTCCCAGTGACTTCAGAGCCAATAATGCAGAGTACCATCTCCTCCAAGGGAGTGAGGATATGCTGCCATGCCTGCTGTATCCTAGGTGGTGGTTGTACCGCTTAGAGTTATGCTTTTCAGAGGAAACTCCCAAGCCTGGTTGTTTCGAAGACACCAAGACTAGTGTGCTTAGGGTGAGACTGTTTATTACTTATCACAGACATTTATTCTCCACTCTAACACAATCTTTCCAGTGCTGACTAATTCATCTTTTTATATTCTTTTGGCGGAACAAAAAAAAATCAATTAAACAAAATATAAATAAATGAGTGTGACAGCACCAAATCACTTTGAAAAAAATAATTTGAATAGGTTGTGGGTTTCACTGTCTAGGCCAGCATTTGGGGCAGCAGGGTAGCATGGTGGTTAGCATAAATGCTTCACAGCTCCAGGGTCCCAGGTTTGATTCCTGGCTGGGGCACTGTCTGTGTGGAGTCTGCACGTCCTCCCCCTGTGTGCGTGGGTTTCCTCCGGGTGCTCCGGTTTCCTCCCACAGTCCAAAGATGTGCGGGTTAGGTGGATTGGCCATGCTAAATTGCCCGTAGTGTCCTAATAAAAGTAAGGTTAAGGGGGTGGGGTTGTTGGGTTACGGGTATAGGGTGGATACGTGGGTTTGAGTAGGGTGATCATGGCTCGGCACAACAGGGCCTGTTCTGTGCTGTACTGTTCTATGTTCTATGTTCTATTTGTTGCCCATCCCTAATTGCCCTTGAGAAGTGGTGATGAGCTACCTTCTTGAACCAGTGCAGTCCATATAGGTATACCCACTATGTTATGAGGGAGGGAGTTCCAAAATATTGACCCAGGGACAGTGAAGGAATGGTGATTTTTTTCCAAGTCAGGGTGCTGATTGACTTGGAGGGGAATTTCCAGGTGTATCTGCTGCACTTGTCCTTCTGGGTGGTAGTGGTCGTGGGTTTGGAAGGTGCTGCCTGAGGAACCTTAATGAGTTCCTGCAGTGCATCTTGCAGATGGTACTGTGTTACTGTGTGCCAGTGGTGGATGGAGTGAATGTTTGTGGAATAGGACCCAATCAAGTGGGTCGCTTTGTCCTGGATGTTGTCGAGCTTCTTGAGTGCTGCACACGTTCAGGCAAATGGAGAGTATTTCATCACACTCCTGACTTGTGCCTTGGAGGTGGTGGGCAGGCCCTGGGGAGTTAGGAGGTGAGTTACTTGCTGCAGGATTCCTAGCGTCTGACCTAACACAGTAGTTATGTGACTAGTCCAGCTCATTTTTCTGGTCAATGGTAACCATCAGGATGTTGATAGTTGGGGGTTCAGTGATGGTAATGCCATTGAATGTCAAAGGGCGATGATTTGATTCTCTCTTCTGGAGACGGCCATTGCCTAGCACTTGTGTGGCATGAATGTAACTTGCCACTTGTCAGCCCAAGTTTTGATAGTCTCCAAGTCTTGCTGAAATTGCACGTGGACTGCTTCAGTATATGAGGAGTTATGAATGGTGCTGAACATTGTGCAATCATCAGCGAACTTCCCCACATCTGATCTTATGTTGAAAGGAAGCTGAAGATTGTTCGGCCTGGAACACTATTCTGAGGAATTTCTGCAGTGATGTCCCAGGACTGAGATGACTGACCTCCAACAACCACAACCATCTTCCTTTGTGTTGGACATGACTCCAACCAGTGGAGGATTTCCCCCCTGATTCCCATTGACTCCAGCCACACTCAATCAACTGTTGCCTAGATGTCAAAGGCCGTAACTCTCACCTCACCTCTGGGATTCAGCTTTTTCTTCCACATTTTAATCAAGGCTGCAATGACGTCAGGAGCTGGCCTTGGCGGGACCCAAACTGAGCGTCAATGAGGAGGTTATTGCTAAGTAAGTGCCACTTGATCACACTGTTGATGGCCCCTTCCACCACTTGAGAGTAGACTGAATGGCAGTAATTGGCCAGGTTGGATTTGTCCTGTTTTTTGAGTCGGCAATTTGCCACATTGCCGGGTAGATGTCAGTGTTGTAGCTGTACTAGAAGAGTTTGGCTAGATGAGCCTCAAATTCTGGAGTACAAGTCTTCAGTACTATTGCCGAAATATTGTCAGCGCATTAGTCTTTGCAGTATCCAGTGTCTTCAGACTATGCATACAAATATATCTTAGTATAATTAACTAATCAATACTGAACACCTGTTCACCGTATCACACCTTGTATATTCCGTATGCTTTACTTGATGCCTATGTATTTATTATGGGCTGGATTCGCCGATTTGAAGACTAAATGCTGACGTCAACGAGGGAAAAGTGGCGTTTTATACCAGATAAAACGGCACAATAGCTGCACCAATCCTCCGTCTGGTGGGGGGCTAGCAGACACACAGCGTAAAGCCCCCGGCTATACCCCAGCCTGCCACATACTCTCCTTTAGTAACCCCCCACGACAACCCTCAGACCACCCCCCACTAGTGCCCCAGTCTCCGTCAAAACTATCCCTGCCGGCATGGCTCTCCCTATACTGTGCTGGTGCTGGAATCAGTCCACATCTGCCACGCCGGGCTCACAGAAACCGTCGGGAATTTGGCCTATCAGGGCCGGAGCATTGGGGAGGGCCTCAGATGAGGACCCCATTTTCGAGGGGGCGGAGCATCGCAAAAGCGGCGCTGCACCCAATTTCGGCGCAGACGGGGATTCTCCGGCTGATCGCCGAACACGATTTCGGCATCGGCAACTGGAGAATCTTGCCCAGTGTGTATTCAGGTATGGTCCTATGTCTTTCATGTATGGAGTGTTCTACCTGGACTGTACGCAGAACAATACTTTTCACTGCACTTCGGTACATGTGACAATAAATCTAAATCTAACCTTTAACTACTAGGTGTTTAACATTCATCAACAGAACCTATTAGGTACTAACAGATTCCCTTCTTTTCATTAAATTAATTGATATTCAAACTAAAGTTATTCATAAGAAAAATACTAATTGTTAATACATGTTATTATATCATACAGTCAATCTTTAACATAGTCAATACTCTCCCCATGTCTTGAAAACAAACAAAAAAGCAATATGTTTATCACATAAAACGTTCTGTGTTTTCATCCCTCCGAGGATATCCAAAAACCTCGGACAAGTACATAGAACATACAGTGCAGAAGGAAGCCATTCGGCCCATCGAGTCTGCACCAACCCACTTAAGGCCTGACTTCCACCCTATCCCCGTAACCCAATAACCCCACCTAACCTTTTTGGTCACTAAGGGCAATTTATCATGGTCAATCCACCTAACCTGCATGTCTTTGGACTGTGGGAGGAAACCGGAGCACCCGGAGGAATCCCACGCAGACAGTGGGAGCACGTGCAGACTCCGCATAGACAGTGACCCAGCAGGGAAGCTAACCTGGGACCCTGGCGTTGTGAAGGCACAGTGCTATCCACTTGTGCTACCGTGCTGCCGATTAACTACTAAGTAGTTATTCTTCAACCTCTATTTTTATTCTAACCTAATCTAACTGTTGTTTCTTACAAGAAATAGACTCCTAGTACCATGTGGGAACCTTACTATTTAACGTTTTCCACTTATGGTAACTTGTGGTGTTATTCGTGTTGCTTATTTCAGGATGGTGGGTGTAGTGTTCACAAAGACCACAAAATAGCTTTAACTTAAATAAAGCAATTATTTTATTTATACTACTAACTTGGATTTGACACGTACTCCTTAAGAATACACAATTGATCAATAACATCTAACTACACTCATCTACTGCTAATCCCACTACTGGTTTAAACTATCATCAAATCTTGCTTGCACTATCTGCTCTTCTGACCTTCATTAGCTAACTCCTGCATACACACCTCCCCTGAGGTATAACATTACTGGCTTATATATTGTGACGTGGAGATGCTGGCATTGGACTAGGGTGGACACAGTAAAAAGTCGTACAACACCAGGTTAAAGTCTAACAGGTTTGTTTTGAATCACTAGCTTTCGGAGCACAGCTCCTTCATCAGGTGAGTGAAGGGGTGGTTTCCACAACCTCATATATAGACAAAGTCAATGATGCAAGACGATACTTTGAATGCGAGTCTGTGCAGGCAATTAAGTCTTTACAGGTCTAGACGAAGCAACTGGAGAGAGGGGTAATCACAGGTTAAAGAGGTGTGAATTGTCTCAAGCCCGAACAGTTGGTCGGATTTCGCAAGCCCAGACCAGATGGTGGGGGGTGAATGTAATGAGACATGAATCCAAGGTCCCGGTTGAGGCTGTACTCATGCATGTGGAACTTGGCAATCAGTTTCTGCTTGGTGACTTTGCGCTGTCTCGCGTCCTGAAGGCCGCTTTGGACAACACTTACCCGAAGATCAGAGGCTGAATGCCCTTGACTGCTGAAGTGTTCCCCGACCGGAAGGGAACATTCCTGCCTGGCGATTGTTGCGTGATATCCATTCATCCGTTGTCGTAGCGTCTGCATGGTCTTGCCAATGTACCACGCCTCGGAACATCCTTTCTTGCAGCGTAACAACGTTGGCCGAGTTGCACAAGTATGTACTGCGTACCTGGTGGGTGGTGTTCTCACGTGTTGTAACTGTAGCTCCCTCTAGTGGCTACTCTCAATACTACATTAACCCTTGCAATGCTGATAGTTACGATAATACCACACATATCTTTCACTTTTACCAGCGCAAGTGTTGTTGTAGCTGACGTGCTTTTAGCTATTCTTTATTTTCTTTGATTGGTAGGACATTTACCATTTCTTCCCACTGAAAATATAATGAATTCTGTTTAACTCGAATAACAATCAGGAAGGCATCACTATAAATGACTAACTTGAACCCTATGGATAACCAAAGAATGGAAATCTAAATGTATATATTCTCCTAACCGTAATTTCTACAATATCTTATTTGCGTTTAACACTTCCTCACCAGTAGCATATTTCAGCACGGTCCTCAATTCTAATACAGCATTACTCACATCTTGTCTTATTTGTGCACATAACCAGTTTAATAGCCCAATTTAAGCTTCTTAATTGATCATTTTATTTGGTTGTAGTCTTCCTCTTGTGAGGATCTGTTGATTTATTGGGATCCTGTTAATATTCGAGGTAAGGCTGTTGAGTCAGGGTTATTCACAACTTAGTCTGCCTAATGTCTAATCATACATGCTTAAAAGCTCCAGAAGCCTGACTTCCAATTTTGAATTACTTTATAACATTTTATCTATCACAAAATTTCTCAAATGTCACACATAACTGCCTCCCACCCCTGAAAGAAAATCCATTTATGTGCATTAAAAAAGTGCCTACAAGTTTTCCTTCAGAGTACCAATAAAACATTGCTGGAGCTGTTTTCAGCTGAAGACAGCCAGCTTTTAGCAGGACCTAACTGAAAAATACCAGACCTTGGATGCATCATTCAGCCTGTAAACAGACTTGTTCTGGCTTTCATAATTCCCCTTCTATCTTTAGCTTCTTTGGGAGGCTTTAAGAATAATGCACTTTAGAATTGCTCCCTTTGCAAAACTGCAGTTTTGACGTCAATGGATTTACATTCCCATGAGAATATCATTAATAAAGTGCTCACAAAGTCCTCAAACTTACTTTTCCCCAAATTCCCGAGCCTCAATTCTTGCCATAGCATTATATTTACCATGTACTTTCTCTGTACATATCTGTCTACGGAACAACTGTGGCTGTCCTTTGACTGACATCTCTGTATAAACGTTAAATTCTCTAACTGTCAAGTTCTTTTTGTTTTGCCCCCGTTACCAATTTACCAGCGAACATGTTAGTCATCACTAGAGCTTCTCTACTGTGTCTTGTGTCACTCCTCGCCTATTCTTTGGTTTTTGCTCCCATTAAACTATGTCCCCGACCACAGTGTTTTATAAACATTTTCCCCTGTTACCCACTTTTGCCAACTGGCCAAGCTTTGGGACTCACTCCAACCAACCTTCACAACACACGAGACGTTTGTTTACCTTTAATCCAACAGGTGAACCTACTTGGTCCTCACAATTTCACTCAAATCAGGTGCACAGGAGGAGAGGGCAATGCGCATCTCAGTTGCAGAGGTTAGTTGGTTCCTTTGTTCCCTCTTCATCATTGAGAACGGAAAAAACAGCTTCACACGTGTTGGTCACTGTGAAGGGCAATAGCATCAAAATGCTTGATTTACTCATTGCTAGATAATCCTGGGAGATGCTACTCCAGAATGCTCACAACCTCTTGAACTTGTGGCATGTTTTTAATGTGCTGTCACAGGTCAAGTGCAGCAGCTTAGTCTCCTTATTTGGAGTCAGCTGTCAGGTAATAACTGACTTTGGGGTCTCACCTCAAAAGAATTATTCACTCACCTTTTTTCTTTCAAAATCTGAAACTTCTCTCGAAAGTAGCGACAACATTTTTTATCAGGGCAGCCAGATGTGACTAAATATGGTTTGCCAGTCTATTGACCGTATCCTTACTAACACTATTTTCTTCCATGTGCCATAGCAGTGTGGGGAACATCTAATAGTTTTGGTTTTGTACACGCACTTACCAAACTTCTTTGTGGGCTGTCACCGGAGGCACTGGAGCTTTTTACACTCACAGAGCTAACACTAGAACTGTTCTGCCTTATCATGGACTCTCCTGTGCTGCACTCTCTAGCAGATTATAATGTGGGATCCTGGCCAATAGGTACATAGTCTATTTGTGTATCTGGCCGTCTCTTTCTTGTAACAGTCTTCTTGCCTTGCTTGCTAGCAGATAGAAAATGAAATAAGCTCACCTCCATGATTTTGCGCTAAAAGCATGTATGGACAGGGAACGTGGCATCAAGTGCATGTGCAGGGTGCATGACCTGTGCACTGTTGTCTCTTATGGTCAGAATACTGCATGGCAGATAATGCAACTGTGCTTCGAAACACCACAACCGATTACTCTGTGACCCTTTCGACATCACCTGCTGATCATGACCCACACTAATTATTATAATCTTTGTGATAAATTGCCCTATTAACACTACTCTGTTAGCAAATTATCTTCCATAATTTCTTGTTTATATCGGTCCCGCATATGTGTGTGCAAAGTACATGGTGCACCTTCAGTTTCCATCATCTATTCAGGTTCAATCAATGTGTAATCAGTGCCAGAAGGCTGTGTGGAATGTATGCTCACAGATTGGTTATTATGAACCAAGATTATTGTTTTTCAATTGGTGCCTATAACCTTTCCTGGGTCTTTCCATTCCTTCTGCCCTTCTCTTTTATAATATGCTATGTCCCCAGGCTTAAAATTAATTTCTGATGGCCTGACTCGAAACCTCAAAGTTACCTGATTTTTTCTGAATAAATATTTTGCCTGAATAAATTCTCTCCTCACTGAATGCATTGCATTCAAATGTTCTGCAAAAATTGAATTAATTGTAGTCCCCTACAAAACTGCTGGGTGGTCCCATATTGAAGTTGTCTTTGGATTCCTGCCATAAAACTAATCGATGAGGACTGTAGCCCCCAGCTATCCAAAATATGTTTTTTTGCAATCACGCTAGACCAGTTGTCAATTTACATTTTGGTTGGTCAGCTAAAATTTTCAGACCATTTTGTCAACCACAGCGGGATTTCTTTCACACATCCCAATTTTAAAAAGACTTTCTGCAGCTGTGTGCAGAGCTACAATATTCACATTTTCACACATAGTCCTGAATTTATCATTGGCAAATTCTCCTGCATTGTCTGTTGAGAATTTAGCTGGTGCTCCCAGCCCCGTTTCTATCCATCTTTCCATTATCATATTGATAATTACATTTGTCTCTAGTCGCTATGTTTAGAAAACATAGAAGAAAAATATTTTCTTTATCCCATACTTTTGAGGTCCATCGCTGTGGTTTCATTAAAGTCTTTCACCAACGGACGACTTACTCCTGGTTGCAATGGCATTCTCCTGTATCACATATTTCAGTGATATCCTCAAAAAGTCTGGTGTATTCCTCATCCAGTAGCCCTGCATCCTTTAGCAAAATCTTCAACCTTCAGCCAGAGGATTGTGGATGCAATTTTGAAATAATTAGCTTTAAATCACAATCTCCAGCTGCCAATAATACTTCTTTAACATTCCATCTAGGATGATAGACTTTAAAAAGAATACTGTGTAAAGTGCAGATCTACGATCTCTCAAAGATTATGGGTGGGATGCTCCATCCAGTGACGCCGGAATTGTGAAACACGATTGGGTGGAGAATCGTAAATGAGCTGAAAATCGTGGCCAGTGCCGGTCGCCTGATGGAATGCCATGCTCAGGTGCCTCGACAGCGGCGTCAATGCATTCTACTCCGCATGTACAGTAAATGCTGTTGGCATATCATAAACAGGCCCAACCTGGTATTCTCCAGGGACTCCCACTGTTATGATCCCCTCAGGGGCCAAGCACTATGTTGTATCCAATTCCCCTCTTACACCGTGCAATATGAACTCCCCAGGTAAGTGAAGCGATGGAGCCTTCCTCCTGACTTGGAGGAGCTTCACAATATATAAACCTTGGCCTGGGTACAGGTCCGGGTCCCTTCAGGGTGAGGAATTGTAGTACTTGTGGTTATTGTGCATAGAGTAAATAAGCCTTGTTCCTATTTAACCTACCGTGCATTCCACAAAGCCGCTTCCTTCAGCTATTACACCTGCGTGCTCCACCCCCGCTAGGAGGAATTACCGATGGCAAGGTTCACTTGTGGTTTAAAAAATTGGGTAACAGGCGCCATGGCTGCTGATGGAGAGGAGGTCGGACATGTTCCCAGGAGGCATGACCGTGGGCTGCCAGTCCTGCCACTACGCACCCCACTGACCACCCACCGTGACCCATGATGCGCAGAGTGACACCAGCCATATGGGTGTCGCAAACCCACCTTCCCCGCACGCCACCATACCAACCCCCCACCCCCAACTGGGCACTACCTATTGACGGGGCATCATGCAGTCCACCCAAGGCCAATGCCCACAGTAGCCCCTACAGGAGGGTGCTGGATGGGGACCATTGAGTCTACCTCTGGCATTGGTAAGGCCAGCCACCGATACCCCTGTCGGCAAGGACAGGTGTTGGGGCCAGAGGAGGCACTGTGTTGCGGAGCAGAGGGCAGAGTGCTGGGGGAATGGCCCGGTGTGGGCATGGCCAGGGGGGGAGGGGAGGTGGACATGCGGGGGCATGTGCTTAAGTGCAGGCTGGGGCCTCCATGTAGCCTGCTGGACCTGGTTGGGCAATGGGAAGGCACCATGTTAACATGTCTGCCTTTCAACCCCCGCAGACAATGGGTGTAGGAATCTAACCAGGAATGGTGTCCTTCATCCTAACCACCGCAGCCTTGGTTGATGCACTGTGGTTGTACGAGCAAGAGCTGCTCGGGGAAGACCCTGCAGCAGTGGAGCTTGCTCCAGAGGAACATGAGACAGCTGGTGAGGATGGAGAGCTGCCCACTCAATAGGCTGAGAAGGTGGTGGGATGGAGGCGCTGAATGCTGCCCAGATACACAGGAACATAGGACTTAGGAGCAGGAAAATGCCATTCAGCCTTCGAGCCTGTGCCACTATTCAATAAGATCATGGCTGATCTGTTTGTGGCTTCAACTCCACTTTGTTGTCTGCCCCCATGACCCTGGATTCCCTTGTCTATCAAAAATCTGTCTCATTCAGCCTTGAATAAATTCAATGACTCAGCCTCCACTGCTTTGTAGGGCAGAGAATTTCACAGACTAACAATCCTTTGAGAGAAAATAATTCTCACCATCTCAATCTTAAATAATAGAGCTCTTATTCATAAACTGTGTCCCCTGATCTAGTCTCACCCGCAAATGGAAACATCCTCCCGCTATCTACCCTATCAAATTCCCTCAAATTGTATTTCAATAAGTTCAACTCTCATTCTTCTAAACTGCAATGGATATCGGCCCAAGCTGTTCAAAGTGTTGCCATAAAATGTGTCCCTGTGAGTCAAATTAACCCTCTCTGAACTGCTTCTTATACAATTTTATCTGCTGTATATGGGAACGGACTGCTTCAGTATCTGAAAAGTCATGAATGTAGCTAGTCATTGTTCAATCAGCAGTCAACATGCTCGCTTCTGACCTGCTGATGCGGGGAAGGTCATTGATAAAGCAGCTGGAGATGGTTGGGCTTAAGGCACTACCCTGAGGAACTCCTGCAATGATGATCTGGGATTACGATGATTACCATCCAGCAATAACAAGCATTTTCCTTTCTTCGAGGTATGACTCCAACCAGTGAAGAGTTTCTCCCCATATTCCCACTGACTCCCATTGGCTAGGGCTCTTTGGTTCCATCGTTGGTTAAGTGCTTCTTTAATGTCAAGGTGCAGTCATTCTCACCTCACCTTGTGATTTCAACTCTTTTTTGCTCATGCTTGTACCAAGGTTGTAATCAGGTCAGGAGTTGAGTGACCCTGAGAGAACCTAAACTGAGCATCAGTGAGTAGGTTATTGTTGAGTGAGTATGACATGATACCTTCATCTCTTTGTAGATGACGAAGAGTAGGCTGATGGGGTGGTAATTGACTGTTAGATTTTTTAGGACAGCACATACCTGGGTAATTTTCTACATTTTCGGTTTGCCCACAGTTTGGCTAAGGCGTGGTTAGTTCTGAAGCACAGGTCTCCAGTAATATTGCCAGAACATTGTCAGGGCCCATGTCCTTTGTAATATTCAGTGCCTTCAGTCATATATCGTTATCAGGAGGAGGAAATAACATTGGCTGAAGACTGCTATCTGTATTGCTGGGGACCTCAGGAAGATGCCAAGATAGATCATTCATTTGGCACTTCTGGCTTAAGTTTTGTCTTTTTCGCTTGTGTGAACACGAGGTAGAACATCTGAATGTACTGAGTCCTGACTGCTAAAAGTCATTAGTGGATGGGGGTGTGGTGCATTGAACATTGTGCAAGGTTGGTCATGTAGTTGGTATGATATGACATTTGAAAATGTATTCACTGGCTTTGACCACTCAGGTGAGGTCATTGAACTTCTTCAGAACCTTAGTTAGGCCACACTTGGAGTATAGTGTTCAATTCTGGTTGCCACACTACCATAAGGATGTGGAGGCTTTAGAGAGGGTGCAGAAGAGATTTACCAGGATGTTGCCTGGTATGGAAGGCATTAGCTATGAAAAGCGGTTGAATAAACTTGGTTTGTTCTCACTGGAACGACGGAGGTTGAGGGGCGACCTGGTAGAGGTCTACAAAATTATGAGGGGCATAGACAGAGTGGATAGTCAGAGGCTTTTTCCCAGGGTAGAGGGGTCAATTACTTGGGGGTATAGGTTTAAGGTGTGAGGGGCAAGGTTTAGAGGACATGTACGAGGCAGGTCTTTTACACAGAGGGTAGTGGGTGCCTGGAACTCGCTGCCGGAGGAGGTGGTGGAAGCAGGGATGATAGTGACGTTTAAAGGGCAACTTGACAAATACATGAATAGGACGGGAATATAGGGATACGGATCCAGGAAGTGTAGAAGATTTTAGTTTAGACGGGCAGCATCATCGGCACAGGCTTGGAGGGACGAAGGGCCTGTTCCTGTGCTGTACTTTTCTTTGTTCTTTGTTTTTTGTTCTTCTGATTCTGTATCGAGGTCCTCGGGGCAAGGCTCCTGTCACTGACTCCCATGGCAATCTTCTCCGACTAACTTCGTAGTCTCTGTCTGGAGAGCCTCCTGGCACCTGTGGAAAGATGATCTCTGTCTTCCTTTTAGCATCCCAGATAAAGACATCCAGTGGTGGTGGTTGTAGCTGGGTGAAATTGGGGGTTGTTGGAGCTGCTTGGGGGAGAGGATTTGGGTGTGGTTCTCTTCTCTTATAATGTTTGGTATTAAAATTGGGAATTTGTCGGGGAGCTGATTGTTGATTCAATGTTTTGAAAGACTTACCCTGGGTGGGGGTCACCATACTAGCGGTATAGCCCGTTAATGGGAGCAGAAAGGGGGAGATAGCTACAGCTGGTTACCTATGAGGAGGTTTTGTTTGTTCTTCAAGGTAACAAGCTTAGGTGTATTGTTTCTGTTTCATTTGGGGTGTGGCGAGGGGGTGTTTGGTTCTTCGTGGAATGTTTATCTGGTGTTTGGGAGAGGGTGGGGCTGAGTGGGGGGGGGGAAGTGGAGGAGGTGAGGGGAGGAGTAGTCTGCTGACAGTGACTGTTCCTTTGTTTTTGAACTGGCTGGATGGGGATGATGGCGTCCACCTTGGGTGGGCCTGGAGCTGGTGCAGTTGGGGGCCCTGCTGGATTGCCTCACAGTGGGGGATATGGCTGATCATAAGAGGGGGAGTGGTGTCAGAGGCCCTCTGTCCGGTTGGTTATATGGAATGTGAGGGCATTAAATGGCCCAGTTAAAATGTTCTGTGTGTTTGCCCACCTAAGAAGTTTGAAAACTGATGTGGTTTTTCGACAGGAGGTATATTTGAGAGTCAGGGATAAAACAAGGCTGTGGAAAGGATGGATGGGGGTAAGTATATCACTCGAGTTTTGATGTTAGGGCACCGGGGACCGTAGTGCTGATGAACAAGAGGGTGGCTTTT
Source organism: Scyliorhinus canicula (assembly GCF_902713615.1). Classification (NCBI taxonomy): domain Eukaryota; kingdom Metazoa; phylum Chordata; class Chondrichthyes; order Carcharhiniformes; family Scyliorhinidae; genus Scyliorhinus; species Scyliorhinus canicula. Next base: position 136,896,232 of record NC_052154.1, read on the forward strand.
TTTGCGGTTAACATTTTAGCAGACTCAGGAGGGAGATACATAATTGTTAGTGGGGCGTTAGTGGGAACACCGGTGGTTTTGGTCAACGTATATGCACCGAATTGGGATGACACGGAATTCATTAAGAAGGTGTTGGCTTCTATCGCCGATCTTGATTCACATCTGTTAATTATAGATGGGGGCTACAATTGTGTTCTGGATCCTAGGCTGAATGGGTCAAGTCCCAAGTTCTTCATCAGGGATGGCAAAGAAGCTGTTGGTGTTCATGGAAACGATGAGGGGGAGCATTGGGCACACCTGAAGAGGTTTAATTATCCGTGTGATAAGTTTTCTCTTCTTTTCCCACGTTTATCAGGTTTACTCCTGGATTGATCTCTTTATGATGGGTAGGTCTTTATTCCCTGTGGTTAGGGGGGGGGGGGGGGGGGGGGGGCGGGTACTCAGTGATCGTTATATCGGATCAACCCCAACATTATGTGGACCTGTTTTTGTAGCCAGGTCACCCTCAGCAACTCCTGTGGATGTTGGACATGGCGTTGCTCACTGATAAGGGATTTTGTGAGTGAGTACCCTCAGCTGGGAGGGAATATGTGGAGTTTAACTCGAACAAGGCTGTTTCACCTTCCATGCTCTAAGAAACATTAACGGCGGTTATTAGGGGAGAAATCATTTCTTATAAGGCATATTGGGATAAATCTGGGCAGGTGGAGAGGTAGAGGCTGGCGGATCCCATCCTTGAAGTGGACTGCCAATACTCAATTTTTTAAAAAAAATTTAGATTGCCCAATTATTTTTTCCAATTAAGGGGCAATTTAGCGTGGCCAATCCACCTACTCTGCACATTTTTGGGTTGTGGGGGTGAAACCCACGCAGACACGGGGAGAATGTGCAAACTCCACACGGACAGTGACCCAGAGCCGGGATCGAACGCCAATACTCAATTGCCCCAACACCAGAGCTTTTGGCAGAGAGAAAGAAATTGCAGACGGATTTTGAGATGTCAATAGGGATGGCAGTAAACCAGTTGTGTCATTCAAAGGGGACATTCTATGAGCATGGAGAGAAGGCCAGCATCTCTTAGCTCAACAGCTGAGGCGGCAGGCTGCCTCCCGGATGATAGTTCAGTTTAGCGACTCAGGTGGTGGGTTGGTTTCTACCCCACAGAAGGTTAATGAGGTGTTTGAGGCTTTTTACCATGAGCTATATTAATCTGATAGGTTGACCTTCCCGGAGGTGGAACAGGAGAGAAGGCAGAAGCTGGAGGCACCGATTGGACAGGAGGGGATCATGAATTGTATTTGTTTAATGCAGATGGGCAAAGCACTGGGTCCGGATGGATACCCTATTGAATTTTATAAACAGTTTGCTGGTCTATTGGTTCCACTTCTGCTGGATATGTTCAATGATTGTCCGCCCTGGGTGGTGTTGCCGGCAACACTGGCGCTGACATCGATTTCCTTGATTCTGAAAAAGGACAAGGATCCCACAGAGTGTGGGTCATATTTCTCTTAAACGTTGACACTAAGGTGTTGGTTAAAGTGTTGCCTACTGTTTTGGCGTCCTGCTTGTTGGGGGTGACTTTGGAGTAGCAGATAGGATTTGTTAAGGGCTGGCAGTTGTTGACCAACATTAGGAGATTCTTGAATGTGACGCTGTGGCCCTCCTCAATCACTGAGCCAGAGGTGATTATTTCAATGGATACGGAAAAAGCATTCAAGGTTTTGGGGCACTTTAGCTGAGGGTCAAAATTTATATCTTAGATTAGGCTGTTGTATAGGGCCTCCACTGCGAGTATCCATACTAATACCCTGAGCTCGGGGTACTTTCAGCTGAATAGGAGTACAAGGCAGGGCTGCCCATTATCTCTGTTGTTGTTTGCCTCCACTATTGAGCCACTAGCCATTGTGCTGAATTGTCTACCAATTGGAGGAGGATAGAGTGTGGAGGAAGGAAACATAAGATGTCCTTATATACGCATAATGTTGTTCTACATCATGGACCCACTCTCCAATATGGGGGAGATAATGGAGATGCTTAGGAATTTTGGCTCCATTTCAGGGTATAAGCTTAAGCCTGGGCAAGAGTTAATTGTTTCCGGTGAACCCCCGGGGAGGAGAATGGACCTGGGGAGGCTACTGTTTTGGCCGGCCAGGACTAGTTTCTGGTATCTGGGAATTTGGGTGGCCAACGATTGGACCTCGCTCCATAAACCTAACTAGGCTAGTCTGGTGGATGGAGAGAAGGGTGATTTTGAAGATGTGGGATGCCCTTCCTCTGACCTTGGCAGGAGGAGTACAGACAATGAAGATAAATATTCTCCCAAGTATTTTGTTTTTGTTCCAGGGTCTCACAGTCTTTCTTTTTAAGGCTTTCTTTGGTAGGGTCAATAAGTTATTATCTACTTTTGTTTGGGTGGATAAGACCCCTCATTTCTGCAAAGTGTAGACAATCGGGGATTGACACTACCTAATCTGCTGTGTTATTACTGGGCTGCTAACATTGAGAAGGTGGTGGGTGGTTTAAGGATCCAGACTCTGTAAGGGGACAGATGGAGGAGGCTTTGTGCTTAGGATCGTGTCTGAGGGCCTTTGCTGTTGCTCCTCTCATTCTCTTTTTAAAAATAAATTTAAAGTACCCAGTTCTTTTTTTTACTAATTAAGGGGCAATTTAGCATAGCCAATCCACCTACCCTGCACATCTTTGGGTTTTGGGGGTCAGACTCAGACAAACACGGGGCAAATGTGCAAACGCTACATGGACGGTGACCCAGGGCCGGGATCGAACCCGGGTCCTCAGCGCTGTAAGGCAGCAGTGCTAATGCCCTCCTCTCCAATTCTCGCTGGTATCATTTTTGTAGAGCCCAGTGGTATAGCCTCTTTGAGGATTTGTAATCAATTTTGACAGCATTTTAAATTATGCTCTATTTCACTGTTGGTGCCGATTTGCAGGAACCATGGATTTGTGCCGTTTGGTTTAGATTCAATGTTCAGGGCATGGGACATGCAGGGGTTGGACAGGTTTAGTGATATGTTTCTGGAGGGTAGGTTTGCTGGTCTAGATGAGATTTGGAGAAGTTCCAGCTCCTGAGAGGGAATGTATTCAGATATTTTCAGGTGCGCGATTTTATATGTAAGGAGCTTCCCTTGTTTCCCTTGGTACCGGCACCTCGCTTATGAATAAGATTATGTCCTTGAAGGAGATGGGGGAGGGAAGGATCTCAGACATTTATGGGTAGTTGCTGGTGAGGGAGCAGACATTGCTGGAAGGCATAAAGAGACAGTGGGGAGATGAACTGGGTTTGGTCTTCAATAAGGGGGTGTGGAGTGAGACACTTCATCGGGTTAACTTCAGCTTCTTGTGTACAAGATTAAGTCTGATACAGTTCATGGTGATTCATAGGTCACACCTGACCAAGGCGCATATGACTTTATATTTCTTGGTGGTGGAGGACAGTGTGAGAGGTGCTCTAGGGGGACCAGCAGACCACATACACCTGTTTTGGTCCTGCCCCAAGCTTGTTAATTTTAGGGTTTCCTTTTTTGAAACAATGTCAGGGAATGTGGGTGTTAAGCCGGAACCTTGCCCATTGTTGGCCATTTCTGGAGTGTCGGACTCACTGGTGCTGCAGGTGGGGACGAAGACAGATGTCTTGGCCTTTGCCGCACTAATATCCCAGAAGCGAGTCTTGCTCGAATGGAGTTGTCCAGTTCTGCCTAAGGATTTTGCCTGGCTAGGGGACCAGATGAAATTTCTGTACCTTGAGATCAAGTATGCCATTAGGGGTCAATGGATGGGTTTTATTCTAAATGGCAGTCGTTCATTGCCTTTTTCAGGGAGCTGGTTGCCATCAGCTGTTAAGGCGGGGGGGGGGGGGGGGGGGGGGGGGGTGCGAGGCGGGGATTGGTCAGTCTTTTAGTGTCTTCTTTGTGGTTGGAGGACTTGGGAGGGTTGGGGGGGGTAGTTTTGGTACAAAACTGGTTTGGGATGGGTTGTATTGTATTGGGGTTATTTTTGTAATAACAAAAATTTTGTTTGAATAAAATGTATTTTTAAAACCTCTCCTCAAAATGCTTTGTTTCTTCAAACAGGAGTCCATTCTCACCAGCACTCCGTTTCATGATTAACCCAAAAGCAGTCCTATTCTTCTGCCTGGCATAGCAGCATCTGCTTTCAGCCTGACTGCCTCAGAGAGTCTGTGAGTCTGCAAGTGGCAAGAATTGCTGCCTTCTCCCTGTGAATTCGTAGTGACTTATTCAAAGAATCACATAAGATTTCACATTTTAGACTTTTACAGTATGAAACTAACATCAACATTGGTGAAACATTACTTTGTAGACAACTAATACACTAAACTCCAGAAAAGTCATTGAGCCATTCCACCAGTAACTTCTTGATAAACTGAAAACCCCATGTTGCGTTTATACATTATGGCACATTCTCAGCAGATACTTACCCTTATATTTAAAGTCCCTCATGTTTCCCAGTGATTCAACAGGCTCTCTTCTCCTGCCAGGGTAGATCTTCCAGTGTCCTTTTGAGCAAAATACCCTTCACTCAATCTTAAAGCTGGAGTCAAGGCATGACTCTCCATAGCACCCGTAAATGCTTAAAGGAAAGAACTGTGCCATATGCTTTCAAACCAAAAGTTGAACTTGGCAAATTAATCAAACGTGGAGTGATCAAGAGTGTGACGACGAATAATTGGGCAACCCCATTTGCTCAGTAAGAATCTGTGGTGACTTAAAAATGGCGATAAACCCAGTGTTGTGTACCAACCAGTATTCTTTACCATTAATAGAGGATCTATTTGCTGGATTGTCAGGTGGTAAATTTATCCCAAGTGTACCTCCAGTTGAAGGTAGCAGCTGAGTTGCAACTCTTTGCTGTTCAGCTACAAATGCCTAACATTCAGGATAATGTCTGCTCCAGCCCTATTCCAAATGTCCATGGACCAAATTCTTTGTGGCCTCAGTGGTGTTCAATATTATTTGAACAACATTTTAATTACCAGCAGGACTGAACAGGAGCACCGAAAGAATTTAGAAGACATATTGGAGCATCTGGGACCAAGGGCAATGTGTCCAAGTTTGCATATGACACTAAGATGAATGGTAAAGCCTGCAGAGGGATTTGGATAGGTTAAGTGAATGGGCTAGGATCTGGCAGATGGAATACAATGTTGACAAATGTGAGGTTATCCATTTTGGTAGGAATAACAGCAAACGGGATTATTATTTAAATGATAAAATATTAAAATATGCCGCTATGCAGAGAGACCTGGGTGTGCATGAGTCGCAAAAAATTGGTTTACAGGTGCAACAGGTGATTAAGAAGGCAAATGGAATTTTGTCCTTCATTGCTAGAGGGATGGAGTTTAAGACTAGAGAGGTAATGCTGCAATTGTATAAGGTGTTAGTGAGGCCACACCTGTGTTCAGTTTTGGTCTCCTTACTTGAGAAAGGACGTCCTGGCACTGGAGAGTGTGCAGAGGAGATTCACTAGATTAATCCCAGAGCTGAAGGGGTTGGATTACGAGGAGAGGTTGAGTAGACTGGGACTGTACTCGTTGGAATTTAGAAGGATGAGGGGGGATCTTATAGAACCATATAAAATTATGAAGGGAATAGATAGGATAGATGCGGGCAGGTTGTTTCCACTGGCGGGTGAAATCAGAACTAGGGGGTATAGCCTTAAAATAAGGGGAAGTAGATTTAGGACTGAGTTTAGGAGGAACTTCTTCACACAAAGTGTTGTGAATCTATGGAATTCCTTGCCCAGTGAAGCAGTAGAGGCTTCTTCATTAAATGTTTTTAAGATAAAGATAGATAGGTTTTTGAAGACTAACAAACAAAGGGATTAAGGGATATGGTGTTCAGGCTGGAAAGTGGAGCTGAGTCCACAAAAGATCAGCCATGATCTTATTGAATGGCGGAGCAGGCTCGAGGGGCCAGATGGCCTACTCCTGCTCCTCGTTCTTATGTTCTCATGTTCTTATCTTGAAAGACACAATCTTCATGTTAAGAGAGAAAAATAAGGATTTTTCCAATCAACAATAAACTATTTTGGCAATATAATTGATAAGGACAGGCTCCAGAAGGAACCTAAAAAGACGACTGCAGTTTTAGATGTGCCAAGACCGCAGAATATATTACAACTGAGATCCTTTTTAGGACTCATCAATTACTATGGAATATCTATTCCAAATCTCGCGAGTATATTAAAATCACTTTGTACATTATTATCTGCGAACCAACAATGGACTTGGACAAAAGACTGCAAAGAGTTATGTATTGAGCTCAAAAGGAGTTAGGAAATTTGAAGTCTTAGTTCATTTCGACCCTAAGTTGAAAATACAACTCACATGTGACACATCGCCCTATGGTGTGGGTGCAGTTGTTTCTCATAGCGTGCCAAATGAAATGAAAAATGAAAATCACTCATTATCACAAGTAGGCTTCAAATAAAGTTACTGTGAAAAGCCCCTAGTTTGGGTTGGAGATGGAGATGAAAGACCAATAGCTTTTGCTTCAAGAACATTGACAAGTGCTGAACAGAATTATGCTGAATTGGAAAAGGAAACCTTGAATAATATCTTTGGAGTCAAATGATTTCATTACTACTTGTATGGAAGATATTTTACCTTATTAACAGACTACAGGCCTTTCACAACAGTTTTTGGTCCATAGAAAGGAATATTTTCTCGAGCTGCGAGCCATTTGCAGAGATGGTCCCTCATCTTATCAGTGCATAATTACAAGATTAAATACAGAAGATTTAAGCAGCATGCTAATGCTGATGCTCTATCACCTTTACAAATGCAGAACAAAGCCAAATCTCAGGAGAACTATGTGTACTTTTGCCAGATGGATGCTACGCCTATTACTGTTTCTCAAGTACAAAGGTACACAAGGTCAGATCTGGTGATGAAGAAGGTCATGGACAAGATCTTGAAAGGTATGCCACTGGCTGGAAAGAGGAGGAATCTGGAATTCAAGCTATAAAGAATAAGGGAACTTGAATTAACGCTACTGTAATACCAAGAACTCCAGGTGACTATCTGTGGATAACAGCAACAAAAAGTTTATTTTTTATTTTTATTTTTTAAAATTTAGATTACCGAATTATTTTTTCCAATGAAGAGGCAATTTAGTGTCGCCTGCACATTTTTGAGATGTGGGGGCGAAACCCACGCAGACACGGGGAGAATGTGCAAACTCCACACGGACAGTGACCCTGAGCTGGGATCGAACCTGGGACTTCAGCGCCGTGAGGCAGCTGTGCTAACCACTAGGCCACCGTGCTGCCCACAAAAAGTTTATTTTGAGACCGAAACGATTCACAGAAAGTATAAAGGAACATTACAGCAAGGCCTTAACCGGGAATCATTTGGTACTGGTTGACAAAGTCGTGGTGCCACCTGTGGTATTTCGTTTGGGAGTTGAGGCCCCCGGGTGGCTGGGTCATGGCAGGGTGGTGCCCTGGCACCGTAGCATTGCAAACCTGGCACCCTGGTAGTGCCACCTACAGTGTCCATGTGGCACTGCCAGGCTGATGGGCACTTTTAGGGTGCCAGGTTGACAGTGCCAAGGTGTCCTGGTGCTAGGTTACCCATGCTAGGGTCAGCTCTGGGGGACCTTGCCCAAAAGAGGTAGGGTGAGGGGGGGGCAGAGGGCTTGACGACCCCGGAAGAGGTATGTTGGGTGAAGTGGTGGGGTCATGAGGCCATGGTAGGTCGCTAAGGGGAGCCGAAAGATCGGGGCTACCTTTAGAAATGGCGCCCTGATCCGCGAGTAGTTCTGCACTGGTGAGCTGAGTTTGCTAGTGCAGCAAATGACTTCAAGAGTGGCCAAAATAGGGAGATCCTCATCGAGGCCAAAAACCCCCCAGCATAGTGACAATAGCCGGCTCTGCAGCACTGAGAAACACCCTGCTAAATATGCCGTTCAGCCGGATTTAATTCAAGTCCTGAATAGCGCCCAAAGTCTGACAACTGGTTAATAACCTGCGCTGTGGCAGCCTGGTTTACCTATGCCTTTTTTGTGAAGTTAAAGCAAAACCCCTTGAAGCATAACAAAAGCTGTGTGACAAATTTAAATAATTTTAAATTCTAAAATCTTGACCTGGGATTTGTTGAAAACTTGCAGCATAATACTTGTGGCATGTTCCATTATCTTAGCTCAGAGGTTCTAGGAATTATCATTTAAAAAAAATAAAATTTTGAGCACCCAATTATTTTTTTTTCAATGACGGGGCAATTTAACATGGTCAATCCACCTAACCTGCATATCTTTAGGGTTGTGGGCGTGAAACCCACGCAGACACAGGCAGAATGTGCAAATCCCACATGGACATTGACCCAGGGCCGGGATTCAAACCCAGGTCCTCAGCACTGCAGTCCCAGTGCTAACCACTGTCCCACTGTGCTGCCCTTTGTTCCAGGAATTATTGCATATATAACTTATGCCATCACTTAGTTCACTCCATAATTTCCTGGTCTTTTGAACTGTTTGGCTGTTATCCACCACCAAAAGCAGAATATAAGTGAATTATCATACCTACTCCCTCAAATATCAATGGGGACCATTGAATTTGCTGCACTTAAACAAGTCCTTATACTGCCATCACGTAGACTAAAAAAATGGCGCTAGAGCCATGGCACACAAGGTCAATCTAAAGATAAACTCCAAACTCATCATCATAAATGAAATCACAATTACCACTTCTGTCTGCAGGAACACAGAGTTCAAATGATCAGCTATCAAATCACTCTGATTGAGATACATAATTTGACACCATAATCATTTCAGTTGTAATAAGCATTAGTGTAATGGAATATTTCCTATTACTTGATTGCTATTGAGTTCAGCTTCAATATTGCCAACATAACAAATAAATCACACCGTTAAATTCTTTCCTACAGATGTGGTAAATTCTAAATGCTAACGATATCTTGATGATAATTCATGGCATGCCTGGATTCAGTTCAGACCACAATGTATAGTTATATTCCTGAATTTTGCAATACATCGATAGGCAAGTAAACAGAAATCATATCTGGTTTATGTTGTGTAGATTCAGTGACTTATAACAGAATAATGACTAACAGCAGAATATAAGTTCTTGTACATCCCCTTATTTCATCCTTTGCCTGATATTAGCATTCTTTTCTGAGTCAGAAGGTTGAACTACAATCTTTTTGATGAGATGTTAAATTGAAGCCCCATCATGCCCCAAGCCCCATCTAAGGGGTCAACATAAAAGATTAGATTTCAAAGAAGAGCGAGAAAGTTTTCACTTCCATGCTGGACATGGACGGGATTCTCTGTTTCCCATCGCTAAAATCGGGCTTCCCACTCTGTGCCTGCGAGAACATAAAAACAGCTGATTTGCATGGATTACAATATAATTAATGGACTGGAAGCCTGAATCACCAGTTCCTTTTGATTGGCAGCTTAATGGTTTAAACACAGCCGCCAGAAGGTTTGTTTATTTAGATCACACTTCACGTCTGAATGCATCTGAAGTACCACCATGGATTCTAACCATATTTTTATAAAGGTTCTTGTTATGATTGACAGCTCTGGCCACATCAAAGCAGTTAAGTGGTTTCATTTCTTCTGTTTTTAATGGTAGAAGGCACTCAGCATTGTTGAAGTGATCAGGAGCTGTCAGGCATAACAAGAATGTTTCTAAGCATTACAGTTATAATCAATGGGGAGTACTTCAGAAACATTCAAGCGTGAAGGGAAAGATAAATAGACAAACCTTCTGGCAGCTATTTTTTTTAAAATTAATTTTTATTCAAGTTTTTTAATAACAATAACAAATTTTCTCCCCGCAATTTATAACAAACAAGGCGTGTTTCCACACCAATACAAGAAAAGAACTCCCCCCCCCAAATAAATAATAACAAATAACAAATAACAAATAGCAATACAAGAAAGAAGAAAATAACATAACAAACTCACCGCCGCAAAAACAAACCCCCAACCATCCAAACCCACCCCCCCTGCCCCCCCCCCCCCCCAGTTGCTGCTGAGACCGACCGCTCTCTACCCCTTCGCCAGGAAATCGAGAAAGGGCTGCCACCGCCGAAAGAACCCCTGTACCGACCCCCTAAGGGCAAATTTCATCCTCTCAAACTTGAGGAACCTAGCCATGTCGTTGACTCAGGTCCCCGAACTCGGCGGCCGTATATCCCTCCACTGTAACAGAATCCTGCGCCGGGCTACTAGAGATGCAAAGGCCAGAATGCCGGCCTCTCTTGCTTCTTGCACTCCCGGCTCTGAAGCTACCCCAAAGATCGCAAGCCCCCAGCCCGGCCTGGCCCTAGACCCAATCATTTCCGACAAAATCCCCGCCACCCCCTTCCAGAACCCCTCCAGGGCCGGACATGCCCAAAACATATGGGTGTGGTTTGCCGGGCCACCCGAACACCTCCCACACCCGTCTTCCCCTCTGAAAAACCGGCTCATCCTTGCCCCCGTCATGTGAGCCCTGTGCAGTACCTTCAGCTGAATTAGGCTGAGCCGTGCGCAAGAGGAGGAAGAATTCACCCTCTCCAGGGCGTCCGACCACGTCCCATCCTCAATCTCTTCCCCTAGCTCTTACTCCCATTTCGCTTTGAGCTCATCTACTGAGGCCTCCTCCTCCTCCTGCATCAGCTGGTAGATAGCCGAGATCTTCCCTTCCCCGACCCATGTCCCCGAAAGCACCCTTTCCTGCACCCCTCTTGGCGGCAGCCGCGGAAACTCCGCCACCTCTTAACAAAGTCCCTGACCTGCATATACCTAAAAGCGTTCCCAGGGGGGAGGTTCCACTTCCCCACTATCTCCTCCAGAGTCGCGAACTTCCCATCCAGGAAGAGGTCCCCAAACTGTCTGATGCCTGCCCTGTGCCAACTCCCAAATCCCCCACCCGTTCTCCCCGGCGCAAAACGGTGATTACCCCGTATCGGGGCCCAAACTGAGGCCTTCACTTCCCCCCTATGCCACCTCCACTGTACCCAGATTTTAAGGGACGCAACCACCACTGGACTCGTGGAGTACTTTGCCGGCGGGAGTGGAAGTGGGGCCGTCACCAAAGCCTCCAGACTCGTACCCCCACAGGACGCTACTTTGAATCTCTTCCATGCGTCACCCTCCCCTTCCGTCACCCACCTGCGAATCATCGCTACGTTCGCCGCCCAATAATATCCACACAGGTTGGGCAGCGCCAGGCCCCCTACCTCCCTTCTTCGCTCCAAAAATACCCTCCTTACTCTCGGGGCCTTTCATGCCCACACAAACTCCAGAATCGACTTATTCTCCCTTCTGAAAAAAGCCTTCGGGATCAATATGGGGAGACACTGGAAAAGAAACAAAAACCTTGGGAGCACCGTCATTTTAACCGACTGGACCCTGCCCGCCAATGAGAGCGGTAGCGCGTCCCACCTCCTGAACTTTTCCTCCATCTACCAGCCGCGAAAAGTTAAGCCTATGCATAGCCCCCCAGGTCCTAGCCACGTGAACCCCAAGATACCTAAAGCTCCTCTCAGCCCTCCTCAACGGGAGTGCCCTTATCTCCCTCTCCTGACCCCCCGGATGCAGAACAAACAGCTCACTTTTCCCCACATTGAGCTTATATCCCGAAAAGTCCCCAAACTCCTCAAGTATCCTCAGCACCTCTGGCCGGGTCCGCGACATACAGCAGCAGATCATCTGCATATAGCGACAACCGGTGCTCCTCCCTCCCCCCCCCCCGCACAATCCCCCTCCAACTCTTCGAGTCCCTCAGCTCCATGGGGCCAGGGGCTCAATTGCTAACACGAAGAGCAGGGGAGACAAGGGGCACCCCTGCCTCGTCCCTCTGGAAAGCCGAAAGTCCTCCGACCTCCTCCCATTCATCACCACTGGGGAGCTGTACAGCAACTTCACCCAGCTGATGAACCCCTCACCAAACCCAAACCTCCGCAACACCTCCCACAGGTAACTCCACTCCACCATATCAAAAGCTTTTTCCGCATCCATGGACGCCACTATTTCTGACTCCCCAGCCACCGGCGCCATCATCATGACATTCAGGAGCCTCCACACGTTGGCATTCAATTGCCTCCCCTTTACAATTGTTAGCAATTGAGCCCCTGGCCCCATGGAGCTGAGGGACTTGAAGAGCACCTTTCCAACAACTTGACATCTACGTGAAGGAGCGAGATCAGCCTATAAGACCCACACTGAAGGGGGTCCTTGTCCTGCTTTAGGAGCAAAGAGATAATTGCCCTGGACATCGTCGGGGGCAGAGCCCCCCCCTCCCTGGCCTCATTCAGGGTCCTCACCAGCAGCGGGCCCAGCAAATCTGAAAATCTCTTGTAAAATTCCACCGGGAACCCAACAGGCCCCGGCATTTTCCCTGTCTGCATGCTACCCAACGCCTCCACCAGCTCCTCCAACCCAATTGGGGCCCCCAAACCCTCCACCCGCTCGTCCCCTACTTTTGGGAACTCCAGCTTATCCAAAAAGCGGTCCATCCCGCCTGCTTCCCGGGGGGGGGGGGGGGGGGTAACTGCCCGGTACAGCCCCTCATGAAAGGATCTGAACACCCCATTGATGTCCTTTCCATCCCGCACTAAGTTCCCAACTGCATCCGTGGCTCCCCCAATTTCTCTAGCTGCCTCTCGCTTCCGGAGCTGGTGAGCCAACATCCGACTTGCCTTCTCCCCGTGCTCATACACCGCCCCCTGTGCCCTCCTCCACTGCGCCTCCGCTTTACGGGTGGTTAAAATGTCGAACTCCGCCTGGAGACTGCGCTACTTCCTCAGAAGCCCCTCCTCCGGGGTGTCTACATATCTTCTATCCACCCTGACCATCTCCTCCACCAGCCTCTCCCTCTCAACCCTCTCCCCTCTCTCCCTGTGCGCCCGAATAGATATCAGCTCCCCTCTAACTACTGACTTTAGCGCTTCCCAAACCATCCCAACCTGCACCTCCCCGTTGTCATTGGTTTCCAGATACCCCTCTAAACCCCTACGGATCCGCCCGCACACTTCCTCCTCTGCCAAAAGCCCCACATCCAACCTCCACAGCGGGCGCTGATCCTTCCCCTCCCCCAGCTCCAGGTCCACCAAATGTGGAGCATGATCAGAAATGGCTATCGCCGAATACTCCGCCCCCAACTCTCTCGGGATCAGCGCCCTGCTAAGCACGAAAAAGTCAATCTGGGAATACGCCTTATGAACATGGGAGAAAAAGGAGAACTCCTTACCCCCCGGCTCCAAAAACCTCCAAGGGTCCACTCCTCCTATCTGATCCATGAACCCCTTCAGCACCAAGGCTTCTGCCGGCCTCCTGCCCATCCTAGACTTCGAGCGATCCAGAGCCGGATCCAGCACCGTGTTAAAGTCCCCACCCAAAATCAATCTCCCTGTCTCCAGGTCCGGGATCAGGCCTAGCATACGCCGCATGAAGCCCGCATCGTCCCAGTTGGGAGCATAAACATTAACCAAGACCACCCGCTCCCCCTGAAGTCTCCCACTCACCATCACATATCGATCTGCACTATCCGCCAACACTTTGGACGCGACGAACGACAGGCTCTTACCCACCAAAATTGCCACCCCAAGGTTCTTCGCATCAAGCCCCGAGTGAAACACCTGTCCCACCCAACTTTTTCTTAGCCTCACCTGATCCGTAACCCTGAGGTGCGTCTCCTGGAGCATAGCCACATCCGCTCCCAGCCCCCTCAAGTGAGCCAAGACCCGGGATCGCTTCACCGGACCATTCAGCCCCCTCACGTTCCATGTGATCAACCAAACCCGAGGGGCCGTCCCCTTTCCTCTACGCTGATCAGCCATAGCCCTTCGTCAACCCACCACGTGCCCAGGGAACCCCCCAAGCCAGCTCCCCACGGTGGCAGACCCCCTTCCCAACCCCCCCCTTCACCATCCATTCCCTCACAGTCCCTGCAGCAACAACCCGGCACCCCCCCTCCTCCCCCCCCCAAACCCCCCCACCCCCCCCCCCCCCCCCAAGCTAGGGCCCCCCCAGCTGCGTTGCCCCCAACATTATGCTTCCGTGAGTCAGCTGACTTCTGCTGACCCCGGCTACTCCCGCCATAACCACGACCCCCCCCGGATGCTACACAGCCACCAATCCCTCCCTACCAGCGCCGGCCCCGCCCCCAATTCCTCTGGCGCGGGAAAAAAGCCTGCGCTTCCAACCCGAGCCCTGCCCCTTGACCCAACACACGGGAAAAAGACACATGACCCATCGGGACCCCAACTTGCTCCCCAACCCACCAGTGGAAAAAACAAAAAAAGCACCACAATAAATAACCAACAGCCCCAAAAAACCCGAAAGAACCCAAATAACCATAACCAAAATAGCGAAAACAACGAAAACAAACAGGAAACAACCATCAGCAAACACAGCCAATATAGGCGAAAGGATACCTAAGAGGGCAAAGCATCCAAACAAAGTACATTTCCCCCCAGCCCCCCAGTCCTCAGTACGAGTCCGAGTTCTCAGCCTGGACAAAAGCCCAGGCCTCCGCCGGAGAGTCAAAATAGAGCTGGCAGTCCTTGTACGTGACCCAGAGGCGAGCCGGCTGTAGGAGGCCAAACTTCACCCCCTTCCTGTGGAGCACTCCCTTCGCTCGATTGAAGCCAGCTCTTCTCCTCGCCACCTCCGCGCTCCAGTCCTGAAAAATCCGAACGCCTGTGTTCTCCCACCTGCTGCTCCTCTCCTTCTTCGCCCACTTCAACACGCACTCCCGGTCAACCAAGCGGTGAAAACGGACCAGCACCGCCCTGGGCGGTTCATTCGGCCTCGGCTTCCGCTGCAGCTTTCGATGGGCGCCTTCCAGCTCCAGGGGACCACAAAACGACCCCGCACCCATCAGCGAGTTTAACATTAGGACCACATAGGCCGCCAAATCCGAACCCAAAATCCGTAGATTCTTCCGGCGGGAGCGGTTCTCCATCTCCTCCATCCTCACCTGCCATTTTGTGTGCAGTGCCTCGTGCGACTTCACTTTCACTGCCAGGCCCAAAAGCTCATCCTCATTCTCCGAATGCCTTGTGCCGCAGCTCCCGAATCTCCACGGCCTGAGCCATCTGAGTCGCCACTGGCTTGTCCAGCGAGGCCTTGAATGGCTCCAAAATCACGGCTTTGAGCTCCTTGAAGGAGCGCTGAAGCAGCTCCTGCTGCTCCCGCGCCCACTGCTGCCACGCTGCTGCTGCTTCCCCGCCCGCCGCCATCTTGCTTTTTCTGCCTCTCGCCATTTCTGAGGTAAAACCGATTTTTGGACCGCTCCACTGCGAGTCCAGTCCATCCACCGGCCGCTGGGCACACTGGCTGTGTTTCCCCCCGGGGAAAAGTCGAAACAGCTGCCGAACGTGCGGCTTAGCTCCGCAGTGCCGCCATCAGAAGACCCTTCTGGCAGCTATGTTTAAACCATTAAGCTATTAATCAAAGGCTAGTGAAAGGTATTGCTCTGTGAAATTAAGTAAATGCTGACCATTTGAAAGTTTCTCAGGGGGTTTAAAGCCTTTTGAAATATTGTGGACTTTCAAGGAAGGCTCTGACAATTCAAAAAGCAGAATTTTTAAAGTCATTGGGCTGAGGGTGGAGGTGTGAGGAAAGGATCAAGGTGCTTGTTGAAAATGGAAGCCCGAGGCCGGGAATGGAAGATAAACTCATATATTTGCTGCCATGCATAAATTTGCATGGTAAAAGTATGTGAATAGCACCTGGGCAATGCTCCGAGCACCAACAAGGACCAGTCACAATTCTCCGCTGGCAGGAGCACCTAGACTCTGAAATGGAGCAGCTTGCCCAATATTTAATCCTCCAACAATTTCAGAGCAGCATGGGGGCATGGTGGTTAGCACTGCAGCCTCACAGTGCCAGGGATTTGGGTTTGATTCCAACCTTGGGTGACTGTGTGGAATTTGTACGTTCTCCCCATGCTTGAGTGGGTTTCCTCCATTTGCTCCAGTTTTCTCCCACAGTCCAAAGATGTGCAGGTTAGGTGGATTGGCCATGTTAAATTACCCCTGAGTGTCCAAAGATGTGCAGGCTAGGTGAGTTATGGGGCTAGGCAGGGGAGTGGACCTACATAGGGTGCTCTTTCAGATGGTCAGTGCAGACTTGATGGCCAAATGGGCTCCTTCTGCACTGTAGGGATTCTATGAAAAGTAATGAAGATAAGAAGATTATGCGCTCTGACCTCCTTGGCTCTCCAGCATTGGAATTGGAGGGGGGGGGGGGGGGGGGGGGGGATGGGACAGTATCCCAAAGAATCGTTCTCAGAAGTTCCCAGGCAGGGGTTCACCTGGCAACTGTCCAGAAGGGCTAACTTCACCTGGACAATTGCGCTGCGCTAGGAACCAAACGACAAAACAATTTAAATCGCTAATTTTGGGTGGTTTTACACATTTTGCTCTTAGAAGGAAAAAAAATCTGTTCTGACTTCAGAGTAACTATTTTAAACATCCAGACTGAGTCCCAGAAGGGGCATACCCCCATACCACACACTGGTGTGTGTGCAGACATTAGTAAAATTAAGTGACATTGACTTGATAGCCTGAGTTGGTCGACAGGAGTTGAAGTATTTGCAGACAGAGGTCTGATATTGGTGGCAAATTGGTGGTGGGAATATGAAGGCAAGATTTACACAGGAGTGTTTATGCAGTTGCCAAATGCCAGCAGAGAGAGGCAGGCAGAGGCAGGCAGACCATTGGTTTATTGAAAAATCATCAAGGTGGCAAGTGCCGAATTGTGATAGCGACACAAATAAAACAAGGAATCTTAATTCGTACATCAACAATCATTAAAACAAAAATAAAGCATACAAGGATTGCACAATTATGAATATTTCAATGCACAAATAATTACAATACATTGTAAAATTCAGATATCCTTAATTTACTGAACAATTAAAAGTCTACTGCACTCTACATTATATATTAAAGTCAATAGATCATATGTTGTCAGGTTGAGTTCATTACATTCTCAATCATTTACATACCCTGCATTTTAAAATGGCTAAATAGCATTGGACTACTTCATAGTCTAGCTCAATCTCTTATTTGCGGAATCGTGCCTTTTAGTACCATTGCGCATTTAGTTTTGTGTGGTTATAGCAAGAGATAGTGGAAGTTGGGATTCAGGAGATTTCTAGCAAAGCCCAGGCAGAGCTTTTTCTGCCTTTCAGCAAGGGAACACATATTCAGTTGTTTGATTGTGTCAGAGTAGCTTTGGTACATGCTATCAGGGATCAATTTCAGTGCTTGTTTCTGAATGCTCTTTAGGTTGTTCACATGCTTTTTGATAAATCAAGTATTCCAAAGTAGCCCAGCATTTTCAACATTAAGTCTTATCAAACACAGTGAACACGTCTGTATAAAATACATTGTGATTCTTGACAAGATGTAGCATGTAAAGTTTTCCATTTTTCATCTTATATGTTTTGCAAACTTAGTAATCCAATGGTTTGAATGTAATTCCTAATAAATTAATACAGCTTTGTTGCGCTACCTCAGCATTGTCTAAATTGATGAGAGGAAGATCATGAGGATTGCACATGAAATGCAATTATATAGCTTTTGAGGGTTTGGTCTCATATGATTCGATCAAAAGATGATCTACTCGTTTAGCATGGAAGGACTATTCGCAGAATCTTGCTGAGGCATTGGAATCTTGCTTGCCACCTGTAGAGCCAGTGAGAAACCCGAGCTGATTCTTTATAGGAAGGCCCGTCGACCGACACATTAATTAGGCAAGGTCAGCAACGTGCCGTTCCCTTGAATCAAGACCCGGCGTGGAAGTATCGCCTTCTAAAAGCTGTCGGCCAATCCAAGGCCAACAATTCTTGTGCTTAGCGGCACCATTGGGGTGGCGGTGGTTGCTGTTGGAACGCCAGGCATTGGAACCCCAGTATACCAGACTGTTAGGCAACAGTTAAAGTAATGTTGGGAAAGTGAGTTACTCAAGCGACTCAATTGGCAGCTGGGCGGGAGTGTCGACCATGCTCAGAATGTAATTCTGGCACAGGAGGGAAGGAGGCAGGCTTCAGATATGCCATCATTCTGCCACTTAAATGCCCTTCCCACCTACAAGCTCAACACCAGTTGAGCACTGGATTCTGACCTATGTCATGCATAATCTCCCTTTTCTTTGTTACTTGCCGGCACTACCCCTTTTACAAAACAGATAAAAGTCACACTGCCTGAAATGGTAAGCCAGGCATATGTAACAATCCTGATTTAAACTCCCTACTTAACGCAAGGTAAATACTGCAGATGCTGAAAATCTGAAATAAAAAAACGGAACATGCTGTAGATAGTCAAGAGATCAGCCAGCAATTCTGGGCTGAGAAACGAGTTAATGGCTGAGTTTTGTGGTCACGATGTGTGCCGTGGTGACATGCTGTCCTGTGCCCCACTGAAATTAAGTCAATTTGTGGCCGATCATTAGAAATGCTGACGAATTGGTGGTCAAGAGTGGGCTTTCCTGTGCTGATGGGATCAGGCCATTGATTGGAAGGATATTTTGATGCTTCATTTAAGGAGCCAGCGCAGTGCTGCTGACACTCTGAGGGGCTTCCTCTGCCAATTAGCTGCCCATCAGCTCAGACTAAAGGCAGAAATGTAGGGGGAGAGGGGATGGTGGAGCCTGAACTTCCTGGGCTGCGTATCCAGCTACAGTCTGTTATTCCTATGGCAGCTGCCATCCTTTCCACCCACCTGGATAAGAAGGGTTTATATAACAACTGCTCCACCAGGGCAAATCTCCTCCCTAAATCAGAGTGACCCACTCCCATAACTCCCAGGACTCCCATGGAGTCCTGGAGCAATGGAAGAGACAAAATACTGGGCAGCCGCCCCCTCCCTCCCCTCCATTTTGATGATGACACCATGAATACCCCCCTCCAGGTTGTAATTGAACTGTGGGAGGTTGTCACACTGCAGTATAGGGAGAGGAGACCATGTCGCCAGACCAGGAAAGCCAGGATTCAGGTGGCTGAGGACGTTAGTAGCTATGGGGGTCATCTGGAGGAGCTGGCTATAGTGCTGCAAAAGGGTGATCAGCTTTCTCCAATCTGCAAGGGTGAATGACAAACAAAATTATCAATGTGATCACAAACTGATAGGAGGATATGTGTGTGATGGAAGTAGGTGCATGGAAATAGATGTGACTGGCACATGGCCAGAATGCAGATTCAGGGAGCCTTGGTGTCCTGCCTGTCTTTACAGGGCTGGCGAAATGAGAGTGGGAAAGGTAGGGTGGTATGCAAGAAATACCACCATGCGGAAGAGTGATGTACCCAACCCTGAGACCCCAAGCCTGGGGAGTTTGATCTCTCCAGAAATGGAACTCAACATTCTTCCATGAGGGCCCATAATGTCTGGGAGAGGGCGAGGGCCAGTGGGGGAGTGCCCAAGCTGGTACTTATAACTCAGATGGAGGAGGACGTTCTGAAGCTGGCCAGTCACCAGGGATGCAGATCCCTTGGCTGTGGAGAGGCCAGAGGGTAAGAACCGAAGGGGCCATTGCTCACTTCAGGGGAATGGCTACGCGGTTGGGGAGGTGGGAAGAATGAGTGTGTCGTGGCTAAACGTTGAGCTTCATCAAAATAGAATAGGAAGTCAAGTAGAGAGAGCTTAGATGGGAGTACGGTTGAGAATTAAAATGACAGGCAACCAGAAGTTCAGAGACATACTTGCAGATAGAATGGAGGTGTTCTGCAAAGCAGTCACTCAATCTGCATTTGGTCCCTCATTGTGGCGGTGATCACACAGTGAGCAGTGAATATAGTGTACAAACAAAAAGAGATCCAATAAATCACTGTTTCACCTGGGAAAGGAATGATTGAAGCTCTGGATAGTGAGAAGAGAGGAGGAAAAAAGGCAGGTGATACAGCTCCCTCCAATTCTTCTGCTCATTTCGGAAAACAATTATTTATGGTCATTCTCAATGGGATGATTATTTTGTGCTCTGTCTGAAGGCAGGCAAAAAGCCTGAGGTTACCAGGAGATTGGGGGGAGGGGGGTGCGGGTGGGGGGTAAGATTTGGGCTGGTGGTGTGTGTGGGGGGGGGGAGCCAAAGTAGTTGGAAGGAGTATATATACCCAAAGATTGTACACAATTGGTGAAGAAGAATTTTACAGAGCTGCACAATATCTTCAAGCATTAAGGGCACGATTCTCCGCAACCCGCGGAAAATCGCGAAGTCGGACGACTTTTGCGACGGCCCGACACGGCCCCGTTCCCGACGTATTCACGTCCGGGAAATGGGCTAGGAACGAGGCCGCGTAAATCATGTGCGCGATGACGCCGGAACGCGACGACGACACGAACACGCCCACGTGAGGCCGCCCGACGCCGTAAAAAGGCGCGGGCGAGCACAGAAACTGTAGGCCAAGATGTCGGAGCCAAGGAGAGCAGCCCCGCGATTCTTGGAGGCTGACGTCGAGACGCTGCTGGATTCAATCGAGCAGAGGAATGGCATCATCTGCCCGTGTAGAGGGCATCGCCACCCTGCCAGCGCGGTGCGCCAGGCCTGGCGTGACGTGGCTGCTGCCGTCAGTGCTGTGGGGCAGACCCCTCGCTCTGCAGAGCAATGTAGGAAGAAGATGCACAACCTCACCAGGGCTGCCAGGGTAAGTGCCAAGATGGTGCCCCCAGGTCACAACCATCCCTCCCCCCCTTTACTTAATCACCCACCTCCCCCCCCCCCCCTTCCCCGGCACGGGGGGTGGAGGGGGATTGGGGCAGAGTGAGTGGAGGGTGGTTCACAAAGTAGTCACAGACCCAGCGCTCTGGCCCCCGTGGAGAGAGGCAATGGTCTTATTACAACTTGACCCCCAAACTGTGCCAGTATCTGAACGGCCTGCTGATACCTGCTGTATTGTAATGATCTACCTATGCCCCCTCCCCCAACAGGACAAGACCGCTCACAACACTCGTGAGCGGAACAAGACTGGAGGGGGTTCGCCCATCCTGCACCCCCTCACCACGTTTCAGCAGAGGGCACTGGACCTTGTTGGGGGATCTGCCACCCGGGAGATCGCGCAATGCGAGGTTGGCGGAGCTGCAACAAGTGAGACAACCCTGCATGACAAACACCCCCCCCCCTCCCCCA
Organism: Scyliorhinus canicula; assembly: GCF_902713615.1. NCBI lineage: Eukaryota > Metazoa > Chordata > Chondrichthyes > Carcharhiniformes > Scyliorhinidae > Scyliorhinus > Scyliorhinus canicula. The sequence continues at coordinate 136,917,351 of NC_052154.1, forward strand.
TCCTCTGTCCCTTCACACTCTGCCCACTGGGACACCTCCCCCATCCTCTGTCCCTTCACACCCTGCCCACTGGAACACCTCCCCCATCCTCAGTCCCTTCACACCCTGCCCACTGGGACCGTCCAGCACCCGGCCGAGCGTCACAAAGAGAGACACTGAGTAAGTTGACACGGGTGAAGGGCACAGTTTAGTTGTAAGGGCTAGGGCATCTGTAAATTATTGTTAACATTAAACGCACTGTTCCACCTTACTTGTAATACTGTGTGATTGTTCCACAGCCACAGGAATTGTGATGGTGACCGAGTGTCGCTGGGGTTGACGAGCGGTGAAACTTCGGTACCGGGTGTGCAGTCCCTTCCCCTCCCCCCACCCCCTCCCACAGCTACCCCACGCGGGCACGTGATGGAGTGTCCGTGACAAACTCAGCGGCCACCAAGATGGATGGTTCAGCTATTGCCATGGGTCAGACTCTCTCTAACGATTCTGAGCTCACAGCTCATCGCAGAGCGGGCTGTCATCATTCCACATGGCACTGATCACACCCGCTGACACAGCCATCAATGTTGTGCCATACCGTCTGGACCCAGTGGTAAGGGTGATGTCGAAGTGTAGCAGTGTACACGAGAGGGGTGTGGGGTTGTGGTGGTGGCAGTTGTGTGTTGACCCTCTGCACGACTGGCGATGCAGGTGGTGGTTTGGTGTTCAGCGGGGACATTGCATGCGACGCGTGAACCGTGCTGCCACCAAGGCGTTGCGTGCCCGCCGTCCTCGCCGGGTCCGTCGTGCCGCCTCCTGGGCATCACCAGCACCTGGGTCGTGTCTGCGTGCTGCGCCCGCCACACCGCCAACCTCCTCCTCCCCTTCCTCCCTCTCCTCCTCCTCCTCCTCTGTGCTGGCACCACTGCCACTGGCTTCTCCCTCCGTCTCCTGCAGCAGGTCATCTCCCCTCTGCATCGCGATGTTGTGCAGCGCACAGCAGACCACAGCAATGCGAGCGACCCTGTCGAGCTGGTACTGCAGGGCCCCTCCGGAGCGGTCCAGGCACCTGAATCTCATCTTCAGAAGGCCAAGGCAGCGCTCCACCACACCCCTGGTTGCTGCATGGGCCTCGTTGTATCGGGTGTCCGCATTGGTCTGAGGTCTCCGTATAGGCGTCATCAGCCAAGACCTCAGCGGATAACCCCTGTCGCCTAGCAACCAGCCCCTCAGCCGGGGGGAATGTCCCTCAAACATCGCAGGGATGTACGACTGCGTCAGTATTTAGGAGTCATGCACACTCCCTGGGAACCTTGCACAGACATTCATGATCCTCATGTGGGGGCCGCATACCACCTGGATATTCATGGAGTATGACCCCCTCCTGTTTGTGAAGACCTCCCTGTCCCCTGCAGGCGGGCGCATGGGGACGTGAACACAATCAATTTCCCCCTGCACTATCGGTATCCCGGCCACGCTGGCAAATCCACGAGCTCGTGAGTCTTGACTTGCTCGGTCCTTGGGAAAGGTGATGTAGCGGTCCGCGATGGCATAGAGGGCGTCGGTCACATCCCTGATGCACCTGTGCACCGATGACTGGGAGATCCCGGAGAGGTCCCCGCTCGGAGACTGGAAGGAGCCGGTTGCATAGAAGTTAAGAGCGACCGTCACCTTGATGGCAACCGGGATCGCGTGTCCGCCCACCATTCCACGTGGGCGAGGTGTGCCACGAGGTGACAGATATGTATCACCGTCCCCCTACTCAGCCAGAGTCTCCTCCTGCAGATGATGTCCGTCATTGTTAGGAAAGAGATCCGGGCACGGTACACCCTCGGCCTTGGTCGTCGCCTCTGGCGCCGAGGCTGCACCCTCACTCTCTCCTCCTCCCCCTCCTCCTCCTCCGCCCCCCATGCTGTTCGACGACTGGCAACTCCTCGGCCCTTCCCTCTGCTGCTGCACCTGGCCCTGCATCCACTGCGGGTTGTGGCTGTGGACGCTGCTCCATCTCCAAATGCAGTGCAGCGGCCCCAACCACTGCGCTGAACATAGCCGTTCTGTTCGCATACATTCTGCTAACCTACAGAAGGGTGGTGGGGGGCAGAGAAACGGGACATGTTAGACGGAGGTTAGTCGACACCTCGGCAGCCGCCTGCCACGGGATACCTGTGTGTCCCGGTGGCCTGGTCGCGCTGCTGACACGCGGGCAGCCTAACCCCTGGTCACTTTCTGCATCCAACGGGCAGTTAACTACGTCCTCTTCACCGGTGCGTCAGTGGCCTGTCGCCGTAAGCCACAGGGGAACCAGCGGCCGTGTCCTCGTGACCGGCACGCCATGGCATGCTGGCAGACACTTTGTAACCGGGGGTGGACGAGTCACTCGCTCACTCTCTCCCTACACCCCCCCCCACTCCCACTTCCCCCCTCCGTCTCCCACCCCCCCTCCATCTCCCATCCCCCCCTCCGTCTCCCACCCCCCCTCCGTCTCCCACCCCCCCCTCCGTCTCCCACATCCCCCCCGCTCTGGACCCCCCTCCCGTTCTCGGGGATGCCTTCCCCGTTGTGTCCAGACTCCAGCAGTGCGCTGAGCGGTGCGCTCACCTCCTCAAAGCTCTCGTCAGCCAGCACGACTGGTTGACGAAATTGAAAAGCAGGTGTGTTGGCCGGCGTGAAAAGATTGCGTGATGACGTCAGGACTTCGGCCCATCCAGGCCGGAGAATAGCGGGGGGCCAAAAAGTCGGGCTTCTGGTCTTGTCGGGGGGCGGTCTGTCGAGGCCTTTGCCGGGAATGCCGACGTGTAGTTTGTGCGGGGTTCGGAGAATAACGGGAGGGCGTCGGACCGGCGTCGCCGTGAAAATCGGCGTGGCCCGCTATTCTCCGAACCGGCGTGAGAGCGGAGAATCACACCCTCATTTTGTGACAGTAGATTTTATTTAGAGATTAAATGAAGCATATAACAAAGTAAGAAGCATTCTTCAGAAGGAATCTGAACCATGATTACTTTTTAGTTGTAAAGTATTCTGATTTGTTTATGAGGATTTGTAACTAATAGTCACTGGAGCATCTCAGCTGAATCGAGATAAATATATTGCACCAAAGAAATAGATTGTAATTTTATTGGACTGAACTGTGCTGTGGGACAGCACACTAGGATAACATTTACTGTATTTCACGCCCCCTGTAGATCAAGAACTTATAGGGATTTGGACTCTGTGATAAGCATGCCTGATTCACAGTCTGCACTGTTTTTCATTACTATAATATATGGATTGGCAATTGTATCGGTTACAAACCTCCACACTGAATTCCATATATGTGCTCAGTCAAAAGAATTTTTGTGAGAGCCGTCTTTTTTTTATTTCTTTGTGGAATGTTAATATTACTAGAAAGGCTAGCATTTATTGTCTATTCCTAGTTGCCTTTGGGAAGGTGGTGGTAAGGTGCAGTCCCTGGGCTGTGGGTGTTCCAACAACGTTATTAGAAAGGAGTTCTAGGCTTTTTGACACAAAGACTGAGATGAAACAGCAATATAGGGCGTGATCTGCTGGCTGCATTGTGCCCAAAAGGCGACACGGACGATAAATACCGGGAGATCACTCTTCCGGAATTTATCCAGCTCGTCACCCTTCACGAGATCTGAAGCGATCTTGTGAAACGTTGCAATATGAATCCCACCCATTGTGGGTGGGATTAGAATTTTGTAAATCTACACATTAGAGGTGAGACAGCTAGTCTCACTCTAATATGCACTCCCCTGATCTATCCGAGGCGTTGGGATCTAATCCCCTCGCTTCGGAGAAACTCCGCTCAGTGCTGGTCCCCACAAATGGAGACCAGACGGAATGGCACTGGCGGGGGCAGGGGGGAGGCTCTCCCAGGGAATCGGAGGCCACAGGTGTATTCCCTCTGGGCAGGGTGGCACCCTGACGCCATCTGGGCACCTTGGCACTGACAGGCTGGCATTGCAAAGTTGCCCAGGTGGCCATGCCAGCCTGCAATGGCAAGCTGCCACGCTGGCATTCTTCCCATGGTGGGGAACGGGCCCGGGTAGGGTGCCCTGCACATGCGGGGGTAGGGGGCGCATTGGGCCTTTGGAGGAGTTTGGGGGTTGTGTTGGGGGAATCATTTACAACTGACGTCCCGAACTCGTCCTGCACTGAAGCGTTCCGATAAGCCGACTAATCAATGCAGGAAATGGGACTAAGTGCAGCCTCAGCACGGCATTCTCCACTGAGGCCACGAATTGAAACAGTGGGCGGGATTTACATGCTGTTCACGCCGGGGGGGGGGGGGGGGTTCCCAGAATGAGGGGTGCTGTCACTGCCGGGCTGTCTGTCCTGCTCAATCACATGGCGGGGTGGTCAGTAAATTCATAGCATGGTGTTTCTCAGCGATTGTCACGGGTCTCTGTTCCAAAGTAGTTAGAATGCACCCATAGTGTCAAATGAGGATGGTGTGTGGCTTGGAGTGAAATTTACAGGTAATGGTGGTCCCTTGCATTTGTTGGCTTTGTCCTTATTGATGATAGATGTTGTGGATTTGCGTGCTCTCGAAGGAGACTTGGTGATGGCACATACTGCTGCCTCTGTACACTGGTGGTGGAGGGAGTGAATGTTTAAGGTGTGAATTGTGTGCCAGTCAAGTGGACTGCTTTGTCTTGGATAACGTCTGCACTCATCCAGGCAAGTAGAGAGTATTTGGGCACACTCCTGATTTGTAGATAGTGGACAAACTTCAGGGAGTCAGGACAAGTAAATCACTACAGAATTCCTAGCCTCTGACTCCTTGGAGCCACAGTATTTATTTGGTCTGATTATGTTACTGGTCAATGGTAACCACATGATGATGATGGTGGGGGATCCAGTGGTAGTAATGCCATCATGTGGAGATGGTTAAATTCTCTCTTGTTTTAGCTGGCCTTCGCCTGCATTTTTAGTCACGAATGTGACTTGCCACTTGTGAACTTAAGACTGAATGTTATCCATGTCTTGTTGCATGCAGGTATCGACTTCAGTATCTAAGGTGACAACTGGCATTAAAGACTGTACAATCATCAGCGAACATCCCACTTTAGACCCTATGATGAGGGAGGTTCATTCAGGGAAGCTGCTAAAGAATAATTGGGCCCAGGAGACTACCCCGAAGAATTCCTGCAGTGATTCCCTGGAACTTGACCTCCAAGAATCACGACTTGAGCATTGCCCTGGGTCTCTGGATTTCTATTCCAATGACATTACGAATACGCTATCACTGCGCACCTGGGCACCTTGGAAATTCAGGCTTAACATAAAAACGTGATTGAATCATCTGGATGAATTTCCTTGATGTTTTGTGCTGAGAATCACCATTTCACTCTATTTAACCCATTGTTTGATACATGTTTCAATGAAATTCTGTGCTGTAGTCTCAGCATAGCTTGATCACTAATGTATCGCTGTGATGTAGCCAATCTGCTCCTTTTAAAGGCGGTTTGCCCTGCTTGATGGGGAACTACAGACGTTGGCAGGGAGCTACTGCTGGCTGCCTGTTTTAACAATTACTGAATGTAGGAGTTGCAAGACTGAGCACCAGGAAGAAAGAAGGTTCACAAATCGGGATTCTCAGACCCCCCACCGGGCCGGAGAATCGTCGGGGGTTGGGGTGTGATTCACACGACGCCGCCCCAACGCCAGTCCGCCAATTCTCCGGTGACCGGAGAATTGCGCATTGGCAACGGCACGTTCGGCGCTGGTTGGGGGCCGCTCTACGTGGCCCCCTTGGCGATTCTCCGCACATGATGGGCCACGTGCCGGCCGAGTTAGGCCAAGTCTTGCCGAGTCCTGCTGGCACCATTCTCGTATGGTCCTACTCGGTGGGACCTCACTGTACATGTTGTGGGGGGGGCGGCCTGGTTGGGGGGGGGACCTCATCGATGGCTTGGCCCGCGATCAGGGCCCACCCATCGGCCGGCGGGCTTATCCTGGTGGGGGCTTATGTTCCTCTGCGCCGGGCCCCTGTAGCTCTCCGCCATGTTGCATCGGGGCCGACACGGAGAAGGCAACCCATGCTAATGCGCGAATTCCCACCGGCCGTGACGCGCATGCGCGAACTCACGGCGGCCATAGCGCGCATGCGCGGACCAGCGGTGCCCGTACTGACGCCTGTTTCGGCAACTGGAGCAGCGTGAGGCTCTCCAGTTCCCTGCTGGCCCCCTGTGCGGCGCAGGGTTGCTGAATCTAGGGGCCTGTTGACGTCGGCGTAAAACACTCTGCCGTTTACGACAGCGTCAACACTTAGCCCCAGGATCAGAGAATCCTTACCGTAATGTTTGAGATCTTAGTGATGGAGGTTTGCAGGAGGAATCACAGAATTGTTCCAGTGCTGAGGGAGGCCATTTGGCCCATCATGTCTGCACTGGCTCTACAAATGAGCATCAAGTCTTAGTGCATTTCCCCTGCTTTTTTCCCATACCCATAAAAATTGTTTCTATTTGAGTAATCATCTAAGTCCTCTTGAATGATTTGATTAAACCTGTCTCCACCACACTTCCAGACTGTACATTCAAACCTGCACCACTCACTGTGAGAAAGCTTTTTTCTTACATCATGTATGTTTATTTTGTAAATCACTTTATATCTGCGCCCTTTCATTCTTTATCCTTTTCCGAGCAGAATCACTGGGCGGAATTCTCTGCTCCCGCGGTAAATCGGGAAGGCTGTCGTGAACTCGGCCGAGTTTCACGACGGCCTCGGATGCCGCTCTTGCACCTTATTTACCCCCACCCGGGGGCTAGGAGCGGCACTCCGTAACTCTCGGCCGCCGGGCCTTGACGCTTGCGCGGCTGACGTCACAACGGCTGACTGCTCCAACTGCGCATGCGTGGCTGCCATCTTCCCCTCCGCTGCCCGCAAGATGTGGTGGATTGATCTTGCGGGGCGGCGGAGGGGAAAGAGTGCGTCGCCTTGAGACGCCGGTCCGACGATCAGTGGGCACCGATCGTTGGCCAGTCCACTCCCGAGCACGACCGTGGTGCTCACTCCCCTCTCCGCCCCCCACAAGCTTCAAACGAGCATTTGGCAGCCATGTTCACGACGGCAGCTACCAGGTGTGGTTGCTGCCGTTGTGAACTGGTCGGGAAAGGCAGGTCGCTCGGCCCATGCGGGCCGGAGAATCGGCAGTCGCCGTAAAAAACGGAGAGCGGCGATTCTTCCGAGCGGGGGTGGGAGAATCGCGGGGGGTGGGTGCCGGGGGGCGTGTCGTGAGTCGCCTGGCCCTCCCGTGATTCTCCTACCAGTTGTGGGGAGCGGAAAATCACGCCCAGCATCTCCTAATCTACTCTGTCCAACCCTCTCGTGATTTTGAATGTCTCTATCAAATCCCCTCTTAGCCTTCTTCTCTCCAAAGAGAACAGCCCCAATCTAACCTCATAACTAAAGTTTTTCACCGCAGAACCATACAGAACCATTCTGTAAACCTCTTCTGCAAACTCTTCAATGTGTTCACATCTTTCTTATTGTGTGGCATCCAGAACTGGACACAATATTCCAGCCAAGGTCTAACTCATGTTATGTGTAAATTCAGCATAATCTCCTGGCTTTTGAACTCTATGCCCCTGTTAATAAAGCCCAGAACTCTAAATGCTTTATGAACTGCTCTCCACCTGCCCTGCCACCTTCAATGATCGAGGCACATATACACCCAGGTCCCTCTACACCTGAGCCCTTTTGAGAATTTTACGCTATACTTTATATTGTCTTTCCAGGTTCTTCCCACCAAAATGAATCACCTCACACTTCTCTGCATTGAACTTCATCTGCCACCTATCTGCCCACTCCACAACTTGCCTATCTGCTTTTGAAGTTCTACTCTGTCCTCCCCACAGTTTACAATACTTCCAAGTTTTGTGTCATCTGTAAACTTTGAAATTGTCCCCATGTAATGTTTCTGAACATGGCCAGGCAGCTCTCCAGGACCAACCTCAAAAAACAATGGAAGTCGATGGCCTGGGAGTTCAATGCCCAGAATCAGCCTTTCAGGAATGCTGCAATGAGAAAGTAATGATATCAGATAGATGATCACAGTCAGTTGATACATCTTCACATAAGATTTCCTACCACTACACCATGAACCACTGATGCTGCTTAATGCACCACACCCCCATCACTTACTTATCAGCAAAATCCAAATACTGCTCCTTGCTCATACAAGCATTCCAATAAAATCAACCACACACCTTTCTCATATCTGCAGCTGTTCAGCTGTGGCAGGCATTTTTCAATAAACAGTGATACACAATCGCTGATATGCTTTCCTCATGTAGGACAAGGTGGCACACAATAGAAGGGAGCAGAGTGGAACAGATGGGTCACAACAATGCTGCATCTTCTGAATTCTTATGAAGGAGACGGTTTTCCTGCTGGCTGCAAGTTGGGTGATTGGCCCTTTAAATAGCACTGGTGTTGAGGCCTTTCTGAAGCTGAACACGTGCTTTTTGGTGAGTGGCAAGCGAATGTATTGAATGGGTCTGTCTGGTCCAAGTTTGTAAATACTGCAAATTATTCCACGTGGAAATATGAGGTCGTGGCTGTAACAGAGACCTTACTCATAAAGACCAGGGGCGGGATTCTCGGTTTGCCAATGGCAAAATCGCAAAACACGATTGGGCAGAGAATTGGTTCCGACGGCAAAATCGCAGCGGGGGTCGATTTGACGCCGAATCGCGATTCTCCGTCACCTCGACAGCGGCGTCAATCTGAACACACGTGCAGTAAACACCGTTTGCATATTATTAGTGGGCCCAACTCAGTATTCTCCAGGGTTTCCATAAATCTCCTCCTCTGATGGGCTGAGTTCCCGACAGCGCGGTTCACTTGTGTTTTTAAAAATTGTGAAACCGGCGAGGTGGCTGATGAGGGATAGAGTGAGGAGGTAGAACACAGAGTTGAGCGACTGTGGACTGCCAGGCCGGACACTGGTCTGGGTGGGGAGGTTCCTGCTAGAGCCGGGGAAAGGGAGAGGGTGGCAGGGGAATGGGGCGAGTGGCTGTGGTTCTGAGATGGAAGCAAACCTGAATAGAATATGTTCACCAGATTGATTACTGCAATTCGTTCACAGATCTAGCGAGACCTAGATGATGCAGACTCTGGGAAATTCTGTCTTGCTACTGGCTCTAATCCAGATGAGGAGGAGGAGGGAACAGTGCAGGTTGGCACAGGGCCAGGAAGATCAACAGCCTGATCAACAAGAGACAGTGGGACCTCAAGGTCAGGACGCGAGTGACCAGGGGCCATTGTGAGGGTGAGCATTGGCCCGACCTTGGGTATATTGCAGGGGGCACAAGTGTTTGAAGGACCTTAGCAATTGCAGGACTTGTTCTTTGAGGACAAGAGATACCCCCAGAAGATCTGGCTGATGACTGTAGTTCGCCGTCCACAGAGTGCTGCTGAGAAGATGTACAATGTCGTTCGTGCCTCCACAAGTTGCATGATTGAGCCTCTTGAAGATGAGATTCAGATGTTTAGGCTCCTCAGGCAGGGATCTCCCATGTTCATCTCAGTGAGTGTCCCAAATCATTGTTGCCTGCAACACCCTGCACAAGTCCATGCCACAGAGGGGGGTATTTTGGCTGTGGGAGGCATGGAGGACCAAAATATCCTCTGATGAGAACAGCGGAGGGGATGGTGGTGATCGGGCCAGAATGTCACCGAGCACATGAGGTCATTGCAAGGGTACAACGTGGCAGTGAGGTCTGTGACAATCTGATAGCTAAACGCTTTCCAGAAAGAGTAAGCTGCAGGGACATTTCTGTTACTGTTTGGTTATCTATCCTCTGTTAACTGGCAGGCTCCAGTTCCTTTTTGTAATAGCCATTATACTTTTTTTAAATGTTTCTTGATTTATGATAGCTGAATTAAATTGCATTACTTAACATCTGCCCTGCAGGTGGTTTGATCTTTGCATGCACCAAGCTGTGCTGATACACAGAGCTCTGGTGCTAAAGGCACACATTGAACCTGCAAACACCCTGTTCTTCCTCTCCAGTAGGCATTTGATAAAGTGCCACATCAACAGTTATTGCAGAAAATAAACGCTCATGTGAGAAGGGGCAATATATTTGGACGGATAGAAGATTGGCTGGATAACAGGAAGTAGAGAGGAGACATAAATGAGTGTTTTTCAGATTGGTGAGATGTAATGAGTGATGTGCCACAAGGATCAGTGCTGGGACCTTAACTCTGGCAAGAAAAAATGGATTTAGTGAGTGCCGAAGCAAGCTTCATAAATAAAGCAATGTGTGACGGGGATGTGCACATCGGGTGGCTCTCCTCCGAAAGACAGAATATTAGGCTCTTTTAGCCGAATTTAGCCCACAAAATCAGACTAAAACACCCTCTCTCCCTCAACAATACGAAATACAGCAAGGATGCCAAGAAGCAGTAGTTCGAGAGGCCACAGAGACAACAAAACTGTGGCAAGGAACAGGACCGGTGAGTAAGTGGATGAACAGACTCACAGGAAAGGGATCCTCGGCCAGTCCCGAGAGTGAGAGACCAGGAACCCGAAAAACTAGCTCCCTGCCCTGCCAGGTGATGGATGGCAGACCAAGGAACGAAAGGAGATGAGAGACGACATTAAGGCTGAAATAAAGGCAGTAGTCAAGGATTGGATTTGTTTATTGTCACGTGTACCGAGGTACAGTGAAAAGTATTTTTCTGCAAGCAGCTCAACAAATCATTAAGTACATGGGAAGAAAAGGGAATTAAAAAAAATACATAATTGGGCAACACAAAGTGTACAATGTAACTACATAAGCACCGGCATCGGATGAAGCATACAGGGTGTAGTGTTAATGAGGTAATTCCAGAAGAGGGTCATTTAGGAGTCTGGTAACAGTGGGGAAGAAGCTGTTTTTGAGTCTGTTCCTGCGTGTTCTCAGACTTCTGTATCTCCTGCCCGATGGAAGAAGTTGGAAGAGTGAGTAAGCCAGGTGGGAGGGGTCTTTGATTATGCTGCCCGCTTTCCCCAGGCAGCAGGAGGTGTAGATGGAGTCAATGGATGGGAGGCAGGTTCATGTGATGGACTGGGCGGTGTTCACAACTCTCTGAAGTTTCTTGCGGTCCTGGGCCGAGCAGTTGCCATACCAGGCTGTGCTGCAGCCCGATAGGATGTTCTATGGTGCATCTGTAAAAGTTGGTAAGGGTTAATGTGGACTTGCCAAATTTCCTTAGTTTCCTGAGGAAGTATAGGCGCTGTTGTGCTTTCTTGGTGGTAGCGTCGATGTGGGTGGACCAGGACAGATTTTGGAGATGTGCACCTCTTGGAATTTGAAACTGTTAACCATCACCACCTCAGCCCCATTGATGCTGACAGGGATGTGGACAGTACTTTGCTTCCTGAAGTCGATGACCAGCTCTTTAGTTTTGCTGGCATTGAGAGAGAGATTGTTGTCGTTACACCACTCCACTAGGTGCTCTATCTCCCTCCTGTATTCTGACTCGTTGTTATTCGAGATCTGGCCCACTATGGTTGTATCGTCAGCAAACTTGTAGATGGAGTTGGAACCAAATTATGCCACGCAGTTGTGTGTGTATAGGGAGTATAGTAGGGGACCCCAGTATTGAGGACTATTGTGGAGGAGGTGTTGTTGTTCATTCTTACTGCTTGTGGTCTGTTGGTCAGAAAATCGAGGATCCATTGCAGAGTGGGGAGCCAAGTCCTAGGTTTTGGAGCTTTGATATGAGCTTGGCTGGGATTATGGTGTTGAAGGCGGAGCTGCAGTCAATAAATAGGAGTCTGATGTAGGAGTCCTTGTTGTCGAGATGATCTAGGGATGAGTGTAGGTCCAGGGAAATGGCGTCTGCTGTGGACCGGTTGTGACGGTATGCGAATTGCAGTAGATCAAAGCGTTCTGGGAGTACGGAGGTGTTGCGCTTCATGATCAACCTCTCGAAGCACTTAATTATGACTGAAGTCAGGGCCACTGGATGGTAGTCATTGAGGCACGTTGCCTGGTTCTTCTTTGGCACCGGTATGATGGTCTTCTTGAAGCAGGTGGGGACCTCGGAGTGGAGTAGGGACAGGTTAAAGATGTCCGTGAACACCTCTGCCAGCTGGTCCACGCAGGCTCTGAGTGCACGACCTGGGATCCCGCCCGGGCCCATCGCTTTCCGAGAGTTCACTTTCAGGAAGGCTGATCTGACTTCGGAAGCTCTGATGGTGGGTATGGGTGAATTATGGGCTGCTGGGGCACTTGACAGCGAATTGTTGGTTTCCTGCTCAAACTGAGCATCGAATGCATTGAGTCCATCGGGGAGGGGTGTGCTGCTGCCGGAGATCTGTTCGGCTTCGTTTTGTAGCCCGTTATGTTGTTTAGTCCTTGCCACAATTGCCGAGAGTCTGTCTGTGACTCTAGCTTGATTTGATATTCTCTCTTTGCATCTCGGATGGCTTTGCGGAGTTTGTACCTGGATTTCTTGTCTAGGTCAGGGTCGTCTGACTTGAACGCCTCAGACCTGTCCTTCAGTAGGGAATTAATCTCACGATTGAGCCATGGTTTCCGGTTGGGAAACGTACGTATTGCTTTCTTTGGCACACAGTCGTCCACACATTTACTGATGAAATCTGTGACGGTGGTGGCATACTCATTTAAGTTGGTCGCTGAGTTCTTAAATATGGACAGTCCACTCTCTAAGCAGTCACGTAAAAGCTCTTCTGTTTCCTCGGACCATCACTGCACGACCTTCTTAGCTGGATTCTCCCGCTTGAGTTTCTGCTTGTATGACGGAAGAAGGAGCACCGTCTGATTACCCAAAGTGCGGTCGGGGGATAGAACGGTAGGCGCCCTTGATTTTTGAGTAGCAGTGGTCAAGAGTGTTGTCGCCCCTGGTGGGACAGGAGATGTGCTGGTGGAATTTTGGCAGTACACTCTTGAGGTTGGCCTTGTTGAAGTCTCCAGCCACGATAAACAAGGCCTCCGGGTGTTCTGTTTTGTAGTTGTTTATAACTGTGCACAGTTCATCCAGTACCTTCCTCACGTGGCAGTCATGGATGCACTGGCCACCATGCAGGTGGTCCTCAACAGTATAAGAAGGAGTTGGACGCCCAGGGGATCACGATAAAGGAGCTGGAGAAAGCCTCAACGGACCAGAGTGACCAAATCGATGCCCTGGAGGCCAAGTTTAAGAGGTTGGTGGTGACCCAGGGGAGCTTAAGAGGGAAGATGGAGGACCATGAAAATCGGTTGCAACGACAGAATATGAGAATAGTGGGCCTGCCAGAAGGAATCGAGGGCAGGGATCTGACTGACCATGTGGTCCAAATGCTGGGTAACCTATTGGGGCGAGACAGCATCCCCAAGCCGCCGGAGATCAACAGATCTCCGAGGTCGCTCAGGCCAAAACCCAAGGAAGGGGAGCAGCCGCAGTGGTCATTGCCAAGCTGCACAAATAACAGGAACGGGAAAGGATCCTTTGCTGGGCCAGACAGACAAAGGCTTGCAACTGGGAGGGACACAAAATCAGTGTCTACCAGGACATTGGGATGGACCTTGCAAAGTGAGGGCAGAATTTAATAAGGTGAAGTCAGCCCTATACAAGAACACAATTAAATTTGGGATGTTGTACCCTGCCAGACTCTGGGTAACATACCAGTGCAAGAAACACTACTTTACCGCTCCTGCAGAAGCAGACGGGTTCGTCCAAATTACCATGGCGGAATAGGTATGCACCTTTGCAGGAGGACTTTATAATAATAATCTTTTATTGACACAAGTAGGCTTACATGAACACTGCAATGAAGTTACTGTGAAAAGCCCCTAGTCACAACATTCCGGTGCCTGTCCGGGTACATAGAGGGAGAATTCCGATTGTCCAAATTACCTAACAGCACGTCTTTCGGGTCTTGCGGGAGGAAACCGGAGCACCTGGAGAAAACCCACGCAGACACGGGAAGAACCTGCAGACTCCACACAGACAGTGACCCAAGCCGGGAATCAAACCTGGGATCCTGGTGCTGTGAAGCAACAGTGCTACCCACTGTGTTACTGTGCCGGCCTTTAACTGTGTATAGGACCTACTGATGGACAGGTCCAAACCCCAAAACGGGGAAAACGGCAGGCAGAGAGAACTGGGGACATTTATGGAATAGACGGGGCTGTGGACCCATGGATGTTCATGCACCCAGGTGAGAAGGAGAAGGAGTTTTCTTTCTTTTCGCAAGTACATAGGGTTTATACCATATCAACATCATTATAGTGGAGATATCGGTGCTTCCAGGGATAGGATGAGCAGAATACTCCGCGATTGTAATCTCCAACCATACTCCACGCTACATGGGTGGGAGGATGGAGATGGGTCGTGTCCAACGCCCCACATGGAGACTGGACACAATCCTCTTGGCCGACAAAGTCTTCTGCCAGAAAACATCACAGGCCATAGACGAGTATATTAATAACAACTGTGATTTAATTTTGTAAAATAATTTAATTTAGAGTACAATTTAGTGTGGCCAATCCCCCTAACCTGCACATCCTTTTAGGTTGCGGGGATGAGATCCAGGCAGACACTGGGAGAATGTGTGAACTCCACATGGACATTGTGGAGCCTGGATTGAACCCGGAACCTCGGCATCATAAGGCAGCAGAAGCTGAAGGCTGTGATTAGAGCAGAAATGATTGCCTCTAAGATAGGGAAGAGAGAATGGCTCGAATCGATCGACTCCACTCTGGAGGTCGACAGAAGATACTTCGAGGCCCTCGAGTTTCTGGTGGGGAGGAAAAAGCTACAAATGGACTTTAATCAGTTATCCACCAGGAAAACAGGGCACCAGCTCCTGCAGACATGGGGGACCTTCTACAAACACGGAGACAAGGCTAGCCGTCTGCTGACTCACCAGCTGAGAAAGCAGGCAGCCACGAGGGAAATAGTGCAGGTGAAGGATAGCAGAGGCGGACTGGTAGCTCAACTGAAAAAGGTCAATAAAGCACTTGAGGACTTCTACCGGAGGCTGAACACCTCCGAGCCCCCAATGGGAACTCGGGGATGAAACAGTGTCTCGATGGACTGGATATGCCAGTCATTCGGGCGGCAGGAGGAGGGGGCTGCAGGCACCACTAGAACTGGGAGAGGTCATAGAGAGCTCAGCTCCATGCAGAGCGGAAGGCGCATGGACTCGAAAAGGTTCCCAGCGGACTTCTACAAAACATTTGCGATGGCACTGGCCCCGAATTTGGGGGAGATGTTCGCAGACTCACTAGCAAGGGGCACCTTGCCTCCAATGCTAACACAAGCCACCATATCGCTGATGCCCAAGAAAGACATGGACCCAATGGAATGCGGTTTGTGCCTTTTGCTGCTCAATATGGATGCGAAAATACTTGCAAAAATTCTGGTTAAGCATTCAAACTAGCTCAAAACAAATTCCGCTATCTGTGGATCCAGATTGCCCATGACTGGACATGGATCAACAAGTGGAACCTGACCAGTCTGGCAGAGGATCCACTCTCCCTTGCAGGAAGGGTGCAGATGATCACGATGAACATGTTGCCCAAGTTCCTCTTCTTATTCAGATCCATACCGATCTACATCCCCAAAGCCTTCTTCGATACGGTTGACAAAATTACTTGCCATTTATGGGTGAAGATGGAAGAGAACTCTTGTACAGGGATGACCCTCCGGGCCCTCGCCATGGCAACGCCCACATCCCCTCCAACCAAACACTCAACAAGCCCAGTGGTGGTAGCCAAACTCCAAATCTGAACCAGATGAGGCAGCGCTTCAGCTTGACCGAAATGTCCACCATGGCCCCTGTCCGTGGCAACCACAAGTTTGTGCCAACCATGCTCGAGGGGGTGTGGGGGGAGGGGGGTAGACACTGACCATTAGGGACTTCTACACAAAGGACAGGCTAGTGACCTTAGAGGAACTGACAGAGAGACTGCAGCTACCCAACGGGAACAAACTCCGCCATCTACAGGTTATGAATTTTCTCCACAAGGGTGTGGGGTGCAGATGGAGCCCTGCCCAAGAGTGGCAGTTTTCGGGTATCGGACCAACTAGAACTATTCATGGACAAGAGGATCGATATCCTTGATTTTGTTTCTCTAATCGCCCACCGAAGACCCCTCCTTGGCTGGCAATCAGCAGCGCCACCCACAGCTGCTGACTAGCTGGCAGACCTGTCAAAATTTTTCCACCTGGAGAAAATCAAATTCACCATCTGAGTGTCAGAGGAGGACTTCCATATAACATGGAGGCCATTCACCAACTTGTTCCAGGGCCTGTTCGAAGCCAACAGCCAATAGAGGAGGGTAGACGGGGCATGCATGGGAGTCAATGAGACAGCAGGGAACAGATAGGAGGGGAGGGCGGGGGTGGGGGAGGCCAGAGAGAGAGGAGGGGGAGGCTGGGGAACACCCTGAACAATAATAGGAGGCCTAAAGCAAGGCTACAGAGAAAGAACTCCCAAAGAAACAAGACAGGTGGTGGGGGGAGAGGGGGCGGGGCTAATCATCAAAGCGGGAGGGGAAGGGGAAAGAGTTACATAAATGTAAATAGATGACCATCACCTACTGTAAGATATGCAATCTAATAAAATATCTTTAAACTACAAAAAGGGGGAGGGGCGGGGAGGATCAAGGAGAGGGGGATGGGTGTGGGTGACGGATACCCATGGAAAGTTCTTGTATATTGTACCTAATGCACACAATCTCTCTGGTGTACAGTGTATAAAATAAAAAACTGCAATAAAAACACTTTCAACAAAAGGTGCATCCGACAACAGGAGACTGGAGGCATTCTCATTGACGTCCTGACGGAGTCTGGCCTGGCCTTCAGCGCAGGCATGGTCTTGATCCTCCTTGGCCATCTTGCCAGTTTCCTGCTGAATAAGGGGTGAGCACTTGAACGTCCAGAATGTCGCCTCCGGTCTTGGCCCACTCCCTTCTCTTGTATTTGTTCTTGTCCTGCAGAAAGGCAGAATGATTGACTGTCATCTCAATGGATGCATGAGCAGTTTAGGAGCATTAATGCCTGGGCCAGTTCCTGAGTCCTTCCCAGCGAGTGATTAACAAGAAGGATGTCCTGAAATCGATAGAACATTGAGAGCATGAAGTGACTGGCACACATTCAGTACACAAACCCATCTGCTCCAGAGTCCTACAACCCAAACTCCTGTCTGCCATCCTTGTGCACTTGAACACTTACACTGCCTGATGTCCTTATGTGAGTCACCTTGCAGTAAGTATGCGGAGTCACTTACCTTGGTTGAGTGCAATAAATCGTTCATCCTTTCTCTGCATTGCTGGGAGGTTCTCCTGTGGGCCCACAGGTGCTAACCTCAGCTGCAACCTCCACTATGATCAGACAGGAGGATCTTCTGCTGCCTCCCCGGGAAACAGCACCTCCCGCCTTTCCTGGACAGCCTGGAGGAGAAGCTGCAGGGACGCTTGGCTGAACCAGAGGGCCACATGTTGTCTGCTCTGTGTCATTCTAGCTGATACATAATTTTGAGCTCCCAGCTGGCAGTGAGTTAAATATTACACCTTTACCTTCAAACCCACAAAGTAACGGCAGGGACAGTGACTTACTAGCTGCCGTCATGTGAGCTCCTCACCGAAGCATATGTAATGAGCTGAACAGCGCAAGATAACACGTGGTCAGCCGTTCCTCCCACCCTAGCTCAGCAGAGTGCACTCTCGCTTCCATACCCACCACTGAATTGAGACTCCAGAATGGAAAATTCAGGCCAAAGAATGGCAGAGAGAACTGTAACTAAGATTTTTTTAATAAAGTACGGGCCAGGTGGGGGCAGCACGGTGGCGCAATGGACAACACTGCTGCCTCACGACGCCGAGGTCCCAGGTTTGATTCTGGCTCTGGGTCACTGTCCGTGTGGAGTTTGCACATTCTCCCCGTGCTTGCGAGGGTTTCGCCCCCACAATCCAAAGATCTGCAGGGTAGGTGGATTGGCCACGCTAAATTGCCCCTTAATTGGAAAAAATGAATTGGGCACTCTAAATTTATTTTTAAAATTGTACGGGCCAGGTGGATTTTCATGAAAAGTAAAGGTCGAGCAAACAAATCCAGACAAAGATACAGGGCGGGATTCTCTGACCCTCCACGCCGAAATCATGCTCAGTGCGGGGGCGGAGAATTACCCAAAATAGGCTCCCACGCCAGCATGTGATTCTCCGACAACCAAAGAATTGCCTCCAGTCGCGCGTGCGCGATCCTTCACGGTGACCAGGCCCATGATCGGTGGCTACCGATCAGCGGGCGCACTCATTCCCGGGGGGGGGGTGGGTGGGGGGGGGCGCCCTATGTTCCTCCGTGCTGGGCCCCTGTAGGGCTCCACCATGTTGCGCAGGGCTGGCGGGAAGACGGCCGGCGCGCGTATGCGCGGACCTGTGCGGGCGTAACTGCAGGGCCCCGCTGGCAGCCGGAGCTGCGGGACATATGCTGGGGCCCTGCCAGCCCCCTTGAAGATGGAGAATCATCCCGGACTTTCCAGGAAAAAGTCCGGAGTGATTCCCACCCATTTTCTGGCAGGCATGGAGATTTAGTCCCCATAAGGGAGAATCCCGCCCTAGGACTTTAAGATAAAGAAGAAAAAGTTTGCTTATGGCAGCTGTCAGATGGATAATACAACAGAGGGCCAGAGTGATCATGGAAGGTTCAGAGGGGAATTGTAAAAGCAAATAAGAAATGCAAAGAGAGAGAATGAAAAGAGTTTAACAGCTCACATAATAAAGAATCTAAATGTCTCCTGCAGGCATATAAATAGTAAAAGGGTGAGGCTGATTGAGAATTTACACATGGAGGCAGGGGGTATGGCTGAGGTATTAAATAAATACTTTGCATCTGACATAATCAAGGAAAAAGATGCCACAGGTCATGCTGTAAAACGCGGGGCAGGACGGGATGGTCGTGCAGTGGTTAGCGCTGCTGCCGACGGCGCTGAAAACGCAGGTTCGATCCCTGCCCTGGGTCACTATCCGTGTGACGTTTACACATTCTCACCCACAACACAAAGATGTGCAGGGCAGGTGGACTGGGCACGATAAAATTGCCCTTGAATTGGAAAAAAAATAATTGGGTACACTAAATAAATTTTTTTTAAATGGGGGCGGGATTCTCTATCGGCTGACGCTGGAATCGATTGCGATTGGGCGGAGAATTGGTTTTGACAACGGTGTCAATGCGTTCCACACCACACATACAGTAAACACCATTGGCAAAACATTAACGAACCTGAGCCGGTATTCTCCAGGCCTCCGCGATTCTCCACCTCCAGCGGGGCGAAGACCCGATGGTAAGGTTCACTTATACTTTTAAAAATCAAGGAACAGGCGCCGTTCGCTGGTGACGGAGAGAAAGAGGAGGTAGGACTCGGAGAGGCGCATCTGTGTGCTGCCGGTCCTGATGTTAGCCAGGCTGGTTGTGGGGGTGGGGGGGTGGGGGGGGGGGGGGGGTGGGGGGGGGAAGGGATGTGGAGCTGACCAGGGACACGGACACCCCATCCCAACACTACACTCCCTGCCCTCCCCTCCCCCCCAAGCCCTCACCTGGGTACGCCCCACCTGCAGCTCCCTCCATGATACATACCTGCCGCTCTACAGGGTGGGGGCCCTGGGTTGGCAGTAACAGCGGGTCTGGTCCATGGGATGGTGGATGATGACAATCATATGACAGCGTCTGAGTTCTGCCCATGGTAGCACTTTCCACCGTCTACCTGGGTGATCCCTGCATGTGGGCTGGCCATTCCATCACATGGTCCCATCGGATCCCTGGGGCAGTGATGTTTGGATGCGGACTGTGTCCAGCCACGGGGGTGGAGGGGGGGAGCCGTTCCAGTTGCAGGGGGCTTCGGCGGGGGCTGGGACCGCGCACGGCCGCCGCCGTGCTGTACCGCGCGGCCACCACAGGCCGCCGCCGTGCGTATGGGCGGCCATGGCCATGGACCCAACCATTCTGCGGCCGCATCCACAGGTAAAGCGGGGGGCTTTACTCAGCGTGGCTGCTAGCCCCCCCACCGGGCGAAGGGTCGGTGCGGAGGCAGCGCCGACGTTCTGGTCGTAAGACCTGATGGATCCTGCGGACATAGCCGCAGTATTGGAGAATTGAGCCCTTAGTCTCAGAAACAGAGAATCCCGCCTTCAGTGTTGACGTGATATACTCCATGGCCCCTTCCAGCACTGCGCTGTAAAGGCTTCTGTGGGTATTCCCCTTGGTGGGCTACATGATGCCCTGGCCGTGGGTGGTGGCTGGTTGGGTTGGGGGGGGGGGGGGGGGATGGTGCAGTGTGGGGTGTGAGGAGGGTGGGGGTTGGGTACCTGGGGTGGTGCAGTGGGGGGGCGACAATATGGCTGCTGTCACTTTACAGAATCAGGGGCCAAGGTAGGTGGTCAGTGGGGTGGGCAGCAAGATGGCTGCGTTGCAGTCTGCGGCTATTGCGCCATGCCTGGGGGTTCCCTCAGCCCCACGGCCCATCCCCTGGTCAGCTACTCCCGACCCTGGCAGGCACCCTTTCCCCCACCGCCAGGCTCATGTCCAGCCTGGCAGCACACGGTTGCTCCTCTCTGTTTCCTACCATCTCTCCGTCCCTCATCAGCCACGTCGCCTGTTTCTAAACTTTGAAAAGCACAAGTGAACCTCGCCATCGGGAACTCTCCCCCCCCCCCCCCCAAGTGGAGGCGGAAAATTGTCGAGGAATACCGGGTCAGGCCCATATGCCAATGGCGTTTCCTGTACATGCGAAGTGGAAGATTGACGCCAGTGTTGAGGTAATGGAGAATTGCGATTTGCCGTGAAACTGGCGCCCGCCATGACTTCTGCATGAGAACCGATTCTTCGCCCAATCGCGTTTCCTGATTCTGGCGTCAGCCGAGGGAGGGTCCCATCCATTCTTTGTGATCTCATTGGCTGTGATTCTCTGGCCGTTGCGATTCACTGTTCCCGTCGGAAGCGCCTCCCCGGTTTCCCGGTGATGTGTAGTGGCTTCAACTACAACATGAACCTCGCTGCCAGGAAACGGCGTTCCGCCAAGAAACAAAGGGCTAGGGGCTGGAGAATAAGACCCAGTATATTTTAGTGCAGGTATTATATGAATAAACCTATAAAGGCACTCACTAATAGACGCATCAGCTGTACATGGCAATTCCAATTGGCAAAATTAGATTCTACATGATGGTGCCAAATTTGGTTTATGTGCATTACATGAACAGAAGGAATATTGAACTCAGGATCTAAATGCTGTGGCCATGATTCTCAATGAAAAGAGAAGTATTCTTGCTGGGTGGGGCTTCTGCCTGCTGCTTTGAATCCACTACGATCCCAACCCATTTTCTAGGCTCTAATAACAATCCACAAACATGACACACTTCTACTAGAAGTTGCTACAACATTCGTGGCATCGTATCACAGTGGTTAGCACTGCTGCTTCACAGCACCAGGGTCCCAGGTTAGAATGCCCCTTGGGTCACTGTGCAGAGTTTGCACATTCTCCCCGTGTCTGCGTGGTTTTCCTCCGGGTGCTCCGGTTTCCTCCCACAGGAAAGACATGCTGTTAGGTGAATTGGACATTCTGAATTCTCCCTTCGTGTACCCAAGCAGGTGCCGGAATGTGGCGATTCGGGGATTTTCACAGTAACTTCATGCAGTATTAATATATTACTCCTTGTGACACTAAAAAAGATTATTATTATCATGGAAATCTTCCGTTGGATGTCGAAGGGGCAGGAATGCATCGAATGTCAGAACTGCACTTGCACTGAAGACCTGAGACTGGGAAATGTAGCAGGTAAGTCATTTTCTCTGTACTGGATGTAAGGAAGGCCACTGTTTTATTTTAATTTCCTCTGCTATTTAATCGGTTAATGTGTTTTCTCGTTTAAACAGCTGCCAACCAATTTAATATAAAATGTTAACGACTGTGTAAATATGGTAATATAAAAGTAGAATTGCTGATCCCAGAAAGCTGAAATAAATCTGAAACGCTGCAAATTCGAGCAGGTCAAATGTGGAGCGGGAAACTGAGTTAGTATTTCAGCCTTACCTGCTGATTATTGCCAGCATTTTCTGTTTTGATTTAAACATGATGCTTAAACGAGTTTCATGCAAGCATATTAATTAGTATGCTTCCGCAGGAAATTAGCTCTTAATAGCCCACTTACCTTACTCGACTGTTGCTTGGTGGTAACTCAGACTTGGCACAGGACTGTAATGTAAATGAGGTTTTGACTGCTGCTTGCAGAGGTTGCATTTCCTTGGCAGCAGGTGTAACCACTGCCTGGTGTTTTGTTGGCTGCACTTTCCTTTTGCTTGGCAGCATTCAAGATCCATACTCCAACTTGTAGCACTTTTTTTGTTCTCGTGCCTGCATGAACCGACCTCGAGAATGATGTAAGGACTGGGAGCCAGAATTAAAGTTGGAATTTGAGGCCTCCTTCTTGCACTGTAGAGATTCTATGAATCATTCTATGATTCTACAATACCCAGTACCTCCAATTACCTCACCACATCTGCATGGGAGGAGGTCTCCAGGATGGGCAATGCCATTTACATTCGGAGGAGACCTAACCTGTAGTGCAGGGTAGTGAATTACCTCATCTGCGGCATCAGGGTCAGTGAACCCGCTGCTCCCCATACTCACCTCACTGGGGTGGCATGGTGGCACAGTGCTGCCTCATATGCCAAGGACTCGGGCTCAATTCAGGCCTTGGGTGACCGTCTGTGTGGAGTTTTCACTTTCTCCCTGAGTCTGCGTAGGCTTCCTTCGAGTGCTCCGGTTTCCTCCCACAATCCAAAGATGTGTAGGTTAGGTGGATTGGCCATGCTAAATTGTCCCCTAATGTCCAAAAGATTAGGTTGGGTTACTTGGTTACGGGGATATGGTGGAGATGTGAGCCTAGGTAGGGTATTGTTTCCTCAGTTTTGTATGGGCTCGATGGGCCGAATGGCCTCCTTCTGCGCTGTAGGATTTCTATGATTCAATTCCATGATTCTGTAAATTGGAACTGGGAAAAGGGCCGGAATTCTCCAAGCCCGCGCCGGGTTGGAGAATCGGCGGGGGGGGGGGGGGGGGGGGGGGGGGAATCCCGCCACGTCGCTCCGACGCCGGGCCGCCGATCGCGCTTGCACGGTCATCGCGCCTGCGGTGCCGGTCGGGGGCCGTTGAAAGCGGTCCCCACAGCAATTCTCCACGCTCGACGGGCCAAGTGCCCACCGGGTTCCGTGGGGGCCGTCCTGATTGGGGGGGGGGGGGGGCGGGGTAGCGGGGGGGGGGGTCCGACTCCGGTGGGGGGCAGGGGGATCCGGCTCCGGTGGGGGGGCACCATGGTGGACAGGCCCGCGATCGGGGGCGACCGATCAGCTGGCACGCTCATTCAAGGGGGGGTCTATGTTCCTCTGCGCGCGACGGCCGTCTACACACAAAAGAACAAGAACAAAGAACAAAGAAAAGTACAGTACCGGAACAGGCCCTTCGGTCCTCCAAGCCTGCGCCGACCATGCTGCCTGACTAAACTAAAATTTTCAACCCTTCCAGGGTCGGTATCCCTCTATTCCCATCCTATTCATGTATTTATCAAGATGCCCCTTAAACATCACTAGCATCCACTACCTCCTCCGGCAGCGAGTTCCAGGCACCCACTACCCTCTGTGCACCGGCGCATGCACGTGGTTACTGTCTCTGCCATGTTGCATCGCAGAGATGGCCGTCGCGTGCATGCGCGGACCTGCGCCAGCCATTGCACGCATGCACAGACCCGCGCCAGCTGTGCAGGGCTGGCTTTTGGCGCCAGAGCAGCGCACAACACTCTGGCACCGTTCTGACCCCAAAAAACATGAGAATTACTGGGCCTGGAGGCCTGTTGACGCCGGCGTTGCTCACGCCAATTTTGACGCGACGTCAACACTTGGCGCAATATCGGAGAATCCCGTCCATGGTCTTCAATGGCGAGGCCAGCATCTCTGCTGTCATGTGGAAAAGCCCTTTGTAAAGTGCTGGAGTGCTGCCTCATAGCCCCACTGCAGTCTATGTCATCTGCTGGTAGGGAGGCAACTGCAGCTTGCTGACCCAGCCACACTGACCCAGCCACACTCACTTGGGAGGGGGAATGGGCGAGGCTGATTGGGGTGTGCGGGGGGTTGGGCGGGACATAGAGGGAAAATACAGAGATTGCTGCTGCCATGATTCTGTTGTTCTTGTCCTTCTAGTTGCTGGAGCTCATGTTTCTGGAGGGTGCTGCCAAACTGCTCTTGGGGACTACAACAGTGCATCTTTCATATGGTACACACAGTTGCCAAAGGGTTTATGGTAGAGATTGGCAGTATGCAAATGCCACCTGCATCAGAAGTGCTCACAAACCATCTTTCTTCTTTATCCGGGAGAAGGTGGCATACAACAGGTGTGAGAGGCAGAAGACGACAGGAGGCTTGTCTAATCTGCACCCCCCTCACACCATATGACTGGGCTGCTGAGCAGGCAGGGGAGTAGCATGACTTTGACAATGAGGTTTCCCTGCACCCCACCTCCCCCCCCCCCCCCATATTTTGGCAGTGAGGAAGCCATCAAAACCTTAGGATGAGGATCTGTGCAATTTGGGAGGCAGCTCAAACAGTTACTCCTGTCTTTTTTCCATTACAGGTGCCAGCAGGAAAAGAGTGAGGCCAGACCCTGATCCTAATCTCAGCCCACAGGGAACTGAGGGTGAGGATGACAATGATGACCTCTCACCTGCAGAGCCTTCACAGCTTTCACCTGCACCCTCCATCAGCCCAAAGACAATCACCTCGGTGGTGCGTAGATCTAGTTTGGACATGACCTCACACTCACTGCACAGACACATGTCTGCAGCTGGAGGAGGTAGGAACATCCAAGGTCACCGGTACTCTGACGACTGCTGGGAAAGAGGCCTATGCTAAGTCCGAGTCTGATGATGAATCTCTGGCAGCGGTACTGGATGGGATGCCGGAGATGCAGTGAGAGGCGGGGAAACATCCAAAAGAGGTGTCAGAGGCCCTCAACAAAATGAGGCGGAGGAATCTGTCTGCCAGCTCTTACTGTAGTGGCACTGACACATGCACATATCGCGATCTCCATGGGAAGGGTGGCAGGCGTCATGGAAAATGTAGCCCAGCAGAATGGCCAGTTTCTGCCAGAGATGAGCATAGACCTGCCCTCCATCGCTGGAGCCATGGTGAGCTTTGCAGTGGCAATGCGAGAAGGGGTGGGGCATCTCGACCTCCCTCCAGATGGTGCCTCTTCTCCTCAAGAGTCAGGGTGGGGCCCTCAGACATGCAAAAGGAAGAAGCGCATTGGGCAGATGTCCCCCAGGGCCCTCCACTCAGGACTCTCCAAGTGTATCCATGCATTCCGAATCCCCTCTGCCTGTGACCCCATCAGCTCCAGCCTCTCAGACCACTGAGCGTGCAGCTGTTCGAGAGCAGGAGACCCAAAGACAGCCAGGGCATTCCAGGCCTCGGGCCTCCAGATGACACCCATCAAGGTCATCATAGATAAGGGAGTATAGTAGCCAGCATGCTGCCTCTATCCCTGCTGCAATGTCGGGGAAGCACCAGTCACAGTGGTAGGCCATGTAAAATTCAAAAGTCCTGAATTCACTCTGCTGGCACCAGTGCAGAAGCATTGTAAATTGTTATTGCACACCAGTAATTATATGATTAGTTGCACTTTATGGAGGTCTGCTGGTTTATTGGCTTCTATACATATTAATGCCTATGTATGCCGAAAAGGGGTTGACGTAGGTCCCTGAATCATGCCTGCGTTCCCAACCCCCTACTGCTTCTTCTGTAGAAACACTTTCCCCTTGTCAGGACAGTATATTAGGATTCACCTTCAGTTGTCCATTTGAGCTGACCTGCAGATCCGTCCACCTGATGACCCTCATCCCAAACGGCAAATCTTGAGCTGGAACAAGGGAGTGGACAGTACCTCAGCAGCGATGTGTGTTTCCTTTCAAACAGTCTTGAACACTTCCTACCCTTCACCTGTAACCCACACTCTTCCCTGCTTTATCATTGACCTCTCCAATGCAACCTTTACCCTCCCAACCAATGATCGTGAGCACCCTCACCGCCTCCATCACAACCCTCTTAACCCTGAAGCTCATCATTGTCACCATTCACATGTAGTCTCTCTCTGACGAGCCCACTCCAGTCACGGTACTTTGGTGGCTCAAGGCAGGATTCCTTGTATAGGTCGAAGGTAGTAATGAAGAACAAAGTGTTTATTGGCAACTAACGTGAGAAACCTATGTAAGGGCACAGAATCTCTAATATAGGTGTTAACACTCTGACCAGAACCCCGCTCCACGGACGTACGCCGATCCTTCATTGGTCGGGATTTGCACACTCTCGCACAATAGGCCCTGAGTCAGTCACATGGACCACGAGGGCACGCCCCTTAAAGGGGTCATGCTACCACATCCAACCAGCCCTTAAAGTCCCTCAAATAACGTATGTACAAACAGGCTACATACAACAATTATATACAATATAAGACTGAGGCACACATGGGAAGAGAATCCAAACAGTTCATCAGAGCATTAATCAATCAGGACATTTCCTAGTTCTCATGGACCATCTTAATCATAGTGGGCCTGAGGCAAGTTTCTGATGAGGAACTTGTTCCTCCAACTTGGAGGTGATGATATCATCACTCTTTGCAGAATATTCCCATGGGGCAACCAATACCGCAGATTTATTCCCTTCTGGAGCTTGTTCCTGGATCAATAACGAGTCCTCCTCGAGACTGCTGGATCCCCTTTTCACTGGATCTGCCACAGAAACACTGGTGCTGGCTGTTGGCTCCAACTGCTCTAGGATTGGGGTTATGGTTCCCTGACCTCTCACTTGGTCTAAGTGTTTCTTTATTGTCTTCCCATCCAAGTCCACTACATATGAAACTGGCCCCGTCTTGGACACAATCCGACCTGGTAATCATAGTGGGCCTGAGGCAGGTTTCTGACAAGGACCAGGTCACCTACTGTCCCCTTTTCGTAAAGTGTGTGTTTCTTCTGGGAGGCCAGCCACGCCTCCACATCCCACCAAATTTGGGAAGACCAAGACCAACAGGTTCCTTAAACGACGGCCCATCAGTATTTCTGCCAGTGTGACACCCGTAGTAGCATGGGAGCTAATATTGTAAGACATAAGAAGGTTGGCCAACCGAAGACGTAGCTGCCTTGAAAGTTTATCCAGCTTTCCCCGCTAACCCATTTAAGGCAGGGTGATAGAGGGCTGCTCTTGTATGGTGATTGCCATTCATTCTGATGAAATTATGAAAATCTTCACCATTGAAGGGGATACCATTGTCCAGGGAGGCCGAACACTCGCTGCAAAGCCTCTATTGTGGCTGCCGAGGTTGTTGTTCCCAACTCTTGAACTTCCAACCACTTTGAATGGACGTCGACCAAAACAAGGAATGCCTTGCCCATGAAAGGACCAGCAAAATCCATATGTACCCTTCTCCATGGGGGGTCTAGACCACTCCCAAGGGTGGAGGTTGGATGTATCATAGCATCATAGAAGGAGGCCATTCGGCCTATTGAGTCTGCACAGGTTCTTGTAAAGAGCACCCTATCCCAGTAACCCCACCTCACCTTTTTGGACACTAAGAGACAATTTAACAAAGCCAATCCACCTAACCTGCACATCTTTGGACTGTGGGAGGAAACCGGAGCACCCAGAGTAAACCCACGCAAACATAGGGAGAACGTGCAGACTCCACACAGACAGTGGGGCTGTTTTGCTCACTCACCACGTTAAATCTGTATGTTTCAAACTCCTCATCTGAATTCTTCTCCACTTTCAGCAGTGGTTTGCTGTTGTTTTTCTGAATTGCCACATTCTGATGAGCGTGGCAATATGCCTGGATATGACCTCCCCTACTGCACCGAAAACAAATGAACTCTCTGCAGCAGCACAATTCCTGGGGGCGATCTTCCCAGCACCAATAACAGTCACCTTGACTCCTAGGCTGAGGGCCCAATTTTCTTTCTTGGCAACTGACTACGATCTTGGGCGGGATTCTCCCATACCCGGCGGGGCTGGGGGTCCCGGCAGGATGGAGTGGCGTGAACCACTCCGGCATCGGGCCGCACCAAAGGTGCGGATTTCTCCGCACCTTTAGGGACCATGCCCTCACCTTGAGGGGCTAGGCCCGTGCCGAAGTGGTTCCCGCCCCGCCGGCTGGCGTGGAAGGCCTTTGGCGCCACGCCAGCCAGGGCCGAAGGGACTTCGCCAGCCGGCGGAAGTCCGCGCATGCGCTGGAGCATCAGCGGCTGCTGACGTCATCCCCGCGCATGCGCAGGGGAGGGATCACGTCCTCGTCGGCCATCGCGGAGGCTATGGCCAACGCCGAAGGAAAAGAGTGCCCCCACGGCACAGGCCCACCCGTGGATCGGTGGGCCCCAATCGCGGGCCAGGCCACCGTGGGGGCACCCCCCGGGCCAGATCACCCCGCACCTCCCCCCAGGACCTTGGAGCCCACCCGCGCCGCCAGTCCCGCCGGTAAGGGAGGTGGTTTGATTCACGCCGGCGGTAGAGGCATTACATCAGCGGGACTTCGGCCCATCGCAGGCCAGAGAATCGCCGGGTTGTGGGCCCACCAACCGGCGCGGCGCAATTCCCGCCCCCGCTGAATATCCGGTGCTGGAGAATTCTGCGGCCGGCGGAGGCGGGATTCACGCCACACCCCGCCGATTCTCCGACCCGGCTGGGGGTCGGAGAATCCAGCCCCTTGTTCCTGGGATCATGGCTGAACATCCTCTGTGCCTGTCGACCTGGCTGTGCGCCTTGCAGCTATATGCCCCACGACTGGTTTACCTCACCCTCTTTCATGCTTTGAAGCTCTGACACGCCCCTCTCAGCACACTTGGATGGCCGATCTCAATTGTGCTGCCTAGGGTAATCTTCATTTCAACCAGAAGCTCCTTTTGCACACTTACGTTGTTCATACCACATACTAAATGATCATGCAGCGTGTCTCCCAGTGCTACACCAAACTGGCAGTGCTTGGCCATTTGCCTGAGTCTGGCAACAAAGGCAGAGTTAGTCTCTCCTGGGTCCCTGACAGCTGAATTGAACTAACATCGCTGTGGTATGATTGGAGGTCAGGGATTGAAATGTTCCCTGACCAGTTTCACCAACTGGCCAAATGATCTTGTGTCGGGAATGTCAAAATTCTTATAAGTTTGTAAGTTGTTGGCCTACCAACTGTTAATTATATACCTTACTGTTTATCCTCCCTTCTCAAAGGTGAGCTCATGTAATAAAGATATTTAAGAGGGGCTTCTGTTATTTCAGAAAAGGGATGATCAAAAGTGACAACAGTATATCAGAGGCATATTCACTCTGTTCAAGGTAGGTGTTTGAGACCACAGCCTACGCAGCAGCAAGTTGAGTCCACATCCAAAGGCTGTGCTTAGCCAAAGTTTGTTTTGAGAAACACGTTGTCTCTATTCTAAATCAGAATCAAATCTAAATGATATAGGTGCCTGATGTGGTAAAAATCTCTGGACTTTATTTGTAGTTTTAAAACCAATGGGATGTTGTTTGGGAGGGGGGGGGCTGGTTCTGAGGTTAGGTAAATAAAAGGGTCAGTGCAGGTTCGATGGGGCAAATGAACTCTTTTAAAGATATTGTGGATTGCCATTAATGTCGTTCAGTGCATTTTAACTTGACTTTCTTGCGTGTTTTACTGTTTTTTGGGGACTGGTTCAGCTCAGTTGACTAAACGGCTGGTTTGTGATGCAGAACAAGGCCAAAAGCGTGGGTTCAATTCCTGTACTGGCTGAGGTTATTCATGAAGGCCCCACCTTCCAGTCTTCCCCTCACCTAAGGTGAAGTGACTCTCAGGTTAAATCATCACCAGCCTGCTCTCCCCCTCAAAGGGGAAAGCAGACTTTAGTCATCTGGGATTATGGCAACTTTACTTTTATTTTATTTCATGTGTATTGAACATTTATTTTGCTTAAAATAATCACAAAAGAGTCCTTTACTGGTCTTTGCAACTTTCCTCACATTTATATCAAATTGCAAAATACAGTTGTGTGCAGGATTTAATAATACCCTAGCATTCAACATCAGCTGTCCTCTTAACAATGTTAACCCTGGCCGGGATTTCATAAACACCGTGTAATTCCTGGTGGCATTACTGGAACTCTGCACCATTTCTATTTTCTCTGGTTTTGATTTCCCCCATGTGATTATAATTAAAATTCAAACTGACAGCGGCATACATGCAAAACATGTGTAATTTACAGGTGGGGGAAATTTTTCAGCGGTGAAACTCAACGTCAGCTGCATCTATGGGTGGCTGATTAAAGTGCCTCCTGTTCACACAGGGAGGCTGTGTGGAACTGCCACAATGATCCACTGCTTGAGAGTGCCATATTTTTGGAGAGATGAGTGCTTGACAAAGCAGACCAACCCACGATTCAACGATGCCTCCCTGCACATTCTTCTCAGGCTATCAGGGAAAGGCAGTAGGTGCTCTTTCCTGAATATGGCTTAAGATGACCCTCCATCCCGACCAAGGTGGCTTGGATGGAGATTGCAGAGGAGGATTCCTGGGTCTGGTGCAGCAAATGAGCCAATGACCTGATCCAATCAACAAGGAAAAGTGTCAGTGTCGCATGTTCAACAGGAATTTCTTGTGTGGTCATCACTGATGTCTTTGTGTGAAGGGGTTGCTGTGTCAGAAGAGTAAATCAGAATCCCTACAGTGCAGAAGGAGGTCATTTGGCCCATCGAACCTGCACTGACCCTCTGAAAAAGCACCCTACCTCAGCCCTATACCATAATCCTCACCTAACCTTTGGACACTTAGGGGCAATTTAGCATGGCCAATCCACCTAAACTGCACATCTTTGGACTGTGGGAGGAAACCGCAGCACCCAGAGGAAACCCACACAAACTTTGGGAGAATGGTTTTCTTTTCTGAAGGAAACATGTAAATTCATCAGTAACAGTTCAGAGAAGGTTTACGAGACTAATACCAGGAATGGGCAGGTTGTCTTTGTGAGGAAAGTTTAGACGTGTATCCAGTGGAGTTCAGAAGAGTGAGAGGTGACTTGATCAAAACCTTTAAGATCCTGAGGAGTATTGACAGGGTTAATGTGGAGCAAATGTTTCCTCTTGTGGAAGAATCTAGAACTAGGGGGTCACTGTTTAAAAATATCAGGTTATTCATTTAAGATGGAGTTGAGGAGAGATATTTTCTCTGAGAGGTTGGTGCGTGTCTGGAATGATCAAAAAGCAGTGGAAGCAGAGTCTTTGAATATTTTTAAGACAGAATTAGATAGATCCTTGAATAACAAGGGGGTGAAAAGTTATCGCTGGGTAGGCAGGAATAAGAAGTTAAGGTACAATAAAATCAGCCATGATCTTATTGAAAGGTGCAGCAGGCTTGATGGGCAGAGTGGCCTAATTTCTATGTTTCTTTGGGATTACGTACAGCACAGTAGCACAGTGGTTAGCACTGTTGCTTCACAATGCCGGGGTCCCGGGTTTGCTTCCCGCTTTTTAGTAACCATGCCCTTACTCTGTGTGCCTTTTTCCAACATCACTTCATCATAGATCCCCTTCCTGCCTTTACAAACTTTCAAATACTCTGAAACAGGCTCCATTCCACTTGTTATTTTCTTCCTGCTTATTTGTTCATGTTTTCTACTCCCTGTAAAGCAGTTTGAGACATTTCTTTCAGTACTGGAACAGTATATAATTGTTAGTTGTTGGTGTTGTTACTTACCTCCCTGAGGAGTCTGAACAACTCAACGAACAATTCCAAGGAAAACCAAAAAGCAATGAATAAAACCACATGTTCCAGGTATATTGTTGGCGTATCATTTAAGCTGACATCTTGCATTGAACAGATATTGGGCGGGATTCTCCGAGCCCGCGCCGAGTCGGAGAATTGCAGGGGGTGCGGGAAATTCCTGCCACACCGCTCCACGATTCTCTGGCGACCGGCGAATCGGTGCCAATCGCGCCCAAGTGGTTACCGGTCGGGGGCTGCTGAAATAGGCCCCCATGGTGATTCTCTGCACGCGAACGGCCGAAATCCCACCGAGTCCCGCCTGCGTGGTTCCAACCGGATGCTACCCAGCGGGAGGTCGGACCCGCGGCCGTGGTGGTTAACACTGCTGCCTCTCAACGCCGAGGACAACAGGTTTGATCCCGGCCCTGGGTCCCTGTCAGTGTGGAGTTTGCACAGTCTCTCCATGTCTGCGTGGGTCTCACCCCCACAATCCAAAAAGTTGTGCACAGTTGGTGAATTGTCTAAATTGCCCCTTAATTGGAAAAAAGAATTTGATACTCTAAAGTTATTTTTAAAAAGTCAACTTTTTGTCATTTTATAATGGGAGGAGCAATGCTTTAAAGTTGATACCCATGTTGTAAACATGCACCTCTATCCCTCTCATACACACACACACAATCATCTGTCTCTCCCTCACATACATAGACGCACACATGCCTCCCTCTCTCACACTCACCCACAACTCCCTCTCACACACACGTCTCCCTCTCTTTCACATGCAAACATCTCCCTCTTTCACACAGTCGCACATCTCCCTCTCCCACACACACACATACACATCTCCCTCTCTCACACACAGTCACATATCTCCCTCTCTCTCACACACACACATCTCCCTTTTCTCAACACACACATCTCCCTCTCTCACGCACACACACACACACCTCGCTCTCTCACACACACACATCTCCCTGTCACACATACACGTCTCGCTCTCTCACACACACGTCTCCCTCTCTCACACATAAATATACAGAGGCCCTGGCCCTACTCAACAGAATGTACGTGAGGCCCGTCAATGAGGTCTACGGGCGCCACATTTTTACTACTCGCCGCCAGCGCCCCACAGAATCGCTAGAAGAATTCCTAAGAGACTTAAAAGCCTTATCCTGGGACTGTAATTACCAGGCTGTAAATGCTGCTGAACATAGGGAACTTGCTGTCCGCGATGTCTTTGTTGCAGGCCTCAGATCCAATTACGTGCGCCAGCGACTGCTGGAGAAGGGGGCCCAAAATCTAGAAGACACTGTTGAACTCGCTTCTACTATGGAGGTCTCGTTTCGCAGCCTCACCTCGTTCCCTGCGGACTCCGCGACCCCGTCGTGGGCCCGCGACCAGCGACTGCCCCAGGCCTGCGCCGTGCGGCCACCCAGCCACTATGCTGCCCCAGCCTGCCACTTTTGTGGCCAGCCCCAGCACCCACGGCAGCAGTGCCCAGCCCACAACACGACCTGCAGCAGCTGCGGTCGCAAAGGACACTATGCCAGAGTGTGTCTGGCGAAGAAAGCCCCAGCCTCTAACCCTCCCGCGACTCAAAGCACTTGTTCTCTGAATTCGCGGGCCCGCAGGCCCCGTAACGCTGCGGCCTATACCTCGACTCCGCCCCCACCCACCACGCGGCCGACCACGTGCGACTCATGGGGGCCGCCATCTTGGACGCCATCTTCCTCGCCGCCCGCCACGTGCGATCCACGGGGGCAGCCATCTTGGGCTCCATCCTCTCCAAATTCAGAAAATCTGATCGAAGCCTGCGACCTCAGCGGGCATTCACCACGGGGCCACCCCAACACAGCGGACCGAGCCGCCGACTACCCGCAACTCGGCGCAGTCCCGTTGGACCAGTCGCGTCCAAAACACCTCTGCAACTCAATGACGACCGTTCAAGTCAACGGGTACAGTACACCGTGCCTCTTCGACTTCGGGAGCACCGAGAGCTTCATACACCCAGATCTGGTAAGACGCTGTTTGCTCCCTGTTTTTCCTCCACGGCAAACTATCTCCCTCGCTTCGGGCTCCCACTCTGTTCACATCCAAGGGTGCACTGTCGCGACCCTAACGATCCAAGGCGCTAGTTACTCTAATTTTCAACTATTCGTCCTGCCCGAACTCTGCGCCCCACTCTTACTGGGACTCGACTTCCAGTGTAACCTCAAAAGTCTCACACTCAGCTTCGGCGGATCCCTACCCCCACTCACCATCTGCAGCCTAGCCATGCTGCGAATCTCCCCCCGTCCACTCTTTGCCAATCTCACTCCGGACTGCAAACCCGTAGCCACTCGCAGCAGGCGGTACAGCCTTCAGGACTGGGTGTTTATCAGAACCGTGGTCTGGAGGCTCCTACGTGAGGGGATCATAGAGGCCAGTAATAGCCCCTGGAGAGCTCAGGTGGTGGTCGTCTAGACCGGGGAAAAATTCCGCATGGTCGTGGACTATAGTCAGACCATTAATCGGTTTACGCTCCTCGATGCGTACCCCCTCCCCAGGATTGCAGACATGGTGAATCAGATCGCCCAGTATCGTATTTTCTCAGCGGTGGATCTGAAGTCTGCATACCACCAGCTCCCAACCCGCCCGGAGGACCGCTACTACATAGCATTCGAGGCCGATGGCCGCCTCTTCCATTTCCTCCGGGTTCCCTTTGGCGTCACGAACGGGGTCTCGGTATTCCAACGAGCAATGGACCGAATGGTGGACCAGTACGGGCTGCGGGCCACGTTTCCGTACTTGGATAATGTCACCATCTGCGGTTATGACCAGCAGGACCACGATGCCAACCTCCATCGATTTCTCCAGACGGCCCAGAAACTCAACCTCACTTACAACATGGAGAAATGCGTTTTCCGCACGACCAGGCTAGCCATCCTCAGCTATGTCGTGGAAAACGGAGTCCTGGGCCCCGAACCGGACCGTATGCTTCCTCTCCCTCATTGTCCTAGGGCCCTTAAATGGTGCCTGGGATTCTTTTCATACTATGCCCAGTGGGTCCCTCAATATGCGGACAAAGCCCGCCCACTATTTAAGGCCACACTTTTCCCCCTGTCGGCTGAGGCTCGCCAGGCCTTCAACTGCATCAAGGTGGACATCACCAAAGCGGCCATGCGGGCGGTGGATGAATCCGGTCGCATTTTTCTCCCGAACCCTCTCCGCTTCGAAACTCCGACACTCCTTGGTCAAAAAAGAAGCACAAGCCATTGTGGAGGCTATACGTCACTGGAGGCACTACCTCGCAGGTAGGAGGTTCACCCTCATCACCGACCAAAGATCGGTTGCCTTCATGTTTGACAACTCACAAAGGGGCTAAATTAAAAATGATAAAATTCTGAAGTGGAGGATCGAGCTCTCCACCTACAAATACGATATCGACCGGGGAAGCTCAACGAGCCGCCAGATGCCCTGTCCCGCGGCACGTGCGCCAACACGCAGAGCGACCGCTTAAAAGCCATCCACATTGACCTCTGCCACCCGGGGAGTCACCCGGCTCGCCCACTACATTAAAGCCCAAAATCTGCCTTTCTCCACTGAGGAGGTAAAAGCCGTCACCAGGGATTGCCCGATCTGCGCGGACTGCAAACCACACTTCTACCGACCAGACAGGGCCCACCTGGTCAAGGCTTCTAGGCCCTTTGAACGCCTCGCTATCGATTTCAAAGGACCACTCCCTTCGACTAACCGGAATGTGTACTTCCTGAATGTCATCGACGAGTTCTCCCGATTCCTTTTTGCTATCCCATGCCCCGATATGACCTCCTCCAGACAGTCATTAGGGCCCTGCATAGTATCTTCACCCTGTTTGGTTTCCCCAGCTATGTACACAGCGACCAGGGTTCGTCATTTATGAGCGACGAGCTGCGTCAGTACCTGCTCGACAAGGGCATCGCCTCGAGCAGGACTACCAGCAATAACCCCAGGAGGAACGGGCAGGTGGAGAGGGAGAATGCGATGGTCTGGAAGACTGTCCTACTGACCCTCCGGTCCAGGAATCTCCCAATCTCCCATTGGCAGGAAGTCCTCCCAGATGTGCTCCACGCTATTAGGTCCCTCTTATGTACCACCACCAACCAGACCCCTCACGAGCGGCTCTTTATTTTTGCCAGGGGCACTACCACGGGGGCTTCGCTCCCGGCATGGTTGAAGACACCGGGCCCAGTACTCCTCCGGAAGCACGTCAGGGCACACAAAACTGACCCACTCGTAGAAAACGTGCTTCTGCTACACTCAAACCCCCAATACGCCTTCATAGAATACCCTGACGGCCGTCAGGACACTGTATCCCTCCGGGACCTAGCGCCTGCAGGATCAAACCCCACCACTACCACCACCGAGGTACACCTTACACTACATCCCACCCAACTCGCCGCGCCCCATGCCCCCGCGCCTACCAGTTCGCTACACATGTTCCGTGCGCCCGCACCCGCAAGCTTCCAGTGCCCCCACTCCCCAGTCGAACCAGACAGGTACGAAGCTCGGACAGAATCACCGCCGGAGTCTGCCATTGTACCCCAACCGACCGTGATCATCCAGCCACCAGAAGGGGCTGCAACCCCGGTGCTCCGCCGATCACAACGGACAACTTGACCACCGGACAGACTCAATCTGTAAACCATCACCCCCGCCGGACTTGTTTTTTTACAGGGGGTGAATGTGGTGAATTATAAATACTAATAATCCACACTGTATTGTACAACATGTGTTGAGCCTGTATATTGTATTGGATCACGTGTAGTTGCGCGGCTCTACCCATAGGGGGAGATGAGGAGCTTGTACTGAGTTCCATCCTTGGCTCCGCCCATGGCTCCTCCCCTTAACCAGATGTACAAAGGTTGATGCTTTGAGCCTGCCTGCCAGTTCATCTGGAGTTCATCTCATCACAGGCAGGCTGTTGTCAGACGATTAAAACCACTGTTCACTTCTAACCACATGTCGTGTGAATTGATGGTCTCATCATAAACATGCAGACAAAAACAGGTACACACACGTCTCCCTGACACACACATCTCTCTCTCTCTCTCACATGCAACACCCTCTCTCACACTCACCCCCTCTCTCATACTCTCAACCCCTCTCTCACACACTCAACTCCCCTCTCACACACACTCAACCTTCTCTGATCCAAACTCAACCCTCCACTTACACTCACAATCAAACCCCTTCCTCACACACATTCAACCCCCTCTTTCTAAACTTAGTTACACTCTTTCTCTTGCTCGAGGCATGCTCTGGTGCCTGCTCTGGTCACCTGCTCTGGCCCCCTACTCAGGAGCCCACTCTGTGGCCTGCTCCAGCCCCCCGCTCCAAGGCTCGTCAAGACTCCCCCCATTCCAAGGGCCGCTCTGGCCTCCCTGCTCCGATACCAACTCTGGCACCCCTGCTCCGAGGCCTACCCGCTCCGATACCCACTCCGATACCCACTCTGGCTCCCATGCTCCGAGGCCCGCTCTGTTCCCCCTGCTTGGAGGCCTGCTCTGGCCCCTTCTGCTCTGAGGCCAGCTTTTGCTCCCCGCTCCAAGGCTCAATCTGACCCCTCCATTCCAAGGCCTGCTCTGAGGCCCGCTCTGTCCCCCATCCTCCGAGGCCTGCTCTGGCCCCCTGCTGTCTGCCATGCCCTGTTGTCGGTGATGACCTGACCAGGTGTCCTCAGGAGGGCTGAGGCCTGGCAGGCACCAGCCTGCGTTCAGGGTCCTGCAGTGTGTTGGTGCAACCCTACTGGCCTGCAGAGCTGGAGCTGATGCAATCACAGGAAGCGGAGATTCAGTTGGGTGGTAAACTCCCAGAGTTACATGGGTGGAAGGCCCCGGGCTATGCACCAGCTTCTCCGCCTCCCTATGAGTACCTAAAGGCCCCTGGCTAACTCCTTTGGATAGATGGGAAGCTGAAATGGGTTTGAGAAACACTGTTGTCCTCTGGCGTTGGACTCATGGATCCCAACAAATGCCTGCACCATGGAGTATATGTCCTGTAGCAGTGCAGGATGAAAATCTTGCCCCAAAGTCTCCACAGCATTCACCACCTTGGCTGTGTTAACCTCATTGCATTGGACAATCACCTCAGACCTAAGGCAGACAAATCCTCCATGCATCCTTATCATCTTCCCTGGCACGCATTCTGTTTACACTCTGTCCATCTGTTTTTTTATGCTGAAGAAGCTGGCTCACAACAAGAGGCAGAGATCCCAGACAGGTGAGTGGGATGATGAGGGCATGACCCACAGGCGAGATGAAGATGTGTGTGGCAGAGTGAGTCCCTTGAGCTGGCAATGAGTGAGGGCCCTGTAGATTTGTAATGGGTGTGTGAGTATGTGAATTGAGAGCGATGAGAATAGTGACTTACTCTGACTGAATGGAGAAGATCATTTATCCTCTTGCAACACTGGATGGCTGTCCATTTCTGCAGCTGGTGCTGTTGACCTTGCTGGTAAGTTTTCTTACTGAGCGCAGGTAAAGCACATCACGGTGGGCCTTCACTACATGCTTGGAGTCTCTCCAAGGAAGGATCCAAAAACCTGGGGATGCATTTCTTGGCAGCCATCACTACCCGGCGACCTGCGAAGTCTGAGTGTTGCGCACTAGAACATAGAACATAGAACATAGAACGATACAGCGCAGTACAGGCCCTTCGGCCCACGATGTTGCACCGACATGGGAAGTCAAAAACTAAAGGCCATCTAACCTACACTATGCCATTATCATCCATATGCTTATCCAATAAACTTTTAAATGCCCTCAATGTTGGCGAGTTCATTACTGTTGCAGGTAGGGCATTCCACGGCCTCACCACTCTTTGCGTAAAAAACCCACCTCTGACCTCTGTCCTATATCTATTACCCCTCAATTTAAGGCTATGTCCCCTCGTGCTAGCCACCTCCATCCACGGGAGAAGGTTCTCACTGTCCACCCTATCTAACCCTCTGATCATTTTGTATGCCTCAAACACTGTAGCGGTCTTTAAATGTGGTCCCACGATGATTGTGGTGTTGAGGTGATGGCAGGGCTGGTGAATCAGAGGCCATGCCACCAGCAATACAGTGTGGAAATTCTGGCAGAAAACATTGGGCACTAAATGCCACACTATAAA
Source organism: Scyliorhinus canicula (assembly GCF_902713615.1). NCBI lineage: Eukaryota > Metazoa > Chordata > Chondrichthyes > Carcharhiniformes > Scyliorhinidae > Scyliorhinus > Scyliorhinus canicula. The sequence goes on from NC_052154.1 coordinate 136,956,214, forward strand.
ACAGGAAATGCTGCCATTGCCATTCACGGGCTCAACATTGCTTTTCCCACCTGCCATTGGCCTTTGCTGGTTTCCTGGAAAATCTTGCCCAGAAAGGCTGAAAAGCTATATAGACAGGTTAAGTGAGTGGACAAACAAAATGACGGATGGATAATAATGCAGGGAAGTGTGAAGTTATTCACCTTGATTGAAAGAATAGCAGAGCTGAATATTTTTTAAACTGTCAAAAACCAGTAAGTGTTGATATTCAAAGAGACTTGAGTGTGTTCGTACAAGGAATGCAACAAGTTAATTTGCAGGTACGACAAATACTTAGGAGGGAAAATAGGTTGGCCTATTTTGCAAGGGGATTGGAGTATAGGTTCAAATAAATTTTGCTCAAGTTGTACTGTGTTTTGCTAAGACCACATGTGGTCTACTGTGTACAGCTTTGGTCTCCACATTTAAGAAAGGATGTTCTTGCATTGGAGGTGGTGCAGCAAAGGCTCACTAGGGTCTCTGGTTAAACTGAGTCTGTTTCCTCTGGAGTTTAGAAGAATGTACAAGATTCTGTAAAGATTTTATGGGGTAGACTGTTTCCGCTGGTCAGGGAATCTAAAACTCCGGTACAGTCTCAGGATAAAGGGCCGATTATTTAGGACTAGGATGAGAAGATATCACTTCACTCAAAGGTTTGTGAATCTTTGGAATTCACTGCCCCAGAGGGCCGTGGATGCTATGTTGTTGATTACAGAGGTCACGGTATAGATTGAGAAGCGGTTGATTTAAAACTGCGATGAGGAGGAACTATTTCTCGCAGAGGGTGATGAATTTGTGGAACTCTCTGCCTCATTGTGCGGTGGAGTCTGAATCATTAAATGGTTTCAAGAAGGAGATAGACAAATGGTGAGTGGGTGGGAAATGGAGTTGAAGCCCTGGATCAGTCATTTAAAAAAAAAAAATTTTATAAAGGTTTTTTAAATTCAGTTTTCATGTTTTATATTGAACAAATTACAAATTGTTAGAGAGAGAAAAAAAAAACACGCAAAAATTAACATATATATTTACAGGTAAGCATCTTCGTAATAATAACTGTGGCCTCCCCCCTTTAGCCGGCATACATATTTTACATTCCCCAATATGGCCGAGGCACATGTTTATTGGCATTTATTTACAGTTTGGTTTTGGGCCTTAGCTAGCCGTCAAACCCCCATAACGAACCCGTAGCCCCCCCCCCTCCCCCCCCCCCCCCCCCCGCAACCTTCCCCCGATTCCCATCCATTTTCCCCTGATTCTTGGCCACCTGACTATTCTTCCTCTTGTTCGTTGGCAACAAACAGGTCCCGGAACAATTGCATGAATGGCTCCCACGTTCTGTGGAAGACGTCGTCCGACCCTCGGATGGCGAATTTGATTTTCTCCATTTGGAGAGATTCCGAGAGGTCGGACAGCCAGTCTGCAGCTCTGGGCGGTGCTGCTGACCGCCAGCCAAACAGGATTCTACGGCGGGCGATCAGGGAGGCAAAGGCAAGGGCGTCCGCCCTCCTCCCCAGGAATAGATCTGGCTGGTCTGAAACCCCGAAGACCGCCACTATCGGGCATGGCTCCACCCTCACACACACCACTTTGGACATAGCCTCGAAGAAGGCTGTCCAGTACTCCACAAGTCTGGGGCAAGACCAGAACATGCGGGCGTGGTTGGCCGGGCCTCTTTGGCACCGTTCGCATCTGTCCTCCACCTCCGGAAAGAACCTGCTCATACGGTTTTTTGTTAAGTGGGCTCTATGTACCACTTTTAGTTGCGTCAGGCTGAGCCTTGCGCACGTGGAGGTGGAGTTGACCCTATGTAGTGCTTCGCTCCAGAGTCCCCACCCTATCTCCATCCCCAGGTCGTCCTCCCATTTCCTTCTTGTTGCGTCCAGTACGGTGTCGTCCCTTTCTACCAGTCGGTCATACAAGTCGCTACAGTTCCCTTTCTCTAGGATACTTGCGTCCAGTAGGTCTTCCAGTAGTGTCTGTCGTGGCAGTTGTGGGTACGTCCTTGTCTCCTTTCGTAGGAAGTTTTTGAGCTGGAGGTACTGCAGCTCGTTCCCCCCAGCTAGCCGAAATTTCTCTGTCAGTTCGTCCAGTGTTGCGATCCTGTCGTCCGTGTATAGGGCCCTGATTGTCAGTGTCCCCCCGTCCTGTCTCCACCTTTTGAAGGTGGCGTCAGTCAGTGCTGGTGTGAACATATGGTTGTTGCAGATGGGAGCCTTGTCCGACATTTTGGTCAGGCTAAATTGCTGCCGCAGTTGGTTCCAGGATTGGAGGGTGGCTGTCACCACTGGGCTGCTGGAGTGTTTTTTGGGTGGGGATGGGAGTGCTGCCGTGGCGAGGGCCCGGAGGGAGGTCCCCATGCAGGAGGCCTCCTCCGCACGCACCCACTCGGCTTCTGGCTCCTGGATCCATCCCCTTACTCGCTCGGCTGTTGCCGCCCAGTGGTAGAATTGTAGGTTCGGGAGGGCTAGCCCCCCCCTGGATTTTGTTTTTTGTAGGACCTTCTTTGGGATCCTAACATTTTTACCCCCCCATACGAACGCCATGATAAGTTTGCCAGCACTTTGAAGAATGCCTTGGGGATGTAGATCGGAATGGATCTAAACAGGGAGAGGAACCTGGGCAATACGTCCATTTTGATCATCTGGACTCTCCCCGCGAGGGAGAGTGGGAGAGTGGGAGTGTGTTCCATCTTTGCAGGTCCTTTTTTGCTTCCTCCGCCAGGCTGGTGAGGTTCCATTTGTGGATCCCTTTCCAGTCATGGGCCATTTGGATCCCCAGGTAGCGGAATTTATGTCGGGCTTGTTTGAACAGCAGCCCCTTTAGTGCTGCCCCCCCCCCCCCCCCCCCCCCCCCGCCCTTGCTGGTGTACTGGGAAGATCTCGCTTTTGCTCATGTTGAGTTTGTAGCCATGGGAGCGTTGTATAGGAGCTTTACCCAAGCGGTGATCCCTGTTCCAAGCCCGAACCGCTCCAGTACCTCTATGAGGTATTTCCATTCGACTCTGTCGAAGGCCTTTTCTGCGTCCAGGGAGACGATCACCTCTTGTGTTCTCTCCCCGGAGGGGGTCATTATCACGTTCAGCAGGTGCCTGATGTTCGAGGTGAGCTGTCTACCTTTGACGAAGCCCGTCTGGTCCTCTGTGACCACCTCAGGTACACAGTCTTCTAGCCTTTTGGCTAGGATTTTGGCCAGTATTTTGACGTCTGCGTTCAGCAGAGATATGGGTCTGTATGACCCACATTCCGTTGGGTCTTTGTCTTTCTTAGGTATCAGCGAGATTGAGGCCTGTGCTAACGTGGGTGGCAGTGTGCCCCGAGCTAGCGAGTCTGTGAACATCTCCCGCAGGTGCGGGGCCAGTGCTGTCGCAAATGTTTTATAGAAGTCCGCCGGGAATCCGGCGCCTTCCCCGTCTGCATGGAGCTAATGCTCTCCATGATGCCCTGGATCAGTCATGATCATATTGAATGGTGGAGCAATGCCTCCTCCTATTTCATGCACTTGTGTACCTTCTGCTCTGTATGAACCTTCCCCATTTTGACCAGGGGAGCCCTAATCTAATGAATCATAAGAGTGTGCTTATACTACTACTTTTATGGATACTGTGCCAAATCTCTTGCACGTAACATCTCACACATGCAGTATAATTTTAGTGCACGCCCAACAGAATTGAAACATTTCTCAGGGTCTTTATGAACTACCTGAACACTTGATAGCTTGAGTGATGATCATTTAAATATTTTGAGATTGAATGCTCCTGCCCATCCAATCAATGGATTTGAAATCAACTGAGGGGAGTAGAGCTCTGTGCAGGCATGTAAGCATGATTGCGTAGAAGCACCTCCTGGCTACCATTGTCAAATTTGTAGACAGGCAATTTAAATAATGCCTTATGGACTCTGGCTTTGAGCTGTAATTACCAAGCTGAGGTGGTCTAGACTTATTGCAAAGAATTATTATTTGGGGCTCAATAAAGAGTTCCCTTTGAATGAGTCCAGTTTAGCTGAATGAGCACCATGGGGTAGACTTCACAAGTCCGTGCTCTTGACGAGGAGCTTCACGTGTTGTGTATCGACATTGGAAAGTAGGACAGGATTCCACAGGGTTTTCCACTCATGAATTTGTTAAATCTATCTTTACACTTGTATATTAATCAAGTATCCTGATAATGTAACTTTCCCAAACAGACTCTTTGGTATCTAAGATATTATCATGCCAGCATATACTTCTGATCAGGTGCTTCTCAAGATTCTTTTCCTCTCTGACAGACTGAGCAAGGCGGAGAATTCACTAGTCACAATACTTTAACTGTTGTTCAAGTCAGATGCAGTTTTTCAAATACAAATATGAAGTGAAGTTCATTCATACAATAATGTGATTATCTCCAACAGTCCAGTGCAAAATTGTCCAGTGCAAAATTGTCCATATCTCAACACCATTTTGCAGCTAATTATTAATCTGACTCAGGCCATGAACATGGTTGATGTGGATAATTGAAATGTGAGAGGTGATTTTCTTAGATTTATCCTGAGGAATATCACTGGGCAAGATGGCAGGCAACTGTAACTTGCTTCCAATCTATAGAATAGGAGCAGAGCATGCTGGTGAAGTCAGCAGGTTATGGCAGTGGAGAGAAACAGAGGTGGGGGGAGGATTTTATGGAGCCCTCAACAATGGGAAACATGGCATTAGGATGTAAAATTTCAGTTTCCCAACGGGTTAAAATGCAGAGGTAAAGTCAGCAATGTGTCGAGCATTACAGTGGCCTTTGGCAGGTTTAGACTTGTAATACCGGTTGCATGTCATGTATATTCAATAGTGTGAAACAATTTTTAATAAAGTCCTACCTTCAAGTTAAAGTCAGCGACACATGAGAAACTTGTGACGTGCTCCAATCGGCTCTGTGCAGTAGTGTGACCAAGGTCAGTGGTTTTCCTTGTTTAACTCTACAGAACGAGGGAGGAGAGTAGGAGAATTGCAACTTGCATGGATGTTGGGGACAGGCAAGGGTGAGCCAGTTCTGAGGTGGATCATACGGTTGGGTTGGGGGGGTATGGTGGATTGGAAGAGGAATCTAGGGGAGGACAAATAATAGAGTTGGGGCATGGAGGAGAGAAATGAGAGAAACCTGCTGTCCTAGGTAAGGTTGTGAGGGGTAGTGGGGTCAGTCAGTCAAGGTAAGAAAATTATGGACTTAAAGTGCGGACTCCACATGGCAGTATCCTTCCAGAGCTTTGGGTTCATCTAATTCATAATTCATTATCCCTTTTGAGTGATCTCTTTTACAGTGAAATGAAGACCAGCTGAGCCTGCAAATTCAGACAAATTGCATAGAAAGGGGAGTACAACGCTGGACATGAACATGAACATTTAATAAAATAAAATGCAAAAAACATGTTTCTTCCACAATAAAGGAATGTCCCTAATTCCCCTGCAACTATCAATGTGTGCCAACCATGAGGGGTGCCAGAACATTGAGCTCTCTAACTCTGCCAGTCTCAACAAACAACAACGATGCACACATGAGTAAAGTGAAACTCATGTAATGTGATATCTTTACAAATGAAATGTAAATTTTGAGTTCTGGATGGGATGTCAGGAAAGGTGTTCTGTTCACAAAACCTCGGCAAGAGTTAACATTTTAGATCTGTGACCTTTCATCAGAACTGGGCAAAATTAAAGGGATGGATGGGACAAGGCCAAAAGTATGTCTTTGTGCTTCAATAGTTTTGTTCCCTCAAGGTACCTCTCTGCCAACCACTTCTACAGGGAAATTAGAATTGGTTTAGGGTACTGACATTGCTCTTGATGTTTAGTCTGGTTTCCACCACGTCGTATTAATATGACTGCCCTGTTTCTTGCTGTGCTAGTAGTAAAAGTGGAGTCAGCTAAACAGATTGCCTGTCTGATCGCTGTGGTGCAGACACTGCACTCCTCCTCCTCACACCTTAGGTATATCATTAATTAAAACTCCTTTGAGACCTGTGAAGGTCATCTTGGAATTATCAGAGCAATCTCAAGTGTGGCTCGGTGGCTGATATGTAATTTCATTCAGAAACTGATCTTATGAAAAATCCTTCCATGACTAAACCTCACAACATTTCACATTCAGCATTTTTGAACTTTGTATATTAAAAGGATACATACATGCTTCTTGTAGTATTTGCAAGATCTTCATGCTTTAAAACTCTTGCTACACCCCTTCTGATCCAGCTCCTTTTCTTTTGATTTAGGTTTACTGTTACTGTTCCAACATTCCTCCCTCAACTATTACTGTCACAAACAGAATAGCTAGTTAGTCATCTCTTTGCTGTTTGTGGGATGTTACTGTGAACAAAAGAGCTCCTGTGTTTGTCTGTATAACAATAGTCTCTGCACTTCAAAGTAACTCATTGTGAAGTACTTTGAGGTGCTTCTCCAAGACATGATAATTTGCTATATAATTTGCAAGTCTTTCTCTTTATTTTAGGACGTGCTGATTATAGTGGCTTGTCTTGTTCCAGGTAAATCATAAATACACTTTGATGCAATGTAATTTCCCGTGATGTCCCATTGTAACAATCTATTAAAAAACACCCTACTGTATAATGTAATCATTAAAAATAATTTGTACACAGATTAAAATCAAATACACATGATTGTTAATGACAATATATCCCTATACATGCAAGGCTAAGAGGATCCACATTTAGAGAAAATTTGAAAATTTTAGAGAAAGTATTGGAATCTTGCACTGCCAGCAAATTCAGAAAAACTCTGGTTTCTTTTTTGTACATTTCTTGTAACATTGAAATAAACATTATTACAAATTGATAAACAGGCATGCAGTATGTACAAAATGTAGATAGTGTGAAAGAACTAAGCCTTAAGTTATCAGTTGCAAAATAAAACCAAAGCAGCATATTGATTACAAGACAATTATGGAGGTGAAAGCTAATTGACCAATCATGATTGTACATAGCCAGAGAGATAGGGCATGATCTTCCCAAAAGGGAACAAGATCCCCAAGCGAGCACGTTTAGCCGATTCAACGCGACGCGCTTTGAATAAGGGGCCTAAACAGGAAACGCGGAGCTGAGGCCGCACATACCCCGGTTGTAACAATGGGGTGCTCTGCTCAACGGAAGTCCCTGTTGTAGGGACGTCATTTTTGAATGGTGCCCCGAGCCCTCCCCCAGCTCGAACGCAACATGGGATGGTCCACCACCCACCCCCCGCACCCCCAGAAGGCAACCCCGGCCTGATCGCGCACACGCAGAAAATTCCAGCTCAGCACCTTGGCAGTGCCAACCTGGTACTCTGCCAGTAACAGCCTGGGCACCTGGGTAGTGCCAGGCTGGCACCCAGGTGGCACTGCCAGGATGCCACGTGTCATTCCATCTGGTCACCATTTGTGGGGACCAGTACCAAATGGTGCTTGCCCAAGGTTCCCAAGGCAAAGGGATTGAATCCAAATGCCGGAGGTCCTTGGAAATCTGCACATTAAGAATAGGGTTACAGCCTCACTCTCATATGCAGTTTTGCTAAAAAGTGACCCCGCCCATTGGGGGTGGGATGCACATCACATCATCTCATGAGATTCCATTTTATCTCGCAAGGCGTTGCGTGCTGGGTAGAATTCGGGAGCAGGGTCTCCCGGCTTTTAACGGCCACACTGCGGCAAGCTGCTTTTCCGGTGCAGCATGGCCAGACGATTATGCCCACAATGTTGCCGAGAAACACCCACTAAATGCTCGCTATGGGACCTTATAGAACATAGCACAGTACAGGCCCTTCGGCCCATGATGTTGTGTCGACCTTTATCCTCATCTGAGAAGTCCGCAAATTTGGGGAGGCCCGACGCCGGAGTGGTTGGCGCCACTCCGCTACACCAGGACACCCCGCCCTGCCGGGTAGGGGAGAATTTTGCCCAATATTCCAAATATGGTCTAACTAGGGTTTTATTAAGCAGCAGCAAAACCTCGCCGCTCTTAAACTCAATTTCCCTGTTCATGAAACCCAATACACCATATGCCTTCTTAACAACCCTATCAACCTGGGTGGCAGCTTCTAGGGACCCATGTACGTGGACCCCAAGATCCCTCTGTCCCTCCACACTTCCAAGAATCCTGCCTTTAACCCTGTGTACAGCATTCAAATTGGACCTTCCAAAATGAAGCATTTATTTAGATTAAACTCTATCTGCCACTTCTCAGCCCAGCTCTGCACCCTATTTGTGTCCTGTTGTAACCTGCAACTGCCCTCAACACTATTCACAACTCCACCAACCTTCGTGTCATCAGCAAACTTACTATCTCACCCATTCACTTCCTCATCCAAGTCATTTATAAAAACCACAAAGAGCAGAGGTCCCAGAACAGGGGCGGGATTCTCCGACCCCCTGCCGGGTTGGTGAATCGCCGGGGTGCAGCGTGAATCCCGCCCCGCCGCCGGCTGCCGAATTCTCCGGTGCCAGTTCTTCGACAGGGGCAGGAATCACGTTGCGCCGGTTGGGGGCCATTGGCAGTGCCCCCCCACCCGGCGATTCTCCGCCCCGCGATGGGCCGGGTGGCCGCCCGTTTCCGGCCAGTCCCGCTGGCATAAATCAAACCAGTACCGGTGGGACCTGGCTCTGCGGGTGGCCTGCAGAGTCCTCGGGGGGAGGGGAGGGGTGACGGGGATCTGGCCCCTGGAGGTGCCCCCACGATGGCCTGGCCCGCGATTGGGGCCAACCAATCCGCGGGCGGGCCTGTGCCTTGGGGGCACTCTTTCCCTCCGCACCGGCTGCTGTCAACCTCCGCCATGGCTGACGTGGAGAAGAACCCCCTGCGCATGCGCTAAGATGATGCCAGCACACGCTGGCGCTCCCGCGCAAGCGCCAAGTCGCACCGGCCGGTGGAGGCCCTTCGGCACCAGTTGGTGCGGTGCCAAGCCCTTCCACGTCGGCTGGCGCGCCGCCAACCCCGCCAGCGCTGGCCTCGCCCCTGAAGGTGCAAAGGATTCCGCACCTTTCGTGCGGCCCTATGCTGGAGTGGTTCACGCCACACCTCAGCGCTTGTTACGGCCCGCCCCGCTGGGTAGAGGAGAATCCCGCCCGTGATCCCTCTGGGACATCATTGGTCACCGCCCTCCAGGGGGAATACTTTCCATCCACTACCACTCGCTGTCTTCTTTCAGCCAGCCAATTCTGTATCCAGACAACCAAATTTCCCTGTATCCCATACCCCCTAGCTTTCTGAATGAGCCTACTATGGGGAACCTTATCAAATGCCTTACTGAAACCCATATACACCACATCCACTGCCCGACCTTCATCAATATGTCTGTTCACATCCTCAAAGAATTCAATGAGGCTTGTGAGGCATGACTTGCCCCTCACAAAGCCATGCTGACTATCGCTAATCAACATATATTTTTCGAAATAATTATAAATCCTATCTCTCAGAATCCTTTCCAATATTTTGCTCACCACAGACGTAAGACTCATGGGTCTGTAATTCCCAGGGATTTCCCTATTCCCTTTCTTAAACAGGGGAACAACATTCACCTCCCTCCAATCATCCGGTACTACTCCAGCGGAGAGTGCGGACGCAAAGATCATCGCCAACGGTGCAGCAATCTCCCCCCTCGCTTCCGTTGGAACCTTGGGTATATCCCGTCTGGTCCAGGGGATTTATCTATCCTGCTGCTTTTCAAAATTTCTAGCACATCCTCCTTCTTAATATCAACCTGTTCAAGTCTATTAACCTGGTTCACACTGTTCTCATGAGCAACAAGGTCCTCTGTCTAGTGAATACTGAAGCAACTTTGTTCCCATTTAGTTGAATCGAGCCCATTGGTTCAGATCCTCCAGTATTTTCTAGAACAGTTGGATTGGAAGAAGCAAGTGTGACACCATTGCCCATGAAGGGAGAGAGAAACCTGTTAATGATAGTCCAGTCAGCCTGACATCCAGGTCCCGGATGGTGGCAAACATCTAGTTCAGGTATTAAAGGAGCCTGAGTTTGTTGCTCTAAATGGAGTTTCTTGTTGTTTCCCAGCTGGAGCAGCAGATCTGGCAAACCATCCATCAATAAATAAGTCTCTAAAGCCCCTTTCCTTCCCATTCCCTAAAGGTTGAGTCCAAACCTGATGGTGCAAACACATGGTGAGCACTTACAGAAGTCAACAATGACATGTCACTCAGCTTCCAATGTTATCAGAGCTGACTCCATATCTTCAAAGTGGAGATCAGCACCGGGTTTGAGGTATATTTCATTGCAGAGAATGGGAGTGGTGCTGTTAATAGGGCCCAGAGGCTCAACCCTTTACACAAACCTTCATCCATCGTCTCCCATATGGTGTCTGATTCTTTGTACCACCCGAACACCCTCTCCACATTGGTTGCCCAGTAATAAATGAGGAAATTAGGTAGTGCTAGCCACCCCCCTCACCTCTATACTGACAGACCCTCTGGAGATAGACTCTGCAAATTCTGGCTCTCTGACCGCCCATATAAAGGAATTCACTATCTTGTTCACCCCAGTAAAGAATGATTTAGTGAGAAAAATAGGAAGGCATTGAAACAAGAATAGGACCCTCAGCAGAATGTTCATCTTTAAGGTTTAAACTCTGCCTGCCAGGGATAAGCAGGCTACCCCATCTCTGCAAATTAAGTCTCACCGTATCTAATAAACTTATTAAGCCCGTGTCAATCATATGTCATGCGGATACCCAGATACCGGAAGCTACCTCTGTCCTGGCGGAAGGGTAATACCCCAGATTGGCTCCCCTCCCTGGGGATTAACTGGAAAGTTTAACTTAGAGCCTGAGAAGGAGCCAAATCCCCTTAGCACACTCATAACCTTGTCTTTGGAGGCGACCGGATCTGTGACAGAGAGAATTTATTGACACCCCATGCTCCCTTCTCTCCCCCCCCCCCCCCCCCCCCCCCCGATCAATCCCCCTCGATCCCTGAGAAGCCCTCAGTGCTTTTGGCAGAGGTTCTATCACCAGAGTGAAAAGGTGCGCTGACAGTGGGCACCCCCATTTTGTAGCCCTGTTCAGAGGAAAATATCCTGATCTTGTCGCATTAGTGCGGACATTCGCCTTGGAGTTCTTGTACAGCGCCACACTCGTGAAATAGATTTCTGCCCCTACCCAAAGTTCCCAAGTACCTCAATGAGGTATTTCCACTCCACTCTGTTGAATGCTTTCTCTGCATCCATCAATATAATAACCTCCACCTTGAGGGTCAAAGGAGGCGAGAGGACAACGTTCAGAATCCACCGTATAGTAGACCACAGCTGCCTTCCCTTCACATATCCTATCTGATCTTCTGCCACTAGATCTGGGACACATGCTCTAACTGCAAAGCCAGCACCTTAATATCCATTAGCAGTTAAATGGACCTGAAAGAACCACACTCTTTCTTTAAAATAAGGGAAAAGAAGGCCTGTGGAAGTATATCAGCCACGGAACCTCAAGCTAAAGCGTCATTGAATATGTCTACCATTAATGGTTTTATCTGGTCTGAAAATGTTTTGTAAAACTCAATGGGATACCCATCAGGGCCCGGAGCCTTGTTCATCTGCACCAGCCCAATCACCCTCAGCACTTCATCAAAGCTTTGCGGGGCCTCCAACTCCTCCCTCCTCTCCTCTCTACTCTCGGGAAGGACAACCTGTTTAGAAACATTGCCATATTTGACAGCCCCTCCGGTGGCTCCGAACTGAACAGATCTCCTTAGAAAGCCTGAAATGTCTCATTGACTTCCCTCGGTGCTGTCACTAAACCACCCCTCATGTTTCTGACCTGCATAATCTCCTGAGAGGCCACCTGGTGCCTCAGCTGGTATGCCGACAAATGACCAGCCTTCTCACCGTCCTCATATACTATACCCCTCGCGTGCCTTACCTGGTTCACCGTTTTTCCAATGGATACCAAGTTAAACTGCACCTGGAGCCACTTTCTGGTTGCATACAATTCTCTCGTAGGAGCCTCCGGGTAGAGACAATCTGTTTCCAGGATCTGTCCAAACAAATACTGCCATTCCTCTCTCACTGCCCTTTCTAAGTTTGCTTTATACAAGATCACCTCTCCTCTTATCACTGGCTTAAGTGTCTCCATAGTGTGCATGGAGAGACCAATCCATTACTATTAAACCTAATGTACTTCTCAATGGCAGCAGCTATGCGATCACAGAACACCTTTTCAGCCAGTAGTGCCACATCTAATCTCCATGGAGTCCGCTGGATGGAATCTGTCCCAGCTCAAGGTCTACAAAATGTGGAGCAAGGTCAGAGATTACTATCCCTGAATGTTCCACCTTTCTGACCCCCAGCAGCAGAGATTTATGGGAAGAATAGTCTATTCTTGAGTACCTTATGTAATTACGAGAAAAATGAGAACTCCCGAACATGTCAATGCAGGAATCTCTACGGGTCCGCTCTCCCCATCTGCTCATTGAAAGTTCGAAGCACTGTCACCATCCCCAAGAGAGGCAGAAATTTAGGCCTCGATCAGTCCGTTTTGGGTTCCCACACGCAGTTAAAGACCACCCATCCTCCCAAGACCAATCGATGTGTGTACAAATCAGGGATGGCAACTACAGTAGTACACATTTGATAAATGCTGCATCATCCCAGTTAGGGGCTTATATATTTACCATAACTACCAGAATACCTGTCAAGGACCCACTCACTATTACATACATTCCGTTATGGTCAGTCACAATCCTGGTGGTCGAAAAAGGCGCTCTCTTATTAGTTAAAATTGCTGCGCCTCGGTCTCTAACATTGAAGCCAGATTGGAACACGTGCCCTACACATCCCTTCTGGAGTTTGGTCTAATCCCTCACACACAAGTGGGCCTCCTGCATAAAACATCACATCAGCGTTTAAGTTCTTTGGATGGGAAACAACTCTCAATCTCTTCACTGTGCCAACCATTCCCCTTACGTTCCAGGTGACCAGCTGAAATCGCAGTTTCGCAGCCCCCCCCCCCCCTTCTGGAATCAGTCGCTTCCACCGACAGGGATAAGCAATTAAATCTTTAAGAGATATCGATCAAAGGATTTCCCAAAGAGGCAGCCAATCCCACCTCAGGAAAAACACAATGAATGTTCTAGATCAACCATCAGCCAGCTAACCCCTCCCCTCCTCCCTTATTCCCCCTAAATCCCCAAGCTGGAACCAGACCCACAACTTCAACCCCCCCCCCCCCCCTCCCTTCTGCCTAACTCTGACATTAAGTACGCCAAACCAGTTCCTACTGGTTTTATGGCTGCAGCTCCTCCCTCCATCTCTCTCCCATTGGCCAGCATTATACACTGCGAGCGAGGTAGCTCCCATTAGGACAATGAAAGGGACAAGATCTTTGCCCAACATGAGGATAAACTATTTCTCAGAAGAGAAGAGAGTAAATAGGGATCCATCAACCATACAACATGTAAATTCCTCCACTATCCCTTCAACTAGAGAAAACAAAATCGAACGACTAATTATGAAGATCTATATACAGTAAACCCATCACCTCCTTCAGCCCGCAACTTTCATAAGAAACCACAAATAAAGAAATCCCCAACAAAACACCTTTCATTTATGTGGACCCTGGCCCATGTTTGTTCATAAAGTCCTTGACCTCTTGAGGTGTCTCGAAAAAAAGAGTCCTTGGCTTTGTGTGTGATCCTCAGCCTCGCCAGGTACACTACTCCGAAATGAATGCCCTTCCTGTAAAGCATTGCCTTCAACTCTTAAAGACCACCCGCTTCCTCACTATTCTACACCGACATCTTGATACATTCATATAATGTTTCTTTCCCATTTTGCATCGCGGTGCTCCTTGGCCCACTGTAAGACCTTCTCCTTATCGTGGAAGTAATGAAACCAAATGATCAACGCACGAGGTGGCTCACTACTTTGAGGCTTCTTCCTGAGCGATGTGCCCAGTCAAGTACCAGGTGGGGAGGAGGGACCATTATCGGCCACCATCTTCCAGAACATTCATGATAAATACTCGGTGGGTTCAGGCCTTCCATTCCCTCTGGCAATCCTACAACTCGGAGGTTGTACCTCTGTGGCCGATTTTCCAGGTCGTGACCTTCGCCTTCAACCTTTTACTTTCATAGGCCACCACTGCCAACTTGGCCACTCATGACGCAAGCTGGTCCTCGTATCTTGTAAGCACCTCCTCAACACCCTTCACTGTCTCGTCATGTTTTTTAACCATCCCAATGGCTTTATCGGGCTCCATCCGGATCAGGCCCAGTGTTTCCTCTATTGACTTACATAGTCTGTCCAATATCAGCATCCATTGCCTCTCGAAGTACAAATTAAATTGTTTGTTGAATTCCTTGGCCAGCGCATGCAAAAGCGTGCCTAGCGTGATCAGGGCTGCTACCAATTGCAGATTTGCGAATGCCATCTTAGATGCTGAGGCGCTCCACAAGGTTCCAGAGTACATCAGAGAAGATCTATTATAGGCTTCCTGGTTTCTCTTTCTTTTCTTTTGGGCGAAGGGGAATCTATTCTGCGGGTCTATAATGTTTTCTGGTGAGTATCACCCACAAAAACCGACAAAAGTGCCGAAAAAAGCGGGTCCTCTTACATGTCACACCGGAAGTCGGAATCCCCTTCCTAGCAGCAGTGCAGGTGTACCTACTCCATATGAATTGTAGCGGTTGAAGAAGCAGCTCACCACTATCTTTTCAGGGCAATTAGGAATGGGCAATAAATGCTGGCCTAGTCAGCGATGCCCCACATTCCATGAAAAAATAAAAGGAAATAATCCAGTGGCAAGAAGGAGACTTACCTGAGGGACCCATGGCAAATGCGTGTGGGGTTGCTTGCAGTTTCAAAGGCATTCACTGCCTAGTCAAGGGATCTGGCATTAGGAAGGGGGGTGCAGCCTGAAGAGAGGCACCCCAGTGCATTTGCTGTGATCCTTCCCCTCAAGACTTGGAGCCCACGACTCCCATCCTCACTATCACTAACCTATGACTTAGGATCCAATAATGATCGAGTGTTGTTCAATAGAGCTGCCGGCCTCTGAATGGCCAGCTGCTCTCGACAGGCAAGCCTTCTATCCCTGGGTTCCTTGATCTTGGGAAATAATAATAATTGCTTATTGGCATTAGTAGGCTTCAATGAAGTTACTGTGAAAAGTCCCTAGTCGCCACATTCCACCGCCTGTTCAGGGAAGTCAGTACGGAAATTGAACCCGTGCTGCTGGCCTTAGTTCTGCATTATAAGCCAGCTGTTTAGCCACTGTGCTAAACCAGCCCCAGTAAAGGCCCAGAAAGGCACACCACGGTCTAGTTCAGTGACTGAGCAGCACTTAATTTGGCAGGCCTTCCCTTAAAGACGCAACACAGGGCTCCCAGTGGCACCCCCATCACTTCCATGCAATGTAGTCTCTTGTTAGTGATTTGCTTTGTAATTAATCCGTATGTGCAGCAAACAATTCGAAAGGTAAATTATATGTTACAGCAAAGTAATTGAAATATAGGAGTAAGGAAAACTTGATACAATTATATAGGGCTTTGGTGGCATCACGTCTGGGATGCTATTTAGAGTTTTGGTCTCCTTACATAACGAATGAATACGTTCCATTTGATATGATTGTTGGGAAGATCAGGCTGTCCTATGAGGAATGGTTGAGTAGAATGGGCTCATATTCTCTTGTGTCTAGAAAACTGAGAGCCGGTCTCATTGATACATGTAACATTTTTAGTGGCTTAGCAGGCCAGATGCTGAGAGATAGTCTGGAACTAGAGGGTCATAGTCTCAGGATAGCAGATCTGCCATTTAGCACTGAGGGCAGTTGAAATGCACTTAGATAGTTGGGAATCATTGAATATCTGTTCCCCAGAGGGCTGTGGGTGCTCAACTGATGAGTAATTTCAAGACTGACGGCATGATTCAGTGGCCTTGTTGCACTTGAAGAGCAGGAGAGGGCAAAAATGAGAACTGTGCCGGACGACAAATCGGTTGCGATGCAACCGGCGCACTACTGTAGATCAAATCGGGATCCCGCTGCAGCATGGCAAAAAGTCAATAATCATTTTTAAAAATGTGAATCTGGCGAAAGGGCTCCTACAGGGAGCCGAGGAGGTGAGTAGCCATCTTCGCTCACGGGCAATGAGCCCTGGGACACTGGGCTAGCCATCTCTGACCTCGGAGGGGAATGTGGGTAGTTAGCCTCACCTGAATATGTCTGTGCCGGATCCATCCAGCGTCCAGGATGGAATCCCCTCGCCTCAGAGACCACGGTCGAGCACCACTGTGTAGCAGTGAAACAGCACCTGGGGGGTGGGGGTGGGGGTGGGGTGGGGGACGTCTCCCAGGTTATCAGAGGAGGGGGGGTCTCCCAGGTTATCAGAGGCCCCCGGGTGGTGGGTTTCTGGGCAGGATGGTACCCTGGCACTGCTGGTGCCACTCAGGTACCTTGGCACTGCCAGCCTGGCATCCTGGTAGTGTCAGGATGGCATGCCAGGCTTATAGAACATACAGTGCAGAAGGAGGTCATTAGGCAAATCAAATCTGCACCGACCCACTTCAGCCTTCACTTCCACCATATCCCTGAAACCCAATAATCCCTCCTGACCTTTTTTTTGGACACTGAGGGCAATTTAGCATGGCCAATCCACCTAACCTGCACGTCTTTGGACTCTGGGAGGAAACCGGAGCACCCGGAGGAAACCCACGCAGACACGGGGAGAACGTGCAGACTCCGCATAGACAGTGACCCAGCGAGGAATCAAACCTGGGACCCTGGTGCTATGAAGCCACAGTGCTAGCCACTGTGCTACTGTGCTGCCCAGCATGGGCATTGCCAGGGTGCCAGGCCGGCAGTGCCAAGACATCCAGATGGCATCGTGCCCATAGGGATCAGGCCCAGGGGCGCCCTGCCCTTATGAGGTGGGGAGAGGGGGGCTCAAGGACCTCCTAATCGGTACATTGGGGCATTGGGGGGTCGAGAGATTGGGGCACCATGTTTAAATGGCTCTACGATCTCTTCCTGCACTGATGAGCTGAGCTTCTCAGTGTAGGAAATGAAGGAAAGTGTGGCCCTGGCTGGGCCTTCCTCGCCGTGGCCTGAAAAAAGAAGAGTCCCGTTTAAATACCGGGGTCATTCTCGGCGCTGCAAGCACCCTGCCAAATGCGCCCACGATGGGACCTTTTTTTGTTAAATCGCACCCAAAGAATGAAAGGGTTTTAATTAAAATTGCTACCCAGGGGGCCAGCTTTGAATTGAGCAGTGTATTGGGATTTTCTGGATTTTGCGATGCTGGATAAGGGGTCTGGTACCTATACTTTGTTACTTACAAATTGGTGGAAGAATCAATCCAGTCTGGTCTGTTAGATTCAAGCTGGTTTATTGTAAGACACTTCTTCATAGCTGTTCACCCACAAGAAGCTCTCAAACCAAAGTGCAGCTATCTGTATTTCTAAGATAATCAATGTCACTCGTTTAACTGCAATTCCCTTAACAAGGCCTTACACAGTGATTAATGGTACAGTGACATACATGATTGACTGTTATGTATTTTTGGACGACTAATGCCACAAATCTGCTATATCAATGCAGGTTCGTTTTTTCTGAACTTACCTAATTATTTTATGTTTAAAATGTTGAGCATACTTGGCCAATGTGCTGGATGACATAATTATTATCAAAATGATGAGCGCAAAAGATCAGGGAGTTATAAATACAACTTATGTCCAGAATAAATTAAGTTTCAGCAATCATTAATTTTAGTTTAAAAAATGGTCTCCTCTGATACTGGCACTTTCCATAAAAAAAGCCACATTCCCTGATCGAAATATTGAGTTTAACAGGTTTCTATATATTACACCTGATGTGTTGGGTAAGCTGGGTCTACGAGGACTGCGTTTACTGCAGCAGTGAGAGAGAAAGGCTTCCAACACTTGAAGAAATGCAACTCGATTTTATTGAACACTTAACTACAATACATGCTTTAACTGTGGGTTGACACTATGCTGAGTTGACTGGAGACCTGAGGCTAACCTGACCAGACTATCTTACCACCACATGGTGTATGTTCTAGTTGCTGCTCATGAGCTCTGACTGTCTCAGTGGAACACCTCTGAGGCGGAGATGATGCCAAAGGGCATTTGGTTGTAACAGTAGCAGCCGAACGGGATATTAAATGTGCACAGCTTTTGACTGGACGTGTCCAGCTGTATTTGCCAAAACCCCTTGGAGGCACCCAGCTTCGTGAAGAACTTGGCATGAGCCATCTCGCTGGTTAGCTCTTCTCGTTTAGGTATTGGGTAGTGTTCCCTCATGATGTAACGGTTCAAATCTTTGGGGTCGATACATATTCGTTCCCCTGACGGCTTTTTGACACAAACCATGGAGCTAACCCAGTTCCTGAGTTCCGTGACCTTAGAAATTACACCCTGGTCCTGGAGGTCTTGCAGCTGCTGCTTGAGGCGGTCCCTAAGGGATGCCGGCACCCGACGCGGTGCGTGGACCACAGGGGTGGCATTTGGCTTCAACAGGATTTTGTAACGGTAAGGGAGTGTGCCCATACCTTCGAACACGCTATGGTATTGTGCTATGATGTCATCGAGTTGGGCTTGGAAGTTAACATCTGGCAAGGCCGTTGCCTCTGTGGATGACATGGTGTGAACCCACTGCACAAGGTTCAGGAGTTAGCAGGCCCGAGCAGGGAAGCACTGTTTGTTCCTACAATTTCAAAACGCAGCGTTGCTTTTGAAGAACGATGGGACACCGCAAGCTGGCATGAGCCACTGGCAGCAATGGCATTGCCATTGTAGTTGAGGAGCTGGCAGGCCGGTGGAAGAATGCTTGGCTTGACGCGGATGGTGGCAAGGTCAGACTTTGAAATGAGGTTAGCTGAAGCGCCGGTGTCCAGCTTGAAGTGTATGCGAGCTTTGTTGACTGTAAGGGTGGCACACCACTCATCGTCTGGATCAATGCTCATTATTGGGAGTTGTTTCACCATCGTTGATAAAGGCAGCGTATGCTTGGTGATGATGCCCACCTGGAATGGGGATATGAGGCCCTCAGTGTCGGGATCTGGAAGAATGTCGGGGTTGGAGTCTGTGACGGGTTGCTGTACTGACCGGACACTCTTGCGCTGTGGCTGGGATCGCTGTGTGTTGGGCAATGGAGCAGATCTGCAAAGGGCTGCGTAGTGGCCACGCTTGCTAGACTGGAGACAACGTCGAGATTTCGCGGGACATTGCCGCTTTAAATGGGTGGAGCCACAGCTGGAGCACGTCATAGCGCCGCTATCAGGACGTCCCGTGCGCCACTGCGCATGCGTAGTGCGGTCGAAGGACATGCGTACTTGCGCGGTTCGGTCATCGGCCTCGCTGTCCCCTTGGTTGAGGCGCGCATGCGCAGGAACCTGGGAAAAGTGCGCGAAATGGCCGCCCTCATCCAGACTCAGGCCCTGCATTTATTTGATGGCCTGCACCCGTTCCACATCGTGGGGGTTTGCCGTGCCATTTCTGCCGCCTTGATATGGGAGTACTGGTTGTTAGTGTGCTCGTGGAGGACGCAGGTCTCGATGGCGATGGTAAGGGTGAGCTGCTTAACGTTTAGGAGCTGCTGGCAAAGGGGAACGGAGTGGACTCCGAAAACGATTTGATCCCGGATCATGGAATCGGAAGTGGAGCCATAGTTGTGTGGTGAATGTAATATAGATGTATATATGTTAATTCACACTGTCTTTGAAAGCGCAATAGCGCTATCCTACCACTAGGGGGAGTAGCTCTGGGAGTACTCGGGAACTTGTACTGGGCTCCACCCTTGGCTCCGCCCATGACTCCTCCCCCAGTGCAGCTGTATAAATACCCTTGTCCAGAGTCAGCCTGAGTTCACTACGAGTTCATCGACAGGTAACAGGCTGGCTCTGAAGTAACTCGATTAAAGCCTAGATTCATATCGGAAACACGTGTCTGGTGAATTGATGGTTCCATCAATTTAATCGACTTAAGAACAGTAAAAATCGAATACGGAATCGGCCCTCAAGCCTGGATGCCTGGAACTCGACCCGCAGGATGCAGAGGCTAAAGAAATTTTCTCCCACTGGATCCGGTGCTTCAAGGCCTACCTGGCAGAAGTGAACACAGCCGAAACGACAGAGGATCAGAAGCTAAGTCTACTGCACGCGAGGGTAAGCCACAGAATCTCTACACAACTAAACTCAGCCAGTTCATATCCTGCGGCGTTAGCAGTTCTCGATAAAATGTATGTAAGGCCCATTAATGAAGTTTACGCTCGCCATGTGTTCACGACTCGCCGCCAGCGGCCTACGGAATCACTCGCCGAATTCCTAAGGGAACTTAATAATTTGTCCAATGACTGTAATTACCAAGCGGTTACCGCGGCTGAACACAGGGAATTGACGGTACGCGATGTTTTTGTAGCAGGCCTCAGGTCTAACTATGTGCGCCAACGACTGCTGGAAAAGGAGGCCCAGGACTTAGAAACGACTGTGGAAGCTGCTACCACGATGGAGGTCTCCTTCCGCAGCCTTCACTCGTTCCCCGCGGACCCCGCGACCCAATCATGGGCCCCCGACCAGCGTCTCCCCCAGGCCTCTGCTACGCGGCCGCCCAGCCACCATGCTGCCCCAGCCAGCCACTATGCTGTTCCAGCCAGCCACTATGCTGCTCCAGACTGCCATTTCTGCGGCCAGAACCAGCACCCGCGGCAGCACTGCCCGGCCCGCAACGCAACCTGCAGCAGCTGCGGGTGAAAAAGCCATTACGCAAGAGTGTGCCTCGCAAAAAGGGACCCAGCTTCCAACTCCCCAGCGACTCGCAGTAATCGCTCCCCTCACTCGCAGGCCCGCGGGGCCCGAAACGCTGCGGCCTATGCCCCGACTCCGTCCCCTCCAGCCACATGCGATCCATGGGGGCCGCCATCTTGGAAAACCTCCACCACGCGGCCGGCCACGTGCGACTCATGGGGGCCGCCATCTTGGACGCCATCTTCCTCGCCGCCCGCCACGTGCGATCCACGGGCCCGATCGGCATCTCCGCGCTCGGACAATTCTGCGGAGGAATTCGAATTCGACTATGAACTCAGAGGGCAGTCATCACGGGGCCACTCCAGCACAGCTGATCGAGCCGCCGACTACCCGCAACTCAGCGCGGTCACCCTGGACCAATCACGACCAAAGAATCTACGAAACTCGATGGCAGAGGTCCATATCAACGGGTACAAAACGCCATGCCTCTTCGACTCCGGGAGCACGGAGAGCTTCATACATCCAGACCTGGTAAGACGCTGTTCGCTCCCTGTTTTCCCCGCGCAGCAAACTATCTCGCTCATTTCAGGCTCCCACTCGGTCCAGATCCAGCGGCGCACCGCCGCGACACTCACAATCCGAGGCGCTAGCTACTCGAAATTCAAACTCTACGTTTTGCTCGAACTCTGCTCGCTACTCTTATTAGGCCTAGACTTCCAATGCAACCTCAAGAGCCTCACCCTCAGCTTCGGAGGGCCCCTGCCCCCACTCACGATCTGCAGCCTCGCTACGCTGCAAATTCCCCCCCTCCTCTCTTTGCCAATCTCACTAAGGACTGTAAACCCATAGCCACTCGTAGCAGGCGGTATAGCCTGCAGGATAGGGTATTTGTCAGAGCAGAGGTCCGAAGGCTACTCAGTGATGGGGTTATAGAGGGCAGCAATAGTCCCTGGAGAGCTCAGGTGGTGGTCATTAAGACCGGGGAAAAATTCCGTATGGTGGTCAACTACAGTCAGACCATAAATAGATTTACACTCCTCGACACGTACCCCCTCCCCAGGATTGCAGACATGGTAAACCAGATCGGCCAGTACCGGCTCTTTTCCACGGTGGATCTGAAGTCTGCATACCACCAGCTCCCAATCCGCCCGGAGGACCGCCACTACACGGCATTCGAGGCCGATGGCCGCCTCTTCCATTTCCTCCGGGTCCCCTTCGGCGTCACTAATGGGGTCTTGTTGTTGCAACGAGCAATGGACCGAATGGTGGACCAGTAAAGGCTGCGGGCAACGTTTCCATACTTGGACAATGTCACCATCTGCGGCTATGACCAGCAGGACCACGACGCCAACCTACACCGTTTTCTCCAGACGGCACAGAAACTGAATCTCACGTACAAGGAGAAATGCGTTTTCCGCACATCCAGACTAGCCATCCTCAGCTATGTCGTGGATAACGGAGTCCTGGGCCCCGACCCGGACCGTATGCGCCCCCTCTTAGAACTCCCTCCCCCTCATTGTCCTAAGGCTCTCAAACGGTGCTTGGGATTTTTTTCCTACTACGCCCAGTGGGTCCCTCAATATGTGGACAAAGCCCCCCCACTCTTTAGGACCACACGATTTCCCCTGTCAGCCGAGGCACGCCAGGCCTTCGACGGCATCAAGGAGGACATCGCCAAAACGGCCATGCGGGCGGTGGATGAATCCACCCCATTTCAGGTAGAGAGCGACGCCTCAGAGGTAGCTCTTGCAGCCACGTTAAATCAGGCAGGGAGACCAGTTGCATTTTTCTCCCGTACCCTCTCCGCTTCAGAACTCCGACATTCTTCAGTCGAGAAAGAAGCACAAGCCATTGTGGAGGCTATCCGTCACTGGAGGCACTACCTCGCAGGTGGGAGGTTCACCCTCATCACCGACCAAAGATTGGTTGCCTTCATGTTCGACAACTCGCAAAGGGGCAAAATAAAAAACGCTGAAATTCTGAGGTGGATGATCGAACTCTCCACCTACAATTACGATATCAAATATCGACCCGGGAAGCTCAACGAGCCTCCGGATGCCCTATCCCGCGGGACATGCACCAGCGCACAGATCGACCGATTAAAGGTCATCCACAATGACCTCTGCCACCCGGAGGTCACCCGGCTCGCCCACTACATCAGAGCCCGAAACCTGCCTTTCTTCAACGAGGAGGTAAAAGCGGTCACCAGGGACTGCCCGATCTGTGCAGAGTGCAAACCGCACTTCTATAGACCAGACAGGGCCCACCTGGTCAAGGCTTCTAGGCCCTCTCGATTGATTTTAAAGGGCCACTCCCTTCAACTAACAAGAACGTTTACTTCTTAAACGTCGTAGACGAGTTCTCCCGTTTCCCATTCGCTATCCCGTGCCCTGACATGACCTCCCACACAGTCATTAGGGCCCTGCATAGCATCTTCACCCTGTTTGGTTTCCCCAGCTACGTACACAGCGACCGGGTTTCGTCCTTCATGAGCGACGAGCTGCGTCAGTACCTGCTCGACAAGGTCATTGCCAAGAGCAGGACTACCAGCTACAACCCCAGGGGGAACGGGCAGATGGAAAGGGAGAACGCGACGGTCTGGAAGACCGTCCTACTGACCCTCCGGTCTAGAAAGCTCCAAGTCTCCCAGTGGCAGGAAGTCCTCCCAGACGCGCTCCACGCTATTAGGTCCCTTTTGTGCACGGCGACCAACCAGACCCCTCACGAAAGGCTCTTCATTTTTTCCAGGGGCTCTACCACGGGGGTCTCATTCCGGCATTGCTGCGGACGCCGGGCCCGGTACTTCTGAGGAAACACGTCAGGGCGCACAAAACCGACCCCCTTGTTGAGAAGGTGCGCCTGCTCCACTCCAACCCCCAGTACGCATTCGTCGAGTTCCCTGACGGCCGTCAGGACACAGTATCCCTCCGGGATCTGGCACCCGCTGGATCCAGCGCCCCCTCTACCCCCACAGAAGGACCTCCCACCCTACACCCCATGCTGTCGCCCCCTTGCGCTCCCGAGCCCACGAGCTCGCTCCAGCAATTCCGCGCCCCCGCGCCGGCCAGCCGCCAGCGCCCCCAGTCCCCGGTCGAACCAGGAGAGTATGAAGCTCGGATACAACCCTTCCTGGAGTCCGCCATCGTACCCCAGCACACAACACCCATCCAGCCACCGCAAGAGGCTGCAACCCCGGTGCTCCGCAGATCACAGCGGACAATTCGACCACCGGACAGACTGACTTTATAGACTAGACCACCACCTCTGCCGGACTTGATTTTTTTGCAGGGGGTGAATGTGGTGAATGTAATTATGATATATATATGTTAATTCACACTGTCTTTGTAAGCGCAGTAGTGCTATCCTACCACTAGGGAGAGTAGCGCTGGGAGCACTCAGGAACTTGTACTGGGCTCCACCCTTGGCTCTGCCCACGACTCCTCCCCCTAGTGCAGCTGTATAAATACACTTGTCCAGAGTCAGCCTGAGTTCACTACGAGATCATCGACAGGTAAGAGGCTGGCTCTGAAGTAAGTCGATTAAAGCCTAGATTCATATTGGAAACACGTGTCTGGTGAATTGATGGTTCCATCAAGTTGCATGACTGCGCGAGGATGCGGATATGGGTTAAAAAGGACTGAAAAGGTTCATCCTTACCCTGAAGCCTCTGCTGGAACACACAGCGTTCAAAGCTCTCATTGACCTCGATGTCACAGTGGCTGTCGAACTTCAGCAGGACTTTTAAACTTCGTCTTGCCCTCGCATTCAGCAAAAGTGAGGGAGTTGAAGATGTGGACAGCGTGGTCCCCTGCTGTAGAGAGGAAGAGAGCGATCTTCCTGGAATTCAATGCAGCCTTGAGGTCGGTGGCTTCAAGATATAGCTGGAACTTCTGATTGAAAATCTTCCAGTTAGCACCAAGGTTGCCGGCGATGCGGAGCTGCGGAGGAGGGTGTACGCTGTCCATGTTACCGGATGGCTGATCGCTGGTCAAAGGCAGAGTATCTCAAGGTAGGACCGTCAAACGTGAGCAAAACTCTCTGGTACCATCATGTGTTGGGTAAGCTGGGTCTACGAGGATTGCATTTACTGCAGTGGTGACAGAGACAGGCTTCCAACACTTGAAGAAATGCAACTCGATTTTATTGAACACTTAACTATAATACATGCTTTAGCTGTGGGTTGACACTATGCTGACTTGACTGGAGACCTGAGGCTAACCTGACCAGACTATCTTACTATCACATGGTGTATGTTCTAGTTGCTGCTCACGAGCTCTGACTGTCTCAGAGGCTGGATTCCAAGAGAGCGGGAAAACTAGTGCCCTCTGGCTTTATAGTGGTCGTGTCCTGTCTGGTGATTGGCTGCTGTGTTCTGTGTGTTCACTGGTCATCCTGTGTGTCAATCACTGCCTGTCTGCTCGCCATCATATACCTGGATGTGTATTATGACAACACCCAGTTGTGGCTGTTTGAGAAGCTCCTTCAAATGGAGCTTTTTTTTCGGTGCACAGGAATATCAGGCACCTTTTATAAGTTTTTATACAAGAAAACCAATTTAATTTACTATGAAACGGAAAAGCACATATCAGTGAAATTAATATCTGATTCAATATAATTTTTATGTCAGATTCAGTGATTTAAATTGGCCTTACTCACTGTTGGAGGGCTAAACCCTCATTAAAAATGCTTGTTTTTGTGATGTCAATTTTCAGCTGTACTAACAAAACTGCACTGGGTTGCCACTCTTAAAATGTCAATTAATATTTTTAATGTAAAGAACAGACAAATGATTATATCCTATTATGCTGCCTGATTACCCTAGTTCATAGATGGGTTTACAATTATGATTATGTGATTATGCAGATAAAATAATTAACAAAACCACTGCAATTTGGATCAGTGAGGGAACTCTACCCCACTGTTTTCTTTCTGCCTTTTCCATTCTCCAGTTGGATGATGGGAGTAACTGCAAGGACATGTTAATACATGGGTCCCCGGGGCATCTGCTGAAGAGCTCCAGCTAAGGATAGGACCTATCTCAAGTGACATGTCAACAGTTCCATATACTTACGCTAGTTTACAATTTGGTATCCACTGACAAAAATCATTGAATGTCACGGCTAACACTTTGCTGAACTGATAGATCTGCCAGTTGGTTGCTGAAATAGCAATGCTGTATCAATGACTGGAATTTGAGCATTGTGTCGGGAAGGGGACGTTAAATAGTGTTTTTTCTGCAGTTACCCAAGCGACTTCACTGACCCTACCTTTGCAGCACGGTTGAAAGTTGGGCTGGGGTCCCTGAGCAGGTCTGCAGAGTGCGAAAAGAATGTTCTTGTAATTGCTGCAGCTCTTCAAAATCACTGGAACACCATGGTAATAACATTTAGCCATTCAATTTATTTACCTTATGTCCTTTCAATTTGCCTAACTACATTTCATCACGATGTTCAACAGTAACACAATTGGAGTAGGATGATGGGCAGGGCTGAATTAATGCAAAGAGCAATGGTCGGGATTGGACTGGGGTTGTTTCCTATACATTTTTTCTGCATTCAT
This sequence comes from Scyliorhinus canicula, assembly GCF_902713615.1. NCBI lineage: Eukaryota > Metazoa > Chordata > Chondrichthyes > Carcharhiniformes > Scyliorhinidae > Scyliorhinus > Scyliorhinus canicula. The sequence continues at coordinate 136,982,498 of NC_052154.1, forward strand.
ATTCTGTACATTTGACAAATGAGTCTGGGTGCACAAAAAACACATTGGGCTGGATACTCTGCTTCAGCGGCTAAGTGTCGGCTCATACAGAGAATTCACAGGCATTTTACAACCCAAAGATTGGCACCGAACCTTCGGCGATTCCGGGAACAGTGAGGGGCTATCAGCGGCGCCAGGTGAAACTCTTCACGTCAAAATTGGCTGGAGAATGGCCGGATCCCTGGCCCCCCCCCTTGTGCATGGAGACGACCTGCAGCGACCGCGCTGTGCAACATGGCACTGGCTATGCACGGAACCCACAGGACACACCTTGGCCACCCCCCCAGCAGACCTCCAAGCCTTCCTGGAAGTCCCCCCCCGGCCAGTGGCATGGATCCTGGCTGAGTGTGGTGGTGCTGGACACAGTCTGCAGCCGCCACACCAGGTTCCCGAACGCTGAGACCATATGGCTCTGCGCGGTCAGGAACTCGGCCCATCAGGGGTGGAGCATCACGGGAGGGCCTACCAATAACGTGCCAATGCTGTTGCAAAGGCATGCAGCACGCAACACGATTACGCAACTTCCGAGGGGGGGGAGCATGGCTGACCAGCGTCAATCCGGCGTCAGCCCCAATTTGGGCATCGCCGTGGATTCCAAAGACTTGGTGTGGAAAAAAAACTATTTTATCATCATGAAATGTGAATAGGTCAAACTCGGACTCCATTATCCAAATAAGTTTTGAATGTTATCTAATAAATATTTATTCTTTGTTTTAAAACTTACAAAAAAAATCTGGAGCTGGATTCTCCAACCCCCTGCCGGGTCGGAGAATCGCCGGGGGGCGGCATGAATCCCGTCCCTGCCGTCTCCCGAAGTCTCCAGCACCAGAGATTCGGCGGGGTGGGAATCGCGCCGCGCTGGTCGGCGGGACCCCCCCTGGCGATTCCCCTGCCCGCAATGGGCCGAAGTCCCGCTGCTGTCATGCCGGTCCCCAAACCACCTACCTTACCGGTGGGACTGGCGGCGCGATCTGGCCTGGGGGGTGCCCCCACGGTGGCCTGGCCCGCGATTGGGGCCCACCAATCGGCGGGCGGGCCTGTGCCGTGGGGGCACTCTTTTCCTTCCGCGTTCACCATAGTCTTCACCATGGCTGACGCGGAAGTGCCCCCCCCCCCCCCCCCTTGCGCATGTGCGGGGATGACGTCAGCAGCTGACGCTCCGGCACATGCACAGACTTCCGCCGGCCGTATCCCTTCGGCCCCGACTGGCGTGGTGCCAAAGGCCTTTTACGTCGGCTGGCGGGGCGCCAACCACTCCGCCGCGGGCCTAGCCCCTCAGGGTTAGGGCTTAGTCCCTAAAGGTACGGAGAAAGCACCTTTGGGGCGGCCCGACGCCGGAGTGGTTCATGCCACTCCATCCCGCCGGGACCCCCCGCCCCGCCGGGTAGGGGAGAATCCCGGCCCTGTAATTTTTCTTTTCTTAACAGTTACAGCACATAGTGGGGTATTTTATTGTCAAACACGTCGGTCTTCGGTCACTCAGGAGGTGAACAAAGTAAGAACCATCCTATCATCGCTCCCCAATCAGTAAAACAGCTTCTAATGCCAGAAAAGTTATACTTGTCTGCATCTTTGTGCAGGTAAAGCACAGTTTAATGGATAAGTACAATGATCTCAGGACGCCAAGAGAGTATGATATAGCCCTATTTCTCATGAATGCTCTGATTGACATGCTGAACGCTGAATGCAGCATCTCTGAATTTACCTGAATATTCCAAACATTTAAAAAGAACTAATGTTTAAATCATGCCTCAAAAATTCAGAAAAAGCTGTTCTATAGTTAATTAACTGTCCCAACTGTTGTCTCAAATATGACCTCCACTCTCACTTCTCATGTGCGCTACTGTTGGTGAATGGCACCAAAAAATCTGTTTTGTTTTGTCTTTGAATTTTTTGTTTCCTTTAGCTAATTACTCTGCAATTTCCCCATGAATTGAAAGGATTGAAAACTCTTGAGGAACACATATTTGACTGATTTTATGAGAGTCTTTCATACATATCCATATTGTATACATCAAATTCTTCTAATCTGCCTTTTACCAATGGCATCTTCAATTGACTTGCGCCCAGACAAAGGTCTCCTCTCTGCTGTGAATACGGGTCCTTTGAGAATTTAATTTGGGTAATCTTGGGCGGGATTCTCTCTTCTGGGGACTAAAACCCCACGCCGCCGGGAAAATCGCTGCCAACCACTCCGGCGTCAACGGCCTCAGAAAGTGAGAAATTCTCCAAATTTTTGGGAGCTAGGTTGCCGCCGGAGTAATTGGCACTGCTCCAGCTGGTGCCAAAGGGCCGATGCGAGTTAGTGCATGCGTGAAATGGTCGGCATGATTTTGCGCATGCGCGCAGACCGGCCAACGTATTTCCTCGCATGTATGAACAGCCGGCGTCTTTCCGCGCATGTTGGGGTGGTTCTCTTCTCCGCGCTGAACCCCGGGAAATATGGCGGAGCCCTAGAGGGGCCCGATGCAGAGGAAAGAAGGCCTCCACGGAAACAGCCCATCCGCAGGATCGGTAGGCCCTGATCGTGGGCCAGGCCACCGTGAGACCCCTGGGGTATGATCCTCCCACGCCTCCCCCCCCAGGACTGTCCCTGCCAGGTCCCGCCATGCATGATGTGAGTAATTCACGCCGGCGGGACTGGCCAAAATTCGACGGCCACTCGGCCCATTGGGGACAGGAGAATCGCCGGGGGGGGGGGGGGGGGGGGGGGGCAATATCAACGGCCCCTGACCGGTGTGGTGGGAATCCCGCCGGTCCCGAAAAACGGCGCCGGAGAATAGGGCAGCCGGCGTCGGGGTGGCGTGATAGGATTTGCGCCTCCCCCGAAGATTCTCCGACCTGGTGGGTCAGAGAATCCCAGCCCTTATCTTACTTCTCAGTGGCCAAAGTCCATGGATTTTGTTTTCTAATAACTGAGAGATCATTAGCAGTCACCATTATTGCAGGGCAACGCGAACAGGAATTTCTGGCATCCATACTTCCATAAATATGGAAATCCGAATGTTACTGTCAGTCATATCTTACTCCTCTGCAGATTATGCTGTTGTAGTCCTCACTGTTGAAATTTGCACAGAGATCCCAATCACAGTTGTGAACTTGGGGTAATCACCAATTTTTCTCATACCAAGGACAAATTCAAAATTTAGCACTTGTGTAATTAGGAGTAATTGAGTTTTGAATACAGTAATAAATGACAATTATCAATGAACAAGCTCTATTTGCCTCAAAACTTAATTTTATAAGTGTGGAGTGGCATTCCCTTGCAAGAAAATGAATTTAAATTCATTCACCGGGCCCACATGACGGTAGCTTGGATGAGCAAATTCTTTGGGGTAGAGGATAAGTGCGCTAGATGCGCGGGAGGACCAACAAACCATGTTCACATGTTTTGGGCATGTCCTAAGCTTAGGGGGTACTGGGAGGGATTTGCGGGGATCATGTCCCAGGTGCTTAAAACAGGGTGGTGATGAGTCCAGGGGTGGCAATTAAATTCCCAATCTTTATTTCACCGCCTTTACACTCATTTACATAGTATTTATGGATGAGATTTGAAAAACGGAGTCCTGTTTTGGGCAGGTTTAATATACTGTGCCTCGGCACCTGCAGCACCGAGAATTACCTGCTATCAAACAGGACTCTTTGGCCTCGGTGGTTTGGTTTTTCTGGCCTCAGTGAAGAACGTCCTGCCAAGGACACACTCGCCTTCATTTCCTGCACTGATGAGCTGAGCCATTTTTAAATGCCACCCCGCTCTCTCAAACCACCCCCACCCCCACTGTGACCTTTGAACCCCTCAAATGCACCAACCTACCTGTTTGGGGGTTCTCGAGCCCCCCCCCCCCTCAATCCCTGGCATGGGCAACCTTGCACCTGGGCACTGTGGCACTGCCAACCTGACACTATGGCAGTGCCCCTGCCAGCATCACTGGGCACGCTACACGCCAGACTGGAAGTGTCAGCGGCACTACAAGGATACCATCCCACCAAGAGCCCGACCACCCGAGATCCTCCAATGACCTGGAAGACTCCCCTCAGGTGCCATTACGCCTTGTCCACGTTTATGTAGACCAGTTCTAAGGGCGCCATGGTGAGGTCTCCCAGAGGCGGCCGTTGGTTCCTGGGCTTTGAGAGAATTTGGCACTGACACATAACTGCTCACTTAACTTTGTAAATCTGGATCACGCTCGCCAATAAGCAGACCCAGTAATGCCAATGAGAAAAGTGATTACTGTTGCCACTGCAGTTAGCCAGGACTAGTCAGGATTTGTGACAATGGAGGAGGCCCTTGAATGGAGGTAGTGTGAGGGATCGCCCAATGAGGGTGAGATCCAGATCGTGACAGCTTGTGAAATCTTGTTAGATCTCGGGAGGAATTTCAAGCATTGCAAATTTCGGAAGAGGCCTCGTACGAGATTTAACGGCCTTGTCGCATCACCAATTCGGGCTTAACACTGCCGTTCGATCGCACCCTATATTTCTATGTTTTTTTATTTTCCATTTTCTGCTCTGTAGAATGAATTTACTGGTCATGTGAGTGACCCTCTCCCAACAGCCAAGACGTTATTGGCACTGCAGTGGGCGGGACTAGCTAGGACTGGTGGCAATGGAATGGATGTAGTGTGAGGCATCACCGCAGCCAATCAGGCAGCCAAGGCAGCAATGCAGGGGATGGCAAAATTGTTGTTGAGGTAAGTGGAGGCTCCCCTTTTACTGGGCAGTCTCACCATATGCTCACAGCTGGTTGAATAACAGTGGCATTGGAATGAAGCTCATAAGTAGCCAAAATGGCCCCAAATGTCCTCCAAACTAGAGGCCATCTTTGATCATTCCTGCCTCGAACTGAATCAGAGGGAGTCAGGGTGGCAACATGCATACCACACCTGCCTTCCATCCTAATTCTATAGCACCCACCCTGCAAAACTCCCAGCCAGCTCTGGGTCCTTCAGTCAGAATTTTTCCTTCAGTAAGAATTTTTCAATCAAATTGATAGAAAAGTAACCCTGTTACTTTTCCTTCAAACAGATACCAGAGATCCCATGTAGAAAGCACCATACTTAATCAGAAGCTTAAAAATCTCCACTGACAAGCCTGCAAAATGTTCCTGGGCAACCGTACACCAGGTGAACACAGAAAGATTTTCCTGTGCCACTCTGAGCAAAATTCATGCCAATATTGTGCACAATTTAGGGTAAATCTTTATAATTTAGAATCTTTATTGTGTGACAAGTAGGCTTACATTAACACTGCAATCAAGTTACTGTGAAAATTCCCTCGTCGTCACATGCGCCTGTTCGGGTACACTGAGGGAGAATTCAGAATGTCCAATTCATCTAACAAGCATGTTTTTCAGGACTTGTGGGAGGAAACCGGGGCACCCGGAGGAAACCCATGCAGAGTTGTGGATAAGCGCAGACTACACACAGACAGTGACCCAAGCTGGGAATCAAATCTCGGTCCCTGGTGCTGTGAAGCCTGACTGTCTGATCGCATTTTACAGATGATAGCAAGTCACAGCTATTAGGATCTCTCCAGAATTGATCCAAAATGTATGACCTGTGTTGAAATCTATCTGCCACTGTTTTGCCCAGTCACTTCATCTATCCACGTTTCTGATTAATTTTATGGTCCAATCTACACCACTTACTATGCAACCAACCTTTGTGTCATTGGAAAAGTTAGATATCTTGCTTTCTAATCTGTTAATCAAGCCATTAATAAATATAGTGAAGCACTGGTAAGAGTTTCCTGTGGAAACTTGCTACTTCTTCCTAATTTGAGGACATGTGCATTATCCCTACTCCCGACCTAACTAATTTCTTGACCAAGTCACTAATTTGCCTTCAACTCCCTTTGGTTTGATTTTAGCCAACGGTCTCTTCTGCAGGATCTTATCAAAAGCCTCCTGGAACTTTATGTAAGCTGCACATAAAGGCATCCACCTATCTACTCCAGTGAGGGGATCCCCTAATAGGGGAAGAACCAAGGTAGAACATCTGATGAGGAGATAGATGAAGAGGAGGCGTAAAGGACACAGATAGATGTGTAAGGGCCTGTCAGCAAGCCTACAGATTGGGGTGAAATACAGGATGCTTTAACCCTCCAGAGGTTCCGGAAGCTCAGTCCATCAAAACATCTCATCTTGTCCATTGTTTCCTTCTCCACTCTCCAGCCTCAGCGGAAAACCAGTTCTCATCTTAAATAACAAACACACAAGCCCTGGTTGCAATTTAATACACATGAAAATCAGGCCATCCATCTCAATGCATTATTATACACACTAAATAAACCAGTGCTCTTCTCTCGGATGTTCAAACAACACATAATTTATTTACACAGAACCTTATTGTCCTTTGCAAGTTAGGCAAGCTATAAAATCACTCACATGCACTGAAACGTGACTAGTGCGAGGTTCTTTTCATTTTCTTTCGGTACTGTAGTGTGCCAGGTGTGGTGGAGCAACCCTTATGCCCACTTGGTTAGTAAGACTTTGGCAGTCGTCCTCTGATCACATAGGGTCATGAGGGCCCCAGCATAGTGGTAGTCTCCTGCACAGTCGGGGTACAGCCTCCTGCTGCTAGTGCACTTGATGGCATCTATGCCTATGACAGAGGGACAGAGGAGATGCTGTCCCTATCAGAATGAGATAGCCCTAAGAGGTACCTCCAAATGGCATCAGCTGCTGCTTACCCTCCAGCATGATATGTAATTGGCCCTCCCTCCTTCCCTGAGAAGGGCCAGGAGCTGTATGTGACTCCAGGCTCCTTTTCCTGCTATCTCTCTGATTCTGGACCCCTGGAGTGCAGGTCAGGATGCATTCCCACAATTGTTTGTGTAATCTGCTGGGTTTTCCCCTCTGAGACAGTCGCCAGTCTGTCAAAGGAGGAATCTGCATTCTCGGTTGAGTGTGTGATCGCAGCAATGACACCTCCAAAGCCCATGTCGGAACATGCAATATCTCGGAATCTCTCCCACATCTCTGTGCACCTCGCCCTGGATGCCCAGCATCTGCTGCCTTACAGACAATGCCAGAGGCTTGTCATCTGACTGAGACTCAGCAACTGATTCCCCTCCAGCATTGCTCTGGCTGTCAGAGGCCTGCTCCATCTCAGTGTCTGGCAGCTGCATGTGCTACTATGGTGCGTACTCACCAGTTTGTAGTTCCCTTAGTTCCGAAGTGTGATTCCCCACTGAGGTTCTCGTAAATGTGCTGAGACTGGGTGCAGAATGAGGACTAGATGCTGCACCCTTTGGGGATTCCTCATCATCTCCAGAGGTAAGCGTCGGACCCTGGCAACTTTTGGCAGTAGCAGCCAATACTGCACTGTGCAAGAGACAAAAATAGGGAAGGCTATTGCCATCTTCAACCTTTGAGGAGAATTTAGATGGACATACTTTTGCATTGGCAACAATTCATGCATTGTGAGATGTTGCATTTCACAACTTCCAACATGTATTCAGTCAATCCTCACGGATGTATGACAGCATTCTTGTAGGTAAGATTAAAGCCTTTTTCATAGCAACGTAGCAGACATCATGCACCATCCCCATAGCCCTCTTAACTTCCATCTCTCTCAATTGAACATAATGCCCATGGCAGTCTCGCCACCCTGGGGCCTTCCACCTATCTCACCCCTCCCAATGGACCTGTTCAATTTGCTGTTAGTGAGCTTAGTCTCCTCCTCTATTGATATGAGGATAACGAGATTGATCACACCGCCTCCCATCTTTTATCTTTCACAGCCAATATTTAACACCTTCTCCTACAAAGACAGTGACATTGCAATGATTTAGCATCTACTGCACAATCATTCTCTCCTCTCCTGAAAAATGCCTTTGAGGCTGAGCACAGTGGCAATTGTGCATCATGCGCCGCGCACTGTTTGTCAATGCACAACATAAGACCCGAATGGAGCTTTTCCCACACACACCTCTGTGAACGTCTGTACCATAACCTCATTCACGTCCTGGCAGATTGTAAAAGGTTGTTGAGAAGCTTTCTGCATTGTACCTAGGTCCTCTTGATGACCCCAAAGCTTTGACCACCATCAAGGCTGCTTTGTTAAGGCTGGAAGCTCTCCTCTTACCATCAGCTGGAATCAGGATGTGCGTCTGGCACTTGCAGCTTGGAAGAGAGCTCATCGGGAGTCATCATTGACCTTGGGACAGTACTTGTCCTTCTGCTTAGGTCATCACCTCACTCACTTCCCTCTGCCATCTGTGGAGAGATGATGAGTGCTTAAACATGATACGCAAAATCGCCCGAATGTTTGAAATGCATTCAGTTTTTTCTTGCCTGCTCTAATGATGCACTTTCACAGACTTCATTAGAAAAACAAAACGGCCACGGTCCTTCTTCGAGAGGACTGGCAAAACCATCATGAGCTTTGGATAGGCAGGAAAATCCCCGCGGGTGAAGAAGGCGATGCTTGAAAGGAGCTGCAGCGAGGGAGGGCTGGCACTGCCAAGTCTGATTAACTACTACTGGGCGGCTAACATCGCTACGATAAGGAAGTGGATGGTGGGTACGGGGTCTATCTGGGAGCGGGTGGAGGCGGCTTCGTGCAGGGGCACCAGTTTGACAGCCCTGGTCAAGGATCCTCTACCGCTGTCGCCGGCCAGGTACTCCACCAGCCCAGTAGTGGGGGCGGCCCTGCGGATATGTGGCCAGTGGAGGAGGCATGTAGAGGAGATGGGTGCATCTGTATGGGCTCCAATATGTGATAATCATCGATTTGCCCCCGGGAACATGAATGGAGGGTTTCGAACATGGTGGTGGGCGGGGGCGAGGAGTGTGGGCGATATGTTCCTGGAGGGGAGCTTTGCGAGTTTGATGGGCTTGGAAGAGAAATTTGGGCTGGCAAGGGGAAATGACTTTAGGTACTTACAGATGCGAGACTTTGTCCGCAGACAGGTCCCATCCTTCCCACGCCTCCCGCCAACGGGGATCCAGGACAGAATAGTCTTTGGAAGAGAAGGATGAGAGGGTAGAGTCTCAGATATTTACAAGGTGCTCATGAAGGGGGAAGAGTCCCAGACGGAGGAACTGAAACTCAAATGGGAGGAGAAGCTTGGTGGGGAGATGGAGGACGGGCTGTGGGCAGAAGCCCTGAGTAGGGTAAACTCAACTGCAACATGTGCCAGGCTCGGCCTGATTCAATTTAAGGTTGTTCACCGGGCCCACATGACGGTAGCTTGGATGAGCAAATTCTTTGGGGTAGAGGATAAGTGCGCTAGATGCGCGGGAGGACCAGCAAACCATGTTCACATGTTTTGGGCATGTCCTAAGCTTACGGGGTACTGGGAGGGATTTACGGGGATCATGTCCCAGGTGCTTAAAACAGGGTGGTGATGAGTCCAGGGGTGGCAATTTTTGGGGTTTCGGAAGACCCGGGGGTCCAGGGGGAGAAAGAGGCCGATGTTTTGGCCTTTGCTTCCCTAATAGCCCGGGGGCGAATACTGCTGGCATGGAGGGACTCAAAACCCCCAAAGACCGAACTATGGCTTTCGGCCAAGTCTAGTTTTCTGGGTATGGAAAAAATTAAGTTCGCCTTGAGGGGATCTGTACTGGGATTCGCCCGAAGGTGGCAACCATTCATCGACTTCTTCGCGGGAGAGTGAACGTCAGCGGAGGAGGGGGGGGGGGGGGGGGGGGGGGGGGGGGGGGGGTGAGATTAGAGTAGAGTAGGAGGGATAAATAGGCGGGTAGTGTCCATGGGAGAGGAGCGGGCTTGTGCAGTATGGTTCGATTGAGGCATTGGCTTTACGTTGGTGTTTGCATATTTTTGTCTTTTTTTCTGTTTGTTATCTGTAACTGTTTACAATGCCGAAAAATACCTCAATAAAATTGTTTGTTAAAAAAAGAAAAACAAAACGGATTTATTAAAAATAAAAACAGCAGTACAGCAGCCACATGGCTAGCTTAGTCCCCTACATGTCCTCTGCCTAATAGAGGATTCCATCTCCATGGGGGGATTACCCACTCTCACTCCCAATTGGGCTCCGAAGTCAGCTGACGCTTATTCTGCTGTGTTGCCCTTAAAGGGACACTCGCCACAAATCACCACACCTGTCAAAGTTTCTATAATACAGTAAATAAACACATAAATAAATAAAAGTTGACGCTCACCTGGGGTGGCATGGCGGCACAGTGGTTAGCACTGCATCACACTGCCAGGGACCTGGCCTCAATTCGGCCTTGGGTCACAGTCTTTGTGCAGTGTGTGTGTTCACGCCGTGTCTGTGTGGATTTCTTCTGGGTGCTTCGATTTCCTCCCACAGTCCAAAGATGTGGGCATTGGCCATGCTAAATTGCCCATTTGTATCCAGGGATGTGCAAGTTAGGTTACGGGGTTATAAGGATAGAGCGGGATCGACGCAGGAGTAGACACGGGTAGAATGCTCATTCGAAGGGTTGGTGCAGACTCGATGGGCTGAATGGCCACCTTATGCACTGTAGAGATTGTATTATTCTGAGAATGCTTCAAAATATTTATCAGCAGCACAAAAATCTTTTTTCATGAATACTCTCACCCCAGTGCATCTAATACCGTCCCTTGCTAGATGCCCCTTTAAGTGAGTGGCCATGACCTTCTTCCGGCTTGTCAGCAATGTGTCCAGATGTTCCACCCACCATGGCCCATTGGGCAGCAGCAAACTCTCAAAGGTTGGTCAAGAACCAGCACGCAGCTGTTAATTGGCTGATTTGTGTATTAGTTTCTCAAAAGCAAGGGCAGGAGTCAGCCATCCCCACACCTCTGGGTTGGATTCTCCCCGACTGGAACAGAGTGAAACACTCAGCCACACATCCTGAATGATTCCAATAACTTCCCCACAAAAATGTTAGTCAAACAGGGGGCGGGGTTCTCCAAAAATGGGGATATGTCCCCAAACCCACGGAAAACGCACGTGAATAAATCTGGATTTATCTGGAGGAAGTCCAGGGTGATTCTCCGATTTGTAAGGGGCTAGCAGGGCCCCGGAGTATTCCTTGCATCTCCAGTTGCCAATACGGGGCCCTGCACTTTCGATCGGGAGTCCGCGCATGTGCACGTCGGCGGCCTGCGTGGCTGCCCCGCGCGACATGGCCGACCCACACCGCAACCGGCAACGAAAACATAGGCCCCCCCCCCAGATCGTTTGTGCCCGCGGATCAATGGCCCCCGATCGGTAGCCTGGCCATCCTGGAGGTCCCCCCCTCCCCCATGTATGATTCCCCCCCCTCCAGGATGGCCACGGACTGAGTCCGCAGATGCCACACCGAGTTCCCGACGGGTGGAACCATGAGAGAACCACGCCGTCGGGAACTCGGCCAGCTGCACTCGGTGAATCGCCGCAGGGGCTGCTTTCAATGGCCCCCCCGACTGGCACCACGTCGACCGCGCGCATGCGATTGGCGGTGATTCTCCGGGCACGGGAGCGGCATCGGACCCGATCTCGGGATCGGTGCGGAGGCTCGGAGAATCCCGCCCAGGTTTCCCAGTTTTCTTTCTTACCATTCTGAAATAATGGAGATACATTTAGATCAGGGGTGGGCAAACTACGGCCTGCGGACCGCATGCGGCCCGCCAAAGGTCTTTATGCGGCCCACCAAGTCATTAAAAAAAATTTTTAAAAACATTTTTAAAAAAAAAATATTTTTTTAAGGTTAATGCGGGGGGCTGTTGGGTTACTTACTGGTATAGGGTGGATACGTTGACTTGAGTAGGGTGATCATTGCTCGGCACAACATCGAGGGCCGAAGGGCCTGTTCCGTGCTGTACTGTTCTATATGAGGCGCCCAGAATCATAACCGGGTGAAGTAATTATTTTACTTAATATACTATGCGGCCCTTTAAAATTGTGAATTTCTGAATGTGGCCCTTGCACGGAAAAGTTTGCCCACCCTTGATTTAGATAGTTCCAACATCAGGTGACAATTCCTGAATCGAGAATGCGTTGGAAAAAGCATCTGCAATTTCCTCTTTTGGGTTTATACAATATTTTTAATGTATCATTCCATTTGAAAAAATGTAGAGCTAGGGTAGAGAAATATCGGAATGTTACCAGGGAGGAGGAACTTCAGTTGTGTGGAGAGACTTAAAGAAGTTTGGATTGGTGTCCGGTGACCGTTCAGGGGAGATCTAATAGAGCTATTCAAACTCTTGATTGATGGAATAAATAAGGGATAAACTGTTTCAGAAGGGTCAGTGATCAGAGGAAACTACTTTAATCTAATTGGAGGCAGAGGTGAGATGACGTAAATTTATTTTACACGTTGAGTTATAATGATCTGGAATATATTAGCTGAAAGGGTGTGGGGGGGGGAGGGGGGGGAACCAACTCAATGGGCAGGATTTGGCGCTAGTGGCACACATCCCAAAGCTGAGCCTGAAAGTTGGGCGCAAACCTGCTTTGGCTGTCGGAGGGTCCATGAGTCATATCTTGTCACCTGCAGCTAACTAATCGGTTGCCCCCAATGCCACTGTTCCTATTCAGGATGGTTTCCAACCTCAAGAACTGCTGGCCCAATCAGAATATAGAAACTCAGCAACCTTAGCAGCACTACCAATGGTGGTGGCACTGCAGGAACGCACCTGGAGAAGGAAGGCAATGGAAGTACGCCCTCCAGGGGTCCCAGGCAGTCAGGCAGGTGCTGGGGAGGGTCTCCTCATGCGGTGGAGGTTTCCCTGCTGCTGGTTAAATATTTGTGGAGACACAAGCTGGCCATTAATTGGCTACTTAAGTGGTTCAATTGGGCTCTGGATGGGAGGGACGCCCACCGCCTTGCCTGCCATTGAGAAGATGGTGTGGCAGGAGGACAAGCATGCCACCTGCTGTCTTCCCGTCCCATCTTGCCAGTCATATTGCATCCCAGTCCATCTTCAAAAGGCTGGTAAAACTCAGCCCAATAGTAACTTTCAAAAGGGCAAACAAACACCTGAAGGGGAGAAAATTACAGGGCAGTAGTGAACATTAGGGAGATGGTACTAATGGGACAGATCTTTCAAAGAGCCAGCACATGGGAAATGGGCCATGTGGTCGCCTATATACTGTAAGATTCTCTGATGCTATATTAGGCACTCAGTGGAACCCAAAGGCTTTTTGGTGATTAATTTTGTATTTATCATGGTGGTTTATCAGAGTTGATAGCTGGAAATTGTAGGATACAAATTGCGACATGGCAAATTATTACACCTAATAAACGGGAAATGGACCAGTTGACCTCTGCAATTGAGGCTCACTGTGTTAATGCAAAAGAGCGAGCACTGGAAAATGCAGGCACCAAATAAAGGTGTACTAAACTATATTTCGCAAAGTAGAGGTTGTTATTACAGATGATCTCCTGAAATGTGGTGAAGTTTTATTGGAGGCAACACATAATCCTCCTAATCCTGCCGGGTGAAAAATTGCCTGGGCATAGATGATACATTTAATTCTGAGCATCTTCAAACACTGTCAATATTGGAGCAGTTAGAAGAAAAAAAACATGGGATAGGAATCAATTTGCTGGGGAAATAGTAACACATCTGCAGAGCTGATGTGATGGGAAACATTTGGGTTCGATTTATAAAATCAAGCTGAGTAAAGCTGATGTGAATTATTTATATGGTTGTAACTTCCTCTTTATATTTTCATGTTTCTGGGTCATCTGAAGTTTTATAGGTCACGGGCATTCATTTGTTTACATAATATAATCACCCCCCCCCCCCCCCCCCCCGCCCCACACAACCCTAACTTCAATGTAAAATAATTTAGTTAGACCAAAATAAACAAAAGGCGCCAAATTCCCTTTGAAATTCACCCCTCTAATTTCTTATCTGATCCATCTTAAAATATGATTAGACTGTCAGTGTAACTAAGGTTATGGACAAGGTAATTTGGGGAAAATAAATTGCAAGGTTAACTTAGCAGACATCTTACTGACTGAAGTCCAAATCTAGTTAAGGCCTGATGCCTGTCAGACCTTTGTTGAGACAGAAGGTGGTTAACGAGGTGGAGAATGAATGCCCTCACCAGGGTCCACCTGGTGGATCAGGTGGCACAGTGGTTCGCACTGCTGCCTCACAGCATCAGGGACCCGGGTTCAATTCTGGCCTTGGGTGACTGTGTGCAGTTTGCACGTTCTCCCCCTGTCTGCGTGAGTTTCCTCCGGGTGCTCCGGTTTGCTCCCACTGTCCAAAGGTGTGCAGGTTGGGTTGATTGATCATTTTAAATTTCCCCTTAGTGTCTAAAGATGTGCAGGTTCGGTGGGGTTATGGGGATAGGATGGGGAGTGGGCCTAGGTAGGGCGCTCTTTTGGAATGTCGGTGCAGACTTGATGGACCGAATGGCCTCCTTCTGTACTGTAAGGATTTTAATACTGAAAAAATTGCAATACCTTTTACCAGGCTGTGCACGACGCAAGCCATCTAATATTTTGCAACTCTAAAGTTGAGCTGGCTGGCTGCACCAGAGTGCTCACTCACAGCCCATCAGATCCAGGTGGATGAGGTGTGGTCATTAAATGGAGCTCTGATTGGCACACTGGAGTGCGGGTTCTGGGGGAAAAAAAGGGAACCATGCCAAGGTCTTTAGGAGGTGTGAAATTTAGCAAAAGAAATAAAGTCCTTCATTTTTGGTTGTGAAGAATGTATGGAACTGGTTTTATTCCTCAATGCTGACATCCTAAAATGGGTACAAGCATCAACCGAATAAAGATGTGGTAGGTGTAAATATTACTTCATCATCAGCATGACAGGTGTCAACATCTGTTTTTCAAAGTTCTGATGAATGTTATGTTATATTTAAAAATCACTTGGTCTTTGGCAGAAAGGCAGTGGGTTCCCTGAAAATACACCTATCAATTAGATATTGAACAGCTGAGCTCTCCAGAGAGATGTGACATGATGTAACTTTGCTCTGAGAGTTCCAGGTGTTACAATTTTCTAGAGCACTATTGAAGATTTTCAAAATAAAGCACATTATATGAGGATAATTGAAGGGAAGATGGTTGTTGGAGGGTAGGCAGATGATGGATTATATGCATCACCCAGGATACTACAGAACAAAAGGTGTATAGATGTGTATGAACCAGACAATGGGATTAATTTATTTTTTGCTCTGCAAGCTGAAGAATGTTCTAACTATGTGGTAGCGCGGTCCCTTTAAGGGGTGTGCCCTCACAGTCCATGCCAATGAGGGATCAGCATGCATCCCGGGAAGCCGGGTCCTGTTCAGAGTGAAACTGGGACGAGAGTATATTAGAAACTCTGTGCCTGTACAAATGTTACCCATGTTAGTTGCAATAAACATTTCATTCCTCATTGCGACTGTCTACCTGATACCTGTATCAGATAATGACACTGTAAAAAATAGTAGGGATGGGACAAGGTATGTTAAAAGGACTAGCCTTCAGGTTTTGTACCTGAACGCACGGAGCACTCAAAATAAAATGGACGACTTACAAGGGAAATTGCGCCGCTTGATGTAAAGGGAAATGATACCGTTGGGAATACGGAGACATGGCTCCAAGGTGAGCAAGGATGAGATCTAAATATTGAGGGCTATTTAGTTTTTAGGAAGGACAGACAGAAAGGAAAACGTGGTGGAGTTACATTGTTAATTAAAGAATATATTGATACAATATTGAGGAAAGATATCAGTACAGATGCTGTGGAATCTGACTGGGTTGGGTTAAGAAAGATCAAGGAGCCAAAAAAATTTGTCGGAGTGGTATACAGACCACCAAACTGCAGTGGTAATGGGGATAGCATCAGACAGGAAATCAGAGATGTATATGGGAAAGCAACCTCTATGATTACGGGTGGCTTTAATCTGCATATAGATTGAGTGACTTAAATTAGTCACAGTACAATAGAGGAGGAATTTCTGGAGTGTATATGGGATGGATTTCTGGACCAGTATGTTTAGGACCCAACAAGGGAAAAGGCCATCATGGACTGTGTGTTTTTCAATAAGAAAGGATTAGTTAGCAATCTAGTTGTGATAGAGTCCTTGGGGATGAGTGACCATAATATGGTAGAATTCTTTGTCAAGGTGAATAGTTAGGTAGTTGATTCTGAGACCAGGGTCCTGAACGTCAATAAAGGTAACTATGATGGTATGAGGCATGAGATGGCTATAAAGGACTGTGAAACATTACTGAAAGGAAGGACAGCGGACAGGCAATGGCAGACATTCAAGGAACGAATTGGTGAACACCAAAAATTATTTATTCCTATTTGCCGCAAAAGTAGAAAGGGAACTGTGGACAAACCATGGCTTACAAGCTGAATTAGACATGGAATTAGATTCAAAGAAGAGTCATACAAATTAGCAAGAAAAAGCAATCGACCTGAGGATTGGGAACAGTTTCAAATTCAGCAAAGGCAGACCACGGGAGAGATTAAGCTGGGGAAAATGCAATTTGAAAGTAAATTAGTGGGGAACCTAAAAATTGACTGCAAAAGTTTCAACAGGACCACTGAGAGAGAGAGCAGTACCACCGAGTGAGAGGAGCCGGACCACCGAGTGAGAGGAGCAGGACCACCAAGTGAGAGGAGCCGGACCACCGAGTGCGAGCAGCAGGACCACCGAGTGAGAGGAGCAGTACCACCGAGTGAGAGGAGCCGGACCACCGAGTGAGAGGAGCCGGACCACCGAGTGAGAGCAGCAGGACCACCGAGTGAGAGGAGCCAGACCACCGAGTGAGAGGAGCCAGACCACCGAGTGAGAGGAGCCGGACCACCGAGTGAGAGGAGCCGGACCACCGAGTGAGAGGAGCCGGACCACCGAGTGAGAGGAGCCGGACCACCGAGTGAGAGGAGCAGTACCACCGAGTGAGAGGAGCCGGACCACCGAGTGAGAGGAGCCGGACCACCGAGTGAGAGGAGCCGGACCACCGAGTGAGAGGAGCCGGACCACCGAGTGAGAGGAGCCGGACCACCGAGTGAGAGGAGCCGGACCACCGAGTGAGAGGAGCCGGACCACCGAGTGAGAGGAGCAGTACCACCGAGTGAGAGGAGCCGGACCACCGAGTGAGAGGAGCCGGACCACCGAGTGAGAGGAGCAGTACCACCGAGTGAGAGGAGCCGGACCACCGAGTGAGAGGAGCCGGACCACCGAGTGAGAGGAGCCGGACCACCGAGTGAGAGGAGCAGGACCACCGAGTGAGAGGAGCAGGACCACCGAGTGAGAGGAGGACCACCGAGTGAGAGGAGCCGGACCACCGAGTGAGACGGGCCGGACCACCGAGTGAGAGGAGCCAGACCACCGAGTGAGAGGAGCCGGACCACCGAGTGAGAGGAGCAGG
Source organism: Scyliorhinus canicula (assembly GCF_902713615.1). Taxonomy (NCBI): domain Eukaryota; kingdom Metazoa; phylum Chordata; class Chondrichthyes; order Carcharhiniformes; family Scyliorhinidae; genus Scyliorhinus; species Scyliorhinus canicula. Next base: position 136,999,809 of record NC_052154.1, read on the forward strand.
ACCACCGAGTGAGAGGAGCAGGACCACCGAGTGAGAGGAGGACCACCGAGTGAGAGGAGGACCACCGAGTGAGAGGAGCCGGACCACCGAGTGAGACGGGCCGGACCACCGAGTGAGAGGAGCCAGACCACCGAGTGAGAGGAGGACCACCGAGTGAGAGAAGCAGGACCACCGAGTGAGAGGAGTAGGACCACCGAGTGAGAGGAGGACCACCGAGTGAGAGGAGCCGGACTACCGAGTGAGAGGAGCCGGACCACCGAGTGAGAGGAGGAGCACCGAGTGAGAGGAGCCGGACCACCGAGTGAGAGGAGCCGGACCACCGAGTGAGAGGAGGACCACCGAGTGAGAGGAGCAGGACCACCGAGTGAGAGGAGGACCACCGAGTGAGAGCAGCAGGACCACCGAGTGAGAGGAGTAGGACCACCGAGTGAGAGGAGGACCACCGAGTGAGAGGAGCCGGACTACCGAGTGAGAGGAGCCGGACCACCGAGTGAGTGGAGGACCACCGAGTGAGAGGAGCAGGACCACCGAGTGAGAGGAGCAGGACCACCGGAGTGAGAGGAGCCGGACCACCGAGTGAGTGGAGGACCACCGAGTGAGAGGAGGACCACCGAGTGAGAGGAGGACCACCGAGTGAGAGGAGGACCACCGAGTGAGAGGAGCAGGACCACTGAGTGAGAGGAGCCGGACCACCGAGTGAGAGGAGCCGGACCACCGAGTGAGAGGAGCCGGACCACCGAGTGAGAGGAGCAGGACCACCGAGTGAGAGGAGCAGTACCACCGAGTGAGAGGAGCCGGACCACCGAGTGAGAGGAGCAGTACCACCGAGTGAGAGGAGGACCACCGAGTGAGAGGAGCAGTACCACCGAGTGAGAGGAGCAGGACCACCGAGTGAGAGGAGGACCACCGAGTGAGAGGAGCCGGACCACCGAGTGAGACGGGCCGGACCACCGAGTGAGAGGAGGACCACCGAGTGAGAGGAGCAGGACCACCGAGTGAGAGGAGCAGTACCACCGAGTGAGAGGAGCAGGACCACCGAGTGAGAGGAGGACCACCGAGTGAGAGGAGCCGGACCACCGAGTGAGAGGAGCCGGACCACCGAGTGAGAGGAAGACCACCGAGTGAGAGGAGGACCACCGAGTGAGAGGAGCAGGACCACCGAGTGAGAGGAGCCGGACCACCGAGTGAGAGGAGGACCACCGAGTGAGAGGAGCCGGACCACCGAGTGAGAGGAGCCGGACCACCGAGTGAGAGGAGGACCACCGAGTGAGACGGGCCGGACCACCGAGTGAGAGGAGCCGGACCACCGAGTGAGAGGAGGACCACCGAGTGAGAGGAGCCGGACCACCGAGTGAGAGGAGCCGGACCACCGAGTGAGAGGAAGACCACCGAGTGAGAGGAGGACCACCGAGTGAGAGGAGCAGGACCACCGAGTGAGAGGAGCAGGACCACCGAGTGAGAGGAGCAGGACCACCGAGTGAGAGGAGCAGGACCACCGAGTGAGAGGAGCCGGACCACCGAGTGAGAGGAGCCGGACCACCGAGTGAGAGGAGCAGGACCACCGAGTGAGAGGAGCAGGACCACCGAGTGAGAGGAGCAGGACCACCGAGTGAGAGGAGCCGGACCACCGAGTGAGAGGAGCCGGACCACCGAGTGAGAGGAGCCGGACCACCGAGTGAGAGGAGCCGGACCACCGAGTGAGAGGAGGACCACCGAGTGAGAGGAGGACCACCGAGTGAGAGGAGCAGGACCACCGAGTGAGAAGAGCCGGACCACCGAGTGAGAGGAGCCGGACCACCGAGTGAGAGGAGGACCACCGAGTGAGAGGAGCCGGACCACCGAGTGAGAGGAGGACCACCGAGTGAGAGGAGCCGGACCACCGAGTGAGAGGAGCCGGACCACCGAGTGAGAGGAGCCGGACCACCGAGTGAGAGGAGCAGGACCACCGAGTGAGAGGAGCCGGACCACCGAGTGAGAGGAGCAGGACCACCGAGTGAGAGGAGCAGGACCACCGAGTGAGAGGAGCCGGACCACCGAGAGAGAGGAGCCGGACCACCGAGTGAGAGGAGCCGGACCACCGAGTGAGAGGAGCCGGACCACCGAGTGAGAGGAGCCGGACCACCGAGTGAGAGGAGCCGGACCACCGTGTCAGAGCAGCAGGATCACCGAGTGTGAACAGCAGACGACCGAATTGATTCTGAAGCCAGCTGAGCCACCATCCTTCAGGAACTGTATACCATTTCACTTTTACTGGATTCTTGAATTATTTTATTTCCTGAACCCACTTTGTAACCCATTGTGAGTGTGTGAAAGTCAGAGCGTTTTTATTAATTTTTCTTCCGTACAATAAACCTATCCTCTTTTCTTTTTAACAAACTCAAGAAAATTTGTCCTGATTGTGTCTTCTATGGTCAGAGCACGGAAATGGTTAAGCACTCAAAGAATTGTGAAGTATATCCATTTAAAAAAAAGACTGTTGCAGTCAAATGAGGGGATCTAAGAGGAGAGCCAGTTGGCTCCTCCTCACGTGATCATAATCACACTTTAATGTTATAATTTCTGTATTATCTAATTAATCAACCATCAGTCCACTGTTTACAAGTTTGCTGAATCAACAGCCTCTGTAAAGTCTAAAGCACTAACTTTACATAGTGAAACCTGGAAATTAAACTGAAATCTTCCTTCTTTCAGTGATGATGTGGAGATGCAGGCATTGGACTGGGATGAGCACAGTAAGAAGTCTTACAAGAACTCTTACTTCTTTCAGTGAGCCATGGATCAGTTAGTTGGTAACACTCATACCTCTAAGAAAGGTGTGGTTTCCAGCCCTACTCCAGGAATTAAACAAAATAATTAGCGTGATAGTAAACTGAGGCTCTCTGCTCTTTACAAGTAGATGTGAAAGATCTCATGGTACTGTTTCAAAGTTGAGCAGGAAATTGATTCCGAGTACAATGGCCAATATTCTTCATTCAATCAACATTGCAAAAACAGATTAATTGGTTATTATCAGATTATTGTCCGTGGGAGCTTCCGATGCACACATTGTTGCTATGTTTCCTCCATTACAACGGTGACTACACAACTATAAAGCACTTTTGGCCGACCTGAAGTTTTGAAAATATTGGAGTTGAGTTTTAGCCCATGTTAGCTGTCAGTGAGAATGGCAAAGCAGGCAGAAAATCCTGCGAGAATCGGGCAACTTGATTCTCGCCGGCGAGATCACGTTTTCCGATTTTCCACGTCTCTCGCCAATGATGTAGAGGTTCACGCCCAGAAATGTCGAGAACTTAAATTAAATACATTTTAATATATTTAACGAGTCCCCCTGCCACATGATCCCCTCAAACTGAATATTAATACCTCGTTAGTGAGGTTTACAACTGGTTCTAAAACGTTAATCAGTCGAACAAACCTTCCCTGGGTCGCAAAGGTACGTGGAGCCCATGGAGGGGGGGGGGGGCATTCCTGGCACAGGTCAGCACTGTCAAGTTGGCAGCCCCTTGGGGTGGCATTCACGTTATGTTTGTTGGGAGGGAAGAGCCCTCTGTTATGGTATGTATATTGACTGGGATGTAAAGAGTTAACAGGTTAACGATAATGCTTCTTACCACTAGAGGGAATCATAGAACAGCCATATATATATCATGTGACTTCTGGGGTTCTGAGTAGAAAAGGTAGAAAGTAATTAGGCCTAAGAGAGATCAGTATTTGAGAGTTCTGTAGTCAGAGATAGGATAGTTTAGTTCAGTAACCGTATACTTTCGGAATCCGTCCCCTATGTCCATGGGGGTGTGGGGTTGGGACGGTTTTCTTTCTGTACTGTTTGGGGTGCCCTTTTTAAACGATGCCCTGATCTCTGAGGAGCTGTCCTCGCCATCTCTATCAGGTCCCACCCTGCCCCGCCACAGTGACGGCGTAAACCATGTCCACAAAATTTTCTTTTTCAGAGAGGCTCAGAATCGGGACTAAAACAGACGGGAAAATGCCACCCATCATAAAAATGCAGGTCTTTCTTTATGTCTATCATCTTTCCGTGAGTCCCTCACTTCACTTTTCAACTGGAAAGTTTTGAAAAGTTAAATAAAACTGACCTGCAATATATTATTAATAAAAAACTCTCTCATTATGTAAATTAGGAATGCTGTCTGATTTGTATCACCCAAACCCATCAAATGCAACTCTACTGAAACATTTCGTATGCACAAAAGTGGTGAATTGTGGAAGATTGTATGGTGACTCAGTCAGTCGTGAAATCTTGAATGTGAATCAGGTAGTTAAATCAGGTAGTCTTGGGGCAGGTGGGATCATTGGGACAGTCTCCACCTGAACCGATCTAGGACTAGTGTTCTAGTGGAAAGGATAAATAGGGTGGTCGCAAGGATTTTAAACTAGCAAATGGGGGTGAAGGCAAGGGTAATGCTACAAGAAGCATAATGATAAATAGGAACCAAAGCAGCAGGCCAGCATGTGAGGACAAGGTAGAGGTTATTACGATGAACAGGCAAAGCTCCCCCCATAACAAAATAACAATGCCAACCCCCTTCAACAAATTTCTCACCTGCGCTTCCGGGAGCTAGCCCGCCCAGCTAGCCTGGTAGCCCCCGCCCATGCCGCCAAACATCCTACCCCCCTACTGGTCTTCCTCTCCCCGGCTCGACCGACTTACATACATATGCAAACATTACAATCCCCAACAAACACAAAGAAGAACATTTCACCCACCATCCCTCATTAAGAACGTTAACCCGCAAACAAAACTGAGTAACTGCCCCAAACTTAGTACAAAACAATACATACAAACCCACAAGAAAAAAGAAGTTTAACAGCAGTTCAAGAACACTACTCGCCCCCAGTCCCTTGTCCCTGACAAAGTCAATCACTTCTGTCAAAAGCTTCATGGTCATTATCAGACTATTAATTCCAAATTTTTAATTGAATCCAAATTTCACCATCTGTCACTGCAGGATGTGAACCTGGATCTCTGGGTTCTCAGACCACTTACAATTCCACTACACCACCGCCTCCCCAAGCGTTTGTGGAATATATGGCAATTCAGTCCACAAACAGCTGTATCAAGAGAAAGCCTGAGGACGAAATTCCCTGTTTGGGAGACTCTGGGCGCTATTTAATGGTAACATTTCTGTGTCATTTTGGGTGCGATTGGCATGGCATTTCTTGATGGCCGCATTGGTGAGATTACAGCCCATATTTAATGGCACATAGTGCCAAAAATGAGCCCCCACGATCTTCTCGTCATTACTGGCTGTCTTCCTGTCTGATTCACGGGACTCACTCCTTAGCGTCTCGCCACTAAGAAGGGGAAGCTACTTTTAATTGCTCCCTCACCACTCACTCCCAGTCAGCACACAAGCATGGCAGCGCACAGACCTGTTCCTCACTTTGGTGATGCTGACCTGGCCAAGCTTTTGGATGCTGTGCAGGTGAGATGGGACATACTGTTCCCGAGGGGTTTGGAGGACCAGCAGTAGGGTCACTAATACCGCCTGGGAGGCAGTGGCAGCAGCTGTCACTATGGGCAGCATGACCAGGAGAACCGCTGTCCAATGTAGGGAGAAGGCCAACAACCTCCACCGAGCTGCAAAGGTAAGTTACCACCTCTTTCCTGGCTTCAGTTCTGCCTGCCACACCTCAAATTCCCAACGCCCCCCCCCCCCCCCCCAATACTAATCACTGGCAGACACCTTGCTCCCTCCCCACATCCGACCTACATGCTTGTTCCTCAACTTCCCCAGGCACCCACCAGCACAGTCCCTTGATGCCCAGTTGCGGAGCCCATAAATGCCACCTGCTATAGACCTCCCTGATCCATCAAACGCATGGTTCACAAAGCCCTCTCTTTGTCCCCGCTGGAGAAGATAGCCCATAGTAAGTGGGAAAGGCAAAGGCGGGGGCGGGAGTACCAGAGATCCGAGTCCTGACCCACTATGAGGAACGGGCCCTGGAGATTGTGGCATTGACCGAGGAGAGAGCAGTCTCCGACAGCGAGATTGGCCTGTGCCAGAGAGGCGAGGATCTATTGCTCCTTCACCTAGATGATCTTCTCAGGTGAGTTGTTCATGTCAGACTGTAGCCATCTGGGATGGCCACTTACAATAAGGAACAGGGAAGGTCGCAAGGCATAACGGGAAAAATGGACAATGCGAGATTCAGGCAGGCTCAGAGCCTGAATGTATATTTGTGAGCGAGGAATCCAGACGGTATCGAAACCCCCAACGAATTAGCATTTTGATGGCTCATCTCCATCAGACAAAGGACTGATACTTGAGCGACCGATACAATCCCAGACATTTCGGCTCCACACCCTGTACTCAGGAAGTGTAAACAACAGGGTCAGTGACCACTTAGGACATGCCCAGCCATCAAGGCACCCACCCCTTTATTGGTTCGAATCGGACACAGTGATCAAGAATTACCCAATTAGTGGGGTCCAAACTGAAGGACCACCCAAAAGAGTGCAAAAACCCCCAAGGATAAAAAGAGAGACCACCATGTGTTCTGCCTCTCTTGGACCAGGCGCTCTGGCAACGTCTGCTTCCAAGTGCAGCACCACCAGAAGCAAGTGCAAGTTCAACACCCGCTACCAGACGGATGAGCCCAGCTGAGCAGCAGTTACTTCTACAGACTCGATAGATCCAGAATCGAACAACGGCCACTGTTCCTCTGACCTAAGCCGGGTGCCTGAAGTTAAGTACAGGTTGTCATAGTTGATAGGTGTAGTTTAACTAGTAGTGTTTATGTTGCCTGATAATTGTGTGTGTAAATAAATTAGCCTTGATCTTGAACTAACTAACTGGTGTCTGGCTCTTTGATCGATATCCGGTTGAACCTTGTGGTGGTATCATTTGATACCTGGCAACTCTGAGCAATATAATATTGATATCTAAAGAAAGAAGGGCAACCTCATTGATTGCCATATTTACAGTAGGTAAAAAAGGCAACAAGACAAAAAGATCCTTCCCTCTCACTGATCACATGCCCTCTCACTCGCAAGATCTCCATCTGTTGGGGCTGGAAATTGTCCCCACCAGCGCTCCTCTACGTCCCCACCACCCAAGAGACCACCATCGAGGTGCCACAGCTGTCATCCCCACCTTCCACCAGCGCAAAGACACACACCACGTGTGGCGACTTTAGTGGACAGGCTTCTGGGGCACAATCTGGTGAACATAAGAACTAGGAGCAGAAGTAGGCCATCTGGCCCCTCGAGCCTGCTCCACCATTCAATGAGATCATGGCTGAACTTTTGTGGACTCAGCTCCACTTTCCCGCCCAGACACCATAACCCTTAATCCCTTTATTCTTCAAAAAACGATCTATCTTTATCTTGGAAACATTTAATGAAGGAGCCTCAACTGCTTCACTGGGAAAAGAATTCCATAGATTCACAACCCTTTGGGTGAAGAATTTCCTCCTAAACTCAGTCCTAAATCTACTTCCCCTTATTTTGAGGCTATGCCCCCTAGTTCTGCTTTCACCCGCCAGTGGAAACAACCTGCCCGCATCTATCCTATCTATTTCCTTCATAATTTTATATGTTTATATAAGATCCCCCCCGCACCCTTCTAAATTCCAACGAATACAGTCCCAGTCTACTCAACCTCTCTTCATACTCCAACCCCTTCAGCTTTGGGATTAACCTAGTGAATTTTCTCTGCACACCTTCCAGTATCAGTACGTCCTTTCTCAGGTAAGGAGACCAAAACTGAACACAATACTCCAGGTATGGCCTCACTACCACCTTATACAGTTGCAGCATTACCTCCCTAGTCTTAAACTCCATCCCTCTGGCAATGAAAGACAAAACTCCATTCGTCTTCTTAATCACCTGTTGCACCTAAAACCAACTTTTATGACTCATGCACTAGCACACCCAGGTTCCTCTGCACTGCTGCATGTTTTAATATTTAATCATTTAAATAATAACCCCTTTTGGTGTTATTCCTACCAAAATGGGTAACCTCACATTTGTCAATATTGTATTCCATCTGCCAGATCCTAGTCCATTCACTTAAACTATCCAAATCCCTCTCCAGTATATTCTGCACTTTTTGCATGGCACTGCCAGTGTGCCAGGCTGGCATTGTTTTTACACGACGATGATTGGGCCGAGGGGTTTCCTGTGTGGGGCGGCATTGGGGCTTGGGGGGGGTGTTCGGAGCTCTCAAGATATTGGGACGTCATTTGAGGACTTTCAGCAAACAGGGCTCCTCAATGGAGCAAACAGGACTAAGCATGGTCTTGGCTACACATTCCCCGCTGAGGCCCTGTACCTAACCGGAGTTTGTTAGATAGCGTGTGTTTCTCGGCACTGTGAGCTTATATAGCACACCTGGCGAACACTGATGAAAAGTTCTGTGTTGTTAAACAGTGCGAATGGTGGCCACAGCAAAACTACAACACCATCAATCAGTGTAATCACAAGTTCAGTGCGCCTGTGCAGGCCAAACACAAGTTTCCAGGGATGCGAGTAAACAGAAATGAAACAGAGCTCTGTGTTTTGCGCGTTTAATTGGGTGTTTCCTGTCACTCGTAGCGCCGGGAAAGACTCTGCTATCTGACAGAAAACTGTTTCCTATCTGCGCCTCAACAGGGAATGCCATGCTGAGGTCGCACTCAGTCCCATTTCCTGCACTGAGGAGCTCAGCATGTCCCTCAACGAGATCTTTGGACCCCCCCCCCCCCCCCCCCCCCCCCAACACCCCAAGTTCCCTATAAGAGGGTCATTGAACTCCCCACACCCCACCTCATAAAGACTGGGCACCCGCGGACCCCATCCCTCTGCCCAGGCAAAATGACACCCGGGCACCTTGGCACTGTCAATGTGTCAGCCTGGTAGTGCCACCTGGGCACTCTGGCAATGCCATCTGGTCACTCTGGCAGTCACATTGTCAGGGTGCCAGGCTAGCAGTGCCAGGATGCCAGATTGACAGCGCCAAGGTGTCCAGGTGGCATTTTGCCATTTTGCCTGGTGGTATCAGGGGTACCAGGATACCAACCTACCAGAGCCCAGTTACCCAGGAGCCCCCTATCCACTGGGAGACCCCACAAGTGCTGGTATGCCTCATCCCCGTTTGTGGATGCCAGTACTAACCGGCGCTCACTCGGGGTCTCCAACACACAGGGGTTAGATTAGTTCCTTGGGTAACTCCGGCAAGTGGAGTTTTTGTTCAAAACATAAAAAGTAAGAGAGAGGCAAAAATAGATATTGGACCACTGGAAAATATGGCTGGAGAAGTAATAATAGGAAACAAAGAAATGGCAGACAAACTGAAAAGCTACTTTGCATCAGTCTTCACGGTGGAAGACACCAGCGGGATGCCAGAGCTCCAGGAGAACCAGGAGGCAGAGGTGAGTGCTGTGACCATTACTAAGGAGATGGTTCTGGGGAAACTGAAAGGTCTGAAGGTGGATAAATCACTTGGACCGGATGGACTACATCCCAGGGTTCTAAAAGAGATAGCTGATGAGATTCTGGAGGCATTGGTGATCATCTTTCAGGAATCACTGGAGGCAGAAAGGGTCCCAGAGGACTGTAAAGTGGCTCATGTAACACCACTGGGGCTGTTTAGCTCAGGGCTAAATTGCTGGCTTTGAAAGCAGACCAAGGTAGGCCAGCAGCACGGTTCGATTCCCGTAACAGCCTCCCCGAACAGGCGCCGGAATGTGGTGACTAGGGGCTTTTCACAGTAACTTCATTTGAAGCCTACTCGTGACAATAAGCGATTTTCATTTCATTTCACTGTTTAAGAAGGGAGGGAGGCAGATGATGGGAGATTATAGGCTGACTTCGATCAATGGTAAGATTTTAGAGTCCATTATTAATGATGAGATCGCGGAGTACTTGGAAGTGCATGACAAAATAGAACTGAGTCAGCACGGCTTCATCAAGGGGAGGTCATGTCTGACAAATCTATTCAAGTTCTTTGAGGAAGTAACAATGAAGTTAGACAAAGGAGAACCAGTGGACGTGATTTATTTAGATTTCCAGAAGGCCTTTGACAAGGTGCCGCATAGGACACTGTTAAATAAGTTCAGAGCCCATGGTGTTCAGGGTAAGATCCTGGCATGGATAGAAGATTGGCTGACTGGCAGAAGGATAAAGGGGTCTTTTTCAGGATGGCAGCCGGTGACTAATGATGTACCTCAGGGGTTGGTGCTGGGACCACAACTTTTCACAATATACATTAATGATCTGCAGGAAGGTACTGAAGGCACGGTTGCTAAGTTTGCAGATGATACAAGGATCTGTAGAGGGGCAGGTAGTATTGAGGAAGCAGGCGGGCTTCAGAAGGACTTGGACAGGCGTGATGGCGCGGCTACAAAAGAGGCCATATGGAGGGAGCACCTGAGTTATCCCCAGGGGTGTAGGCAGGGCACAAGTATCGAGGTAGCTGCAGAGCTGGTAAATAAAGTACTTTGTTGAAAGTCCTTGTCAGTGAACCCACAACTTACAATTTCTTTATGTGGGAGCATGAACGTTGCTAACCACCTCCTCCCTTCTCCCTGTTTAAGGACCCTGCATTGTAGCAGAGCTGTAATGGCCCAATGTGTGTAAAGGGCTATTCTCAAACTCCTTACAGGCATTTTGTTTCTGTGATGAAATTTCTTGCTTTCAAACGCTGAAAATTAAGCTGCCTTTTTAAGTTGCTGCAGGTCTTTGAATTTGATGGTAACATCAGATCTGTGGATATTAGTGAACAATTTGCCAATCACAGTCACTTTCAATGCTGGAAGCATTTCTACCTTATGTGAATAAGGCTGAATCCAAATTACATGTAAAATTATAGAATGGCTATAGGCCAGAAGGAAACTTTTTTAAAAATTCATTTTTACAGGATCTGGGCATCACTGGCTAGGCGAGCATTTATTGTCCATTCCTAGTTACCTTGAGAAGATGGTTGTGAGCTGCCTTCTTGAACCGCTGCAGTTCCTGAGGTGTAGGTACCAACCCACAGTGCTGTTAGGGAGGGAGTTTCCGGATTTTGACCGTTGTGAGGGAACAACGATATATTTCCAAACCAGGGTGGTGAGTGACTTAGGGGAACCTCCAGGTGGTTGGGTCATAGATGGTAGTGGTCGTGGGTATGGAAGGTGCTGCCTATGGAACCTTGGTGAGTTACTGCAGTAATCTTGTAGATGGTACACATGGCTGCCACTGTTCATCGGTGGTGGAGGAATTGAATGTTTTTTGTGGAAGAGTTAGCAATCAATCAACCAATCCGCTCTTTGTGTTCATGTTGACTCTCTACAAGGGAAACTCAGATGGCCCTACTCTTTCTCCATACTCTTGCAAATCCTTTTCTCAGGGGTCAGTAAGTTAAGAATTGAGGACTCTAAAACTCGAGGCAGGATTCTCCGCCGGCGGGATTCTCCGTTTTGCCAGTGCCCGGGGGTTTCCCGATGGCTTGGGGCCGCCCCACAATGGGAAACCCCATAGACCGGCCGGCGTAACGGAGAATCCTGCCAGCGGGTCGAGGCTGAAAAGTGGCGTGGCGGAGCGGAGAATCCAGCCCCCTGTCTTGGTAACTGTGGTGGAGAAGACACCAATGATCTCTGTTTCCAATCCCGTTGAGGTATGTAGGACCAGGGGAGGGTCAGCTCATTTTTGTACTATTGGAAAGTGCACTTATCACTGGGCTATGTAACATGTTCGCAATTGTAGCATCATGTTTGCTGGGCTGACTTTGCAATTCTCCCACCCACTCCCATACACATATATTTTCAGCATTTCTTGTCTGTCTGAAAATCTTAATAGTGAAAGCCAAAGTAAAATTCTGATTGATAAGCTAACTCACTGCTGATTGCCTTCTACATTTATGCTGCTGCCAAGCAACATTAATACTTAGTATTCACTCCGAGTGCTATGAACTCAATCCTTGCAATATAATTCCAATAAACGACAAACTACACCAAAGTCACAAAGGCACGAGAATGAAAATCAAGGAAATTGATTTCCATGCTGTTATTCACATATTAGCGGTACAGGAAAGGCATTAAAAAAAACATTGGGGTGGCACAGTAGTTAGCACTGCTGCCTCACAATGCCAAGGACCCTGGTCTGATTCTGGACTTGGGTCATTGTCCGTGTGGAGTTTGTACGTTCTCCCCATGACTACAAGCGTTTTCACTGGATGCTCTGGTTTCCTCCCACAGTCCAAAGATGTACATTGACTATGGACTATGGTGGATTGACTATGAACAATGTGTGGGATTACGGGGATAGGACGGGCAGGTCAGGGTCGCGTGCTCTTTCGGAGGGTCATTGCAAACTTGATGGGCTAAATGGTCTCCTTCTGTACTCTATGGATTTTCCCCTGTTTTGCAGCGATTTATTTTACCCTCCAAGTTTGGGCATGTATTTTGGCTTTACCAAGGGATCTACTTACGTTGCAATGAGGATTAATGCAGCGACAATTCAAAATTTCTATCATTTACACCGAAAATGCACTCTGGAATTTAAGGAGCAGCTGTTGTCAGGCTGTTGTTTAGAGTTTCTGAGCTTGAAGAGTACCATTAATGATTCGTGTAGCTCTGAAATACATTTTACAGAATTCTGTTTGCAATTCTGCCTACTGACTTGTGGATTTGCTCCTGACAGTGTTGGCCCTTCTCACCTCTACTCACAGTGAGAGCTTCTAATGAGCAAATATGTCATTCCCAAGGGTGCACCCTTGTATATCAATATCGTGGAGGAGGAGCAGAATCTTCGGCATTACAGCAAAGCACCAGTGGGATAGAACTGTTCACTGTTGCAGTGGGGGAAAGCAGCTGAAGCACAATTTCTTCCTTGAATAAAATAAGATGCATCTATCTAGATTGCCTAAGGGAATAATTCTGCTCTGCAGAATTTTAACAACTACTTCAAACAACTGCAGCCCAGCTCCTGCACAATCCCCAGCACATTAAAGTGTAATCACAGTGAATTGTAAACAAACTTAATAGACAACCTGTCTGATATTGTGTCAGATAATAGTAGAGAGTGATGGGAAGGCATGATTGCTGCATGTATTTCAAAAGCATTTTTTAGAATTAATGATTAACAGAACATGGTAATGAAAGTTAAAGTCAGTTTTTTCTTTCTGAATCTAAATGCAAAGTTGACGATTTCTGGGCCAGCTACAAAAATGGTCCCAGCGTTTTGCAGTGCCTCTTGAGGAAAAACATTTATTAATATTCCTGATTTCTAGTTATTTCTGCAAAAGAATACATGACCTAATATGAAAATAAAAATATTACATCATACAAAGGACCTGTTGTGGTTTTTTGAAAATGTATTTTTATACATTTTCTTCTTATTTGTGTTTGGTGCAGACTGGAGCTAGTAAATTGATCACCTACTTGCTATTTTTGGGAATGCAACCATAGCTACTGAGATTTTATTAGTTAAGCTGTGAAAAAATGTGTCAGATAATAGGACTCACATTTGCTATACCACACAGTGGGTGGAATCTTACCATATTTTTTGAAAGTGTCAGTTCCTTGAGAAACCTTCCGCCAGCGCCGACAATAGGAAAACTCAGCGAATGTTCAGCCTCTTTAATAACGTTTTTCTGACGTGCTCGTGGTGGCTTGTCTCTGATACGCTCATCCCTGGAAAACCGAGGGCTGGATTCTCCGATTCTGCGGCTATGTCCGCAGGATCCATCTGGTCTTACGACCAGAAAGTTGGTGCCGCCCCCGTACCAATCCTCCGCCCAGTAGGGCGCTAGCAGCTGTGCTGCGTAAAGCCCCTGGCTTTACCTGCGGATATGGCCGCAGAATGGCTGGGTCTGTGGCCGCGCATGCGCACGATGCGGCCGCCACAGCATGGCGCCGGGCACGCATGGATCCGGCCTGCAAACAACTGCCCCCCTGTAACGAGCCTTGCCACCCCCGGACCACCCCCCACCAGTCCCCCCAGCCCCCGTCGAAGCCCCCCCTGCCAGTAGAATAGCTCCCCCCACTCCCGTCTGTGGCAGCACTGGACACAGTCCGCAACCACCACACGAGGTCCCCAAAAGTTGTGAGGACACATGCCCCACGCCATCGGGGACTCGGCCCATTGGGATGGAACATCAGGGGAGGGCCTCAGGGGGCGGAGCATTTGAAAAACGGAGATTCCAGGATAGAAATGGACTCTCCGGCCAATCGCCGAACATGATTTCTGCATCGGTGATTGGAGAATCCAGCCCAAAACTCTGCAATCAGTGGGGAGCTCCATTTGTACACCTCTCCAGCACTTGTTCCAAGTCCAGCCAGAAAAGCACTGAGGAGGCATCACAGAGGTCACCCGCACCCTCCAACTGTGCAGATACTCAAACCTTGGTGGGATTAACTAATGTGCAGGCATCTGGGTCACTCATTCGTGAGCACCTCACAGCTGTTGATCCACAGCAGGCGGAAGCAAAAACATCCCAGGGATCCAGCACTAGGAAGGATTGAGGTATTCAGTCACTGGCCGATTACGTGCTCCTGGGGGCAGTCGCCCCAGACTTGCTGGAGCTACAAAGGCAGAGTTAGGAGCATCAGGAAGGGATGACAGCATCCCTCCTTGGTTTGCAAGGGGTCCCATCACCTTCTGACAGTAGAGAAGGTGCCGTCACTCCTACACAATGAGTCTACACTGCGAGGGTGGCATCTGCAGTGGAGACCTTGGTGCAGGATGTGCACTCCATGGTGGGGGATGCTGGTGCTCGTTCTGGGTAAGTGTGCTTAACACTCAATTTGGCTCTGTTTCGTTCCTTAGCTTTGGAGTCGCCAGGTATCGTTAAGATACCGCCACAAGTTTCAAGTTCAAGTTCAAAGCAATAAATCCATACACCAGTTAGTAAGTTCAAACAAGACATGTTTATTATATTACAGTAATCTACTAATCATGCATATAAAACTATAAGACTAGGCTAATCCTACCACTAATAGGCCAAATACTTATCTGGATAAGGGGACTGCCGGGTCAGGGAACAACAGCCTCTAGCTTTGTCCTGGGTCCGCAGGCTTCCAGTAGTTATGGACTAAAGGGGGTCAGGAGTGTCTACTCTCGTAGCGTGCATTGTATGACACATACGTGATGGCGGCTACTGTCCAGGCCTCTCCTCCTCAAGGTTCTTTTGCTGCAACGGTGTTCTGCTGGGAGGGTTGGCTGGTCAAGGAGAGGCTGGCAGAGAGAGAGAGCTGGGGTCACGGTCTCTGTCTTATACCTCTCTCAGAGTCTGGGCGGACCCTCTATTCACTTGCAATCGATTGGGTCTCTTCCCAATCGATTGATTTGAAATCCCCAATAACGGGGCAGTTCCTCGATCCCTGGGCGGTTCTTGGGACTTATTGTTTTGGACTTCTTTTGGCGCCGAGAAGTCTGGCTTTCCATTTAATGTATCGATTTGTGTTAACTTGTTTCAATTGTACCTGGGGATCGCCCGGTATCGCCTCATTAGTATGCTAACTTGTTTTCTTTCACAGTGCTGTCTGGTTTCTGCAGCATTCAGAACTGGTTTCTGCAGTAGTCAGAATACACAAGCACTTTGCAAGCTGCTTGCTTTTGCAACATGTCCATTTTCCCTGCATTCCTTGCAATCTTCCATTTTGTGTTGGGCAGTGGTCACCCCAGGTGGCTACAATGCCCACTCCATGACCTCCATGGCTGAGGTTATGAGCTCCATGGTGCAGGCACTAGTGGGAATCCACGAGTGTCCACGCCAGGGGACGGCAGGGCTTCTGCACCTCAATCCCACTGCCCCTCTATCCCATGGACGAGCCCAGGGGCCTTGCACCCAGCAGGCCTTGGGGGTGTTCACTCCATCTGATAAGCCACTCCATCTGAGCAACAAACCTTCAGCCCCCACATTGAGGAGGCCAGCCTGAAGGTAGGCCTGGACCCTTAGATCCAGGTCCCCCATGGGGTACTTGTCCTCTCTGGTAGCAGGGGTGTAAGTCAGCAGGCCGCCTCAACCTCAGCTGTGGATCCGGGGGTGCACCTGGATGTAGTGGGAGGGTGAAGAAGAGTAAGAAACTATAGGCACCTGGTGGGCACGGCTAAATCTAGGCACTAGTTGAGATAAGTCACCATTGTAATATGGCACTTGTATTAATAATCACTTTGTTCACCATACAGATCCCCCATGCTGTCATGTCATACTGGTCAATTGCAATCAACTGGCTCCATGATTCTCCAGAATCAAAATTTGAAAGGAAGAGAACATCAAAGTGAACAATGAGGAATCTTGACATTGCCCTGACCCTCAGCGCTCTCAGTATCTGGGGCATCCACCCATTCGCTTCCCCCATGTGAGTGTCTTTCAACACATCAAGCAGGGCATGCTACATCTGCCAAAAGAAGAATTTCCTATTCAAGGTCACAATAGCCCACCATCACTTACATTTTTGTGATTGCAACAAACACAGGAATGGAAAGGAAAGATGGAAAGGCTGCTCCCTATCCTCCAACTACTGGTCTCTCACTTTAACCTGGAAGGCCTGCTATAGGGCCCAAGGAACTGCACTGAAGTGAGCTCTCCCAAAGACTGGAGGAAGAAGGCAGCATCTCCAATCAAACAGGCATGAATGTACGCGGACAAGGAAGTCATCAGCAGAAATGTGGTCCCTTCAATCTGGAGGCAGTGCATTCAGAACATGAGGAGCTTTGATTTTCCAAGAATTCCCCTGCACAGCACTACTCAAGAGACCTTGCAACTCCACTCATTCCTATCTCTGCAGGAACCTCACATCCCCATTTGAACAGCAAAAAACTCATCCTCACCTCAGCCAATTAACTCCATGCCTCACCATCACCATCCAGAGACGTTGTCCTTCCCTCCTCTCCACACAAGCCATTATGAACACTCACACTTGTCAGTTTTCTTTCCTTGTAGAAGACTAGAGCGTAGAGCCTTGAGGCAGAGACCCAGGGTTGGGAGGGAATGGAGGGTGGCTGTGGTGGCAGAGTGGGGATAGCCGTCTGGTCACAGACACCTTTTTATCCACTGGCAACATCTGAGCCCCTGGTCCACTGTGAAGAAGGCCTTGTTCCAGGAGGCTGTCGATGTCAGTAGCAACCTGCCTTGATAGCTTAAATCAAGTAGCTACTGGAGGCAGAAGTGCTCAAACATCTTAGGCGGGATTCTCTGTTGGCTGACGGCAAAATCGCGCAACGCGATTGGGCAGAGACTATGTTCCGAAGTCAAAATGGCAGTGGGCGCTGATTTGACGGCAAATCGCAATTCTCCATCACCTCAACAGCGGTGTCAACGTGGCCCTGAGCGCACGTACAGTAAATATCATATTCTCCGGGGCCTCCGATATTCTCTGCCTCCGATGGGCTGAGTTTGTGAAACCAGCGTCGTGGCTGCTGAGGGAAAGAGAGGGGTTACGGAAAGTGTCCAACATCGCCATAGTTTGCTGACAATTGTACCGCTGGCCGGGGGGCAGTAGCAGGGGGTGGCCAGGAGGTAGGCTGTGGGGTTGAGGTGGACGAGCATGGAGCACCGTTACCATAGCCGAAAAGGCAGCCATGCAGTTGTACACGACACTGACTGCCCACTGTGAACTTAGGGCCATAGGTATCGCCCCAGGCCACCCCCTGCAGGTGCCCTCTAGCCCCAGCTGACCCATCAGTTGTATGGGAATGCTACATCACACCCAGTGCCATCTTGTTGGCAGGGATGAGTGTGTGTGGGGATTGTAATGTGTATATGCTGCTGCAGCTTGCTAGCCTCCCGAGTTAGCCAATCTTGGACCTGGCAAATCCCGCATTGCTTTTCATTAGAATCGATTGTGTTCCACATGGTGTCGGTGCTAGCCCCTCCACAGTCGCTAAATTGGTCCAGGTTCAACGTCAATTTTGCTGTCGTAAAAGTCCATGAATTCTGTCCTGGGGCGAAATTCTCCGACCCCACGCAGGGTCGGAGAATAGGCGGGAAGCGGCGTTATTTCCGCTCCCGCAGGTTTTGTAATTCTCCCGCCGGTCAAAAACCGGCGTTGTGCAAATCCCGCCGGCAGCCTGTGAAAACAGCTGGGGCCGGCGGGATTTCATTTGTTAAAAAACTTACACAAATCTCCGGCCCGGATGGGCCGAAGTCCCGCCGCTGGGAGGCCTTCTCCCGCCGCCGAGGTTTAAACCACCTCTGAAACGGCGGGCTCAGCGGCGCGAGCGGGCCCCCGGGGTCCTGGGGGGGCGGGGGGGCGATCGGACCCGGGGGGGTGCCCCCACGGAGGCCTGGCCCGCGATCGGGGGCCCCGCTCACTCTGCGGGGCAGTGCCGTGGGGGCACTCTTTCTCCTTCCGCTCCGCCACGGCCTCCGCCATGGCGGACGCGGAGGAGAACCCCGCATCGCGCATGCGCCGACCGCCGAAAGCCTTTCGGCCAGCCCCGCTTCCGACGGCGCCGGGTGTTTGCGCCAGTCTTCTGGTGCAAACTGCTCCGGCGCGGGGCTGGCCCCCAAAGGTGGGGAGAATTCCCCACCTTTGGGGAGGCGCGACCCCTGAGTGGTTGGCGCCACTCCCCTACGCCGGCACCCTCCGTCACGCCGGGTAGGGGAGAATCCAGCCCCTGGTATCAACATTTAATCTCAGAAACGGAGAATTCCGCCCCTTGCCCTTCTGCCTGCAGACCCTGTTTGGTGACCTTGTCTCCTTCCAGCTGAATCTCTGTGTTCATCATTTCTGCCATCCGGCCACAGGTCATACACGAGGATCAAATGGGTTTTGTGAAGGGAAGGCAGTTGAACGTCAATGTACGGAGGCTTCTCAATGTCATAATGATGCCGGCGGTGGATGGGGAGGCGGAGATAGTGGCGTCGATGGACGCGGAGAAGGCCTTCGATAGGGTGGAGTGGGGATATCTTTGGGAGGTTCTGAAAAGGTTCGGGTTTGGAAAGGGATTTATTAGGTGGGTGAGGCTGCTGTATGATGCCCCGGTGGCGAGTGTGGTTATGAATGGGAGGAGGTCAGAGAATTTTTGACTGTACCGGGGGACGAGGCAGGGGTGTCCCCTGTC
This sequence comes from Scyliorhinus canicula, assembly GCF_902713615.1. Classification (NCBI taxonomy): domain Eukaryota; kingdom Metazoa; phylum Chordata; class Chondrichthyes; order Carcharhiniformes; family Scyliorhinidae; genus Scyliorhinus; species Scyliorhinus canicula. Next base: position 137,018,800 of record NC_052154.1, read on the forward strand.
TCCCCCCATGCTGGCGATCGAGCCCCTGGCTATGGCACTGAGGGAGTCGAGGAGCTGGAGGGGGATAGAGCGGGGGGGAGGAGCATCGGCTGTCATTATACGCGGATGATTTATTGTTGTACGTGGCAGACCCTGTGGGGGGGATGCCGGAGGTGATGAGGACCCTTGAGGAGTTCGGGGGCTTCTCCGGGTATAAGCTCAACGTGGGGAAGAGTGAGCTGTTCGTGGTGCATCCTGGGGACCAGGAGAGATGGATTGGGGAGCTCCCGCTGAAAAGGGAGGAGAGGAGTTTCAGGTACCTGGGGGTCTAGATAGCCAGGAGCTGGGGGACCCTGCACAGTCTCAACTTTATGAAGCTGGTGGAGCAGATGGAGGAGGGGTTTAGCAGGTGGGATGTGTTGCCACTCTCCCTAGCGGGCAGGGTTCAGTCTGTCAAAATGACGGTACTCCCGAGGTTCTTGTTCCTTTTCCAGTGCCTCCATATCATGATTCCGAAGGCTTCCTTCAGGAGGGTCAAGAGGAGTATTATGTAGTTTGTGTGGGCGCAGAAGACCCCGAGGGTGAGGAGGGTGTTCCTGGAGTGGAGTAGGGATGTGGGGGGGGTTGGCGTTGCCCAACCTCTGTGGGTACTACTGGGCCGCCAATGTGGCGATGATATGTAGGTGGATGATGGAGGGGGAGGGGGCGGCTTGGAAAAGGATGGAGGTGGCGTCCTGTGTGGGCACGAGTCTGGAGGCGCTGGTGACGGCGCCATTGCCGCTCCCCCGAACAAGTAATACTACGAGTCCGGTGGTGGCGGCTACCCTCAAGATTTTGGGGCAGTGGAGGCGGCATAGGGGGGAAGTGAAGGCCTCAGTTTGGTCCCCGATACGGGGGAGCCACCGGTTTATACCAGGGAGGATGGACTGAGGGTTTGTGAGCTGGCACAGGGCAGGTATCAGGCGGATGGGGGACCTCTTTCTCGACGGGAAGTTTGCGACCTTGGAGGAGTTGGAGGGAAGGTTGGGCCTCCCCCCCAGGGAACACCTTTAGATACATGCAGATTAGGGCGTTTGTTAGGCGGCAGGTGGTGGAGTTTCCACTGTTGCCGCCAAGGGGGGTTTAGGACAGAGTGCTCTTGGGGACGTGAGTCGGTGAGGGGAGGATCTCGGCATTCTACCAAGTGATGCAGGAGGGGGAGGAGGCCTCGGTGGAGGAGCTGAAGGATAAGTGGGAGGAAGAGCTTTTAGAGGAGATTGATGAGGGAACGTGGGCAGGTGCCCTGGAGAGGGTGAATTCCTCCTCCTCCTGCGCGAGGCTTAGTTTGATTCAATTAAAGGTGCTGCATGGGGCGCACATGACTGGGACAAGGCTGAGCCGGTTCTTTGGGGGAAGAGGACAGGTGTGTCAGGTGTTCAGGGAGCCCGGCAAACCATACCCACATGTTTTGGGTGTGTTCTGCGCTGGAGGGCTTTTGGAGGGGCGTCGCGGAGACGTTGTCAAGGGTGGTTGGCTCCAGGGTTGAGCCGGGTTGGGGGCTCGCAATTTTTGGGGTGGCAGCGGAGCCGGGAGTGGAGGAGGCGAAAGAGGCCGGTATTCTGGCCTTTGCGTCCCTGGTAGCCCGGCGCAGGATTCTTTTGCAGTGGAAGGATGCGAAGCCCCCAATCCTGAATCTTGGATCAACGATATGGCTGGGTTTATGAAACTGGAGAGGGTCAATTTTGCCCTAAGGGAGTCGGTGCAAGGGTTCTTCCAGCGGTGGCAGCCGTTTCTAGACTTCCTGGCGGAGCATTAGGGGGTGGTCAATTTCAGCAGCAACCCCCCGGGGGGGGGGGGGGGGGGGGGGTGTTCTTTACTGGGTATGTGCAGTTGTTTCCATGTTATTTAATTATTTGTGTTAATTTATTGCTTATGTATTTGGGGGGTAGGGTTACTGTTTTTTCTCTTTTCTTCCGTTTGAATAAAAATTATTTTTTTAAAAATCATTTCTGCCATCCGGAAAGGCATATGGCTGCATAGAGGCAGGTGCTGCTGATGCTGCAGTGTGTGGGAAGCCCCACGTCTTTGACCCTTATTAGAGGTGCAAGGTGTAGCTTCGTACGTTGATGTGGGCAATGCTGGCAGCAGGGGGATACAGCTGAAGATAAGCTTAGTATAAGGCAGGTGAAGTACACTCCAAAAGTTGACAATCTCCTGCAAACATTGAAAGAACTCTCTAAGAAGGAATTCTAGGACAGTAGTCTCTCACCTGCTGACGGTGGAGCTAATCAGGACATAAAAACTCTGGTCCGAGTGTGGGCTGGGCACAGGTAGTCCCTCTGGGACCAGTGTAAAGAGTTTCTGTTCTAGGTCAATAAACCTTTTGTTTCCTTATACTCCTGTTTAGTTGCTTCCTCAAACTCAATAGTGACCCTTCCGAGTTGTTGACAGATTGGGAAACAGGTGCCCTGACTTAAATCTAGATTGAGGGTCTAAAAATTACTCGGTGAGCTGTTTAATTACTTACCCAACAGGTGAGTCGGAATTCTCACTTGCCTTGGAAACCGAGAAAAGGGTGGAATGATGCTGGAACTGCAGTTGGACAACACTTTCAGCAAATTTAACTCACCCATATGTCCAAATCTCTAGTCCATGCAACACCATTCCACCCCCACCCTGCCCTTTGCCTGGGAAAATACCACCCAGTGTTTGCCCAATCTTGAGCTGCAGCTAGAATCAAATATTGACACAAGGGAAGAGGTCAACAACCAATAGATAATTACCTGGGCGACTCTTGTGCATTTGCCCATGCTGGTTTAAGCCTGACAGCAAGTTGACTTCCCTCTGGATGGGGGACGAGGAGGTCAGAGAGGGCAGTGCAATTACAGATCTGCTGTGAGAGGGAGAAAATAGGACGGTGAAAGAAATTATTTAGGAAAGAGCAGATCTCATTCTTTTCTCAAAGAATCCTTGAGAAACTTTGAAAAGTGTGAACATGTTGCTGGGGCATGAAGCTGGCTCAGGCAAATTTTTTTGATGCGTCCAAGTCAGATTTAGTAGCGAATGTTATTGAAAATAAAATCTACAGTGTGACCACCTGCATCAGGACATTAAACAAAATCTGTAACCGTCAGGAATCTGAAATCGGAATAAAATGTGCTGGAAATGGATAATCAGTTGGCATCAGAAATGAAAAAAAGCCAAGTGTGCTTCAAAGAACTCAATTCTAAAACAAAAGTCCCATCCAAAGTTGGAATCTACCTTTCATTTCCTGATGCTGGCTGAATTTCTGTGCACGATAATCTGTGTGTTTTGAATATAAAAGGGCAGGTGATCTTTTACAAGATGATTGCAATGTTTTAATTAATTGAGACAGAATGCACAATTTCCTTTTGGGAAAATTAGATTTTATAAAAATCTGATGCCATTATAAACACACCTAATTTCAGGAATTTAATTTTGATGTGGTGAAATACCTACATCAGAACAATGGACCATTAGAGCAATCCTGTTGCGAATGGGCCAATTCTCAAAAAACAGATTGGAGGGAAATATTAATAGCTGGCCGGGTTCACTTGATCCCACAGATTGTTACATGACAATAGCATGTCCTTTAAAGATAACTGGCTTGATTTGAAATATTGCTGCAAAACAGGTTGCCAGTGAACAGATGTTGGCCTGCATGTTGTTTTTGTCTAGAAGCCCATGTCATATTGGGGTTGGGACTCTTTGCATTGATCCAATGAGCTGTGCACATCAAATAGATGCTCTGGTGCTGCTGGCTGGTTGCAAGGGGCAGGAAATCCCCTGGCTCACCACCTGGAGCATGGGTGAAGTGATCCAGAGGGTCACAGGTCAGCAGCTGACCAGAACATTTTGTAGGGTAAGGACAAACATTCCTTGTTCTTCCTGACCCCACAAAAATAGAAAGTGAAAAACATTTTCAGCCATTTTCTGAGTCACCTTCAATGTTCCGTTCAGGACATTTAGACAAACCAAATCTGAAACAGGCATTTGTTCTGTCTGCCCATTTAAAGGCTAAGATCACAGGAACTAGAATGGCAAAATAAATGAGGCATTCAAGGAAGGCACGGTGACGCAGTGGTTAGCACTGCTGCTTCACAGCATTGAGGACCTGAGTTTGATCCTAGCCTCGGCTCACTGTCCTCGTGGAATTTGCACATTCTCCCTGTGTCTGCGTCGGTCTCACCTCCACAACCCAACAGGTGTGCAGCGTAGATGAATTGGCCATGCTAAATTGCCCCTTAATTGTAAATAAATAAATAAATAAATGCGCCATTTATTCTATACACTATATTCAGATTGTTACTGAACTAATAGTCCATTGAGTGATAGAAGCATGGCATCACCAGAAGGGAAGTGTGTCATGCGATCCAGGGCTGAATTCTCTGTTTGAGAGACAAAGGCGGAATTTACTGGCTGTTCACGCCTGTGGGATATTCCGGGCCCGCCGATGGCGCACCCTCGCCTCGAGCTTCCCGGCGATGAGGGGTGCATTCAAAGGGAAATCCCATTGTCAACAGTGGGACTAGAAAATCTCACTGGCGGGCTGCCTTTACCGCTGAAAAACACACGGCGAGTTGCTCGGTAAAACCCGCCCTAAGTGTTCCCGGTGGAACTGAATAGCGTGCGGTTTACTTTTCTGTTGGGGGTGCTATTCGTTCCATGATTCAGGATATGCAAATGTGTCAGCACTCAGCAGGTGTGAATTGGAGGCAATTCCCAGCCCAGTAGGCGGTGTTACTGCTGGGGTCGGAGTTACCGCTAAAGACCTTGACAAGCTAGAGCTTCTTTTAAGCGCTCCACTCACCACATACCCATTGCAGCCATGAAGGTTACTTACAGATGGCCTGCCCCTGATTTGGGAATCTTAGGTGGACCCACTGCTAGATGCCAATGAGGGGAGGAGGGACACCACCTTCTCCAGTGTGGGTTGCAGACTGATATCAGCTCCTGAACAGTGCCTGAGAGGAGGTGGCAGAGGCAGTCAGTGCTACCAGCCTCACCAGGAGAAGACAGCTCAGGATCCTGAGGGGATTGGGGTCACTAGTGCCGCATTTGCCCTGAGAGGGCCGTGTGCCAGGGAGGATTCCAAAGGTCATGGTGCAGGTTGGTTGGAGTGAGCTCTGCTAATCCCCGGCTTCCCCTTCAGTGGGGCTGCGCTTCTGAGGAGTGTCAACACCTGGTGAGCCAGTGATTGAGCATGGCCATGCCCATCCCCTTGATGATACCACTGGGATATGAGGGTATCGAGTGGGGTGACCTGTGTGGGCTTCCACAGCACCAGAGGCTCGCTGTATATTTACAGGACCCAGTTAGCAGTCAGCAGTGTGAGAAGGCAGAAGCCTGTAAGTAACACCAGAGGGGTATGTTTAAACCACATACTGCAGCAATGGTGGTCTGAGCCACGCCATCCCGATCCCAAGGGGGATACTCTGAGGCCACGACTTGGCACCAGGTTGTTCCCTGCTACTTTCCCCACCTTGTCCATGCAAGCCCTACAATATTTGAGAGTTTTGTTAGCCTCTTGCTCCCCCTCAACAGCCATGGTGCCCAATTCCTGCTTGTAAATATTTGCAGCATATATTTACACCCGTGTGACTTCTATCTGAGAGGGGTGCAACATCTCGGAGCGATAGAGCATGACTTGTCCTATCCGCTAATGAGATTTGAATCCATGCAGATGAAAGTTTCGCATGGAACCAGTGGCGCAGGACGCAAACTTCGATAATACCGTCAGCGGGGAACAGAGCATGGTGTCGGAATCGGCACCGGGAGAAAATTGTGATTTTTCACTTGTGTGCTATTCTCTGCCCAATCACAATTCTTGCTGCTGGTGACGGGAAGAGGAGAGTTCAGCTCCAACTCTTATTTTCACTTCTGCTTTTGAGCAAAGCACATGAACACACATACACATACACCTCTGTTGCGGATATCTTCAAACTTTTTACCTATATATAAATTTTCCCATGTACCTAACCTTAATATATTGCCTCACAACATGTGTATGAGTGATTGGTGCCTTTACATCACTATAAAAACACAGCAGTTACCATTTTTTATGCCAGGCAGTTGGTTATAATCAGTTCTAATGTGCATACCATAATGGTTAACTTTATTTCACATCTACAAAGTGCCATTGCTGTTCGAAAATAACATGAGAATGCTAAGAAATGAGAACGCCATAGCAGCATGATGAAATATGGTTATTCACCATGGAATTTGATGAACAGAACTGAATGTAAAACATGAAAAAAGAGAGCATGGTAATTATTGGTTATTAACTATTAATGAAAAGCTTCTTTTGAAAAAATCCAGACTATGCAGGTAGACCCGTACAGGACAAAATGCGGTGAACAAAAATAGGGATTAGTTTCTCGTGTCTAAAAATAAACTGTTAAATAGGGAAGAAATACCTGCACTCAATTAGTTCGATGATCTTAAAATAGAATTCGCTGAGGACAAAGTTGTAGATCATTGCAATTTTAGGAAACAGCACTTTATATATCTCTATGAAAGTGGATGTGTCAATTTTGACATTGTTACTTCCTGGAACATGTTGGGCTTCAAAGTGAAAATTATTGAAAGCCCCACTGTATAATAAATGTACACAATGTTCCATAATCATTTATGATATTGAATGACGTAAGCAATTTTACAGTAAAAGAATGAACAAAGCGAATTTAAAGAAGTAAGCATAGTCCAAATAACGATTAGCATTACAATTTTCATTACATTTTTATCAGGGTAATGAAAAGTTAATTCTGCCCAAATAATAAGAGATCTCCTTCAAATAAGGCATTTTGAAGCAAGGTGCCATAATATTAAATTTGTGTTGTTGCGGTAGTACTTTTTAAAAGCTATTGTAAACCACAATTGTCTTCAATTAACAAACCAAGGGGCTGGTTCAGCACAGTGGGCTAAACCGCTGGTTGTAATGCAGAACAAGGCAGCAGCGCAGGTTCAATTCCTGTACCGGCCTCCCTGAACAGGCGCTGGAATGTGGTGACGAGGGGCTTTTCACAGTAACTTCATTTGAAGCATACAATAAGAGATTATTAGAATTTTAGGAGCGTTTACTTCTTTGAATTAGGACTTAACTAAAGAAGGGATTTAATATGCTCGGTTATCTATTCTGACTATAATATTTGTTTGAATAATACCAGAGATATTCCTTCAGATAACTCTGCCCACCCAGCCATTTTAAATTTTCCTTACCTTTCATCCTTCTCGAGAGCTGTCAACTTGAATTCACCTGGAGCAAATGCAGGTCAGCGGTTTCCTCACTCAGGAGTAAAAAGAAATCAGGTTGTCATTGACATAGTCCCACCCTGATTTCCATATGTCCATGAGGTTGTTGACTCCCTTTGACAGGTACCTTAACCACTAACTGCAATGATCATTTTAAGTTGTGACAGGGTTCCAGCAAGAATGAGGCTGGAAGTCCATTTTAAAGATCTCCCTCTTCTTTCTCTTACTGGGCAGAAGGGATTTAACTTGACCCCTAAGACAATTTCCACTGCAGTAGAGTAGACTGAAAAGTGGTAACATGGCGGCTTTTAACATTATGGCATTTCGATAAAGTGAAAGAGGGCTGATTTCTTTGGTTTGGGAGTCAGTGACCATAGAACCATTGAATTCCTACAATGCAGAAGGCGGCCATTTGGCCCTTTGAGTCTGCACCGACCCTCTGAAAGAGCACCCCACCCAGGCCCACTCCCCCACCCCTTCCCCACAACACCACTAACCTGCACATTAAGGGGCAATTTAGCATATCCAATCCACCTAACTTGACAAAGTGCCATCAGTTTAAAATCATCTCAAAGAGAGTGATGGGGAAAGGTTTGAAAAAAATTATATATTTGGCAATTTAATTGGTGAGTGCATGCTCGCTACAGGGAGTGGTTAGAGAATGAGAGATGGAAATAGAAAGTTACATCATTTAATGGAAAATTGGATAAGTATTTGAAATAGAAAAATACAGAGCTCTGGACAAGGTAGGAGGGAATTAAATTTCTTCAGCAAAATAAATAGCAGAGATGTGAATGGCCTCTGTGCTGTAAAATGTAATGGTCCTATCTAATAGATCTGTAAACAACATATCTATGTAAAGCTGCAATCTTCGGACAGTGCTCTTCTCTCACAGAAACATAAGAAATGGAAGCAGGTGTATAGGTGTAACGGTCCCTCATTATGCAATAGGACGATGGCTCACGTTATACAGCAATTCTACTTCCCTGCCCGATCTCCATATCCCTTCATTCTCTAACAGTGCCCAAAAATCTTTTGGCCTGGATTTTGCAGACGTAATAGAGATACATGCTGAGAAGTTTTTAACTATTGAGGTCTGCAATGGCACTGTAACTTCTGGGGATCCCACTTATGCTCAAATCTGGAAGTTGCGGTGTGCCCGCGTTTGTGTGCTGCCATGTGGATGTAGGGTCTCCCGTACGTGAATCCCAATAATGTGCAATTTGTAAGACTTTGAGGGAAGACTACTAAACCACAGGAGTGAATGCACTGGCCAATATGTATCCTTATGTTAAAACAAATGTTAATTTTAATTTAAAAACAGAATAAATAACATCAGCAACACATTAATAGTTTTCCAATTAAGTTAAAACAGTTCTTAAATAAAAGGAAAAATACATTTTAACTCCCTGTCTACACCTGCCAAAATATATTCCAATTAAGCAAGTTTAGATGCCTCTTATAAATAAAGTTAACCATCAGGATACATGCTTCTCTGTGCAGATCTTTGGATAGAGACACTTTTAGGAACAACCTGAAAATCCTTCTGTCTTGTCAGACTGAAATCATATTGCAAATTTTTGTTCAATTTAAAACCTTATAGCAGGCTGCAAAACTACAGACAGACCTGGCTCTTCCCATTAAGATGCCCCATGACCTGTTCAGCTAGGACTAAACACAATCTCTCATAAATTATCTACACCCCAGGGAATCTCGTAAACATAAACAACATTCCATTAACCATCTGTAGGTAAACAAGTAAATCGTTAAAATCAATGATTTTATGACTACTTAATTACAGTTTCAGTAGACCTACTACCTGTATGTATTTTAAACCAGGGTTTTTAATAACATTACAATAACAAAACATAATATGTAACGAATACCTCCATTTATCACAGTGGGTAAGTACTGATTATTTAAGACTTACCCAAACTTTTACATCTTTTTTTAAAGACTGCACCTAGCGGGCACAGCATCTGCCAGGAGTACATAGTATATCCCTTTAAGCCAACAAGATTGTGAAAATACCCTTTATGCTCCAGCTGTCATGTCTCCCTCTCCCCCAGTACACCCTGCACCTTCCCCTTCCTGCAATTTCATCTCCCCAGCTCTCCATCTCTGCACTTTCAACAACCCCTGGGTGCCCACCAACACCTCCGTATACCTGCAACCAAGACTTCTCCCGAACCCAGGACTCAGTCATGCCGATGTTAGAAACAGCATCTGATGGAGATTCTTCTGAGGATGTGTGGGGAGGGGCTGAGTCTGGGGTGCCAAAATAAGGGGGGGGGGGGGGGGGGAAGTGGCAAAGGTTTGGGGTTGAGTTGTAATTAAAACTGCATTAAATAAAACATGTTAAAGAATCAAGTAAAACGTATTTAGCTTTAGTCGAACACAGTCTAACCTTTTCAGGAGTCATACAGACTTGAATATTTAGTTCTCCACATTGGACACCTGAAAACCATGCCTTAATAATGGCAACTAGACTCAAAGGAGCAGCAGGAAGCAAAGTATCGTAAACACTCCTTTCTATATCAATGGTGCCGAAGTGAAGATGGTTGACAGCTTCACATTCCTAGGTGTGCGCATCACTAACAATCTGTCCTGGTTGGTGCTATGACAACAGTGCCTATACTTCCTCAGAAAATTAAGGAAATTCGGTATGTCCACATTAACTCTTACCAATTTTTCCAGATGTGCCATAGAGAGCATCCTATCCGGCTGCATCACAGCCTGGTATGGCAACTGCTCGGTCCAAGAATGTAAGAAACTTCAGAGTCATGAACACAGCCCAGTCGAGCACGCAAACCTGCCTCCCATTCATTGACTCTGTCTACACCTCCCACTACCTTGGGAAAGCAGGCAGCATAATCAAAGACCCCTTGCACCCGGGTTATTCACTCTTCCAACCTTTTCCATCGGGCAGGAGATACAAAAACCTAAGAACATGCACTAACAGATTCTATTTAGGGCAGCACGGTAGCATAGTGGTTAGCACAATTGCTTCACAGCTCCAGGGTCCCAGGTTCGATTCCCGGCTTGAGTCACTGTCTGTGCGGAGTCTGCACGTTCTCCCCGTGTGTGCATGGGTTTCCTCCGGGTGCTCCGGTTTCCTCCCACAGTCCAAAATGTGCAGGTTAGGTGGATTGGCCATGCAAAAATTGCCCTCAGTGTCCAAAATTGCTCTTAGTGTTGGGTGGGGTAACTGGGTTATGGGGATAGGGTGGAGGTGTGCGGTTGGGTGGGGTGCTCTTTCCAAGAGTTGGTGCAGACTCGATGGGCCGAATGGCCTCCTTCCGCACTGTAAAAATTCTATGTAAAAAAAAAAACAGGTTCTTCTCCACTGTTACCAGACTCCTGAATTACCCTCTTATGGACTGAACTGGGGCGGGATTCTCTGACCTTCCACAGCAGAATCGCGCCCGGCGTGGGGACGGAGAATAGTCATTCATGCCGGAAATCCGGTGCGACGGCGCTTCTATTCTCCGCGGACCCACCAGTCCCACGCGCGCGGTCGACGCGGCGCTGGTCGGGGGCTGTTGGAACAGGTCCCTGCAGTGATTCTCCGCGGTCAACCGGCCGAACTCCCAATGGCGTGGCTTACATATGGCACCACCCGGCGGGAGCCGGGACCCGCGGCCGTGGTGTCGGTCTTGGTGGGGGGCAGGGGGGGCCTCAGCGGTGGCTAGGCCTGCGATCGGGGGCCACTGATTGGCGGGCCATCGCGATCTGGGAGGGACCTACTTTCGTCCATGTTGGCTCGCTGTGTGGTTCCGCCATGTCAGCATCGCCCGCGCAAATGTGGACCGCCGTGCGCATACACGGACCCATTTGCGGCCGCTGTGGGCATGCAAGGTCTGGTTGGCAGGACCCCACTGGCAGCCAGAGATGCAGGACGCACGCCAGGGCTCTGCTAGCCCCCTGGAAAACGGAGAAGCACCCCGGATCTTCAAGGAAAAAGTCCGGAGTGATTCTCACCTGCTTCCCGGCGGGCTGGGGGACCTAGACCCAGAAGGGAGAAACCCGCCGCAGAGCTCTCCACGCATCTTCTCTACTGAGCAGTACTACACTCCTTATGCTTCACCCGATGTATTTACATTGTGTATCTGTCGTATGTTCTATGCTTGTTACGTGTGGAGCAATCTGTCTGAACTGTACGCAGAACAATACTTTTCACTGTACCTTGGTACACGTGACAGTAAACCCAAATCCTATTCCAAACTCATTTATCTCTATTTGTGCTGTTATGACCGGATGGGAGGAGTGCACAGTTTACATAACCCCACAACTCCAATAGGTTGCACCATTAGCTTCAATGTTCAATTCATTCACCAAAATGACCAATTATTTGTCTTCACTACTGTTAGACCTACAAAAAAGAGACTTTAACCAGGCTTGTTCTAATAAACCTAGAATGATTGGGTTTTAACAAGTTGAATTAACCCGCTAACAAAGTTATAATCTGGAAGTATAATTACCTACCTCTTCTTAAAAATTCCTCATCACGAATGAAGACGCATACACAGACACCGGACACAGGGCACACTCTCTGCAAAGTTTATAAGAAAATCTGTAAGAAAAGAACATTTCGTAGAGGTTCGACACTGTTGATCTGGAGCTCCCTTTTGCAAAGACTGGTCCCGGTAGATGTCTGGCGGTTCTCATCAATGGAGCTGCAGAGTAGAGGAAAATATACAGCTTCTCATCTCAGATTTTCAAGTTTCCAAATGCAGACAAGTTACACTCAGGAATGGATTATCTGGCTGCAGGATGATAACCACACAGAATTTCAGGCAAGGCAGGGGGCAGGGAGAGAGAATCGGCTAGGGTAGTCTTCCTTCTCAGTTTACTGCCCAAAATGAGAGTTCATAACCAATGGATTCAAAACTTAAAACTTGTCTCTGACATGCGAATTCAAGTAAATCACTAGCCTTTGCCTTTTTTCATCCCCCCCCCCCCCCCCCCCCCCCCCCCCCCCCATCCATCAGCTAAAGTGACTGGAGTCCAAAGTAAACAAACAGCTCTTTCCCCTCAAATACAATATTGGTCAGGCGATTTCTTTGAAAGTGCATTGTTGCTCCCAGTCTAAAGCTGAATGCGTGACATTTTTAATTTTAAAAAAGGGTTGATGCGACCATCAATTCACTCAAGGACACGAGTAGAAGTAAACTGTGGCTTTAATTAACTTACACCTGAGCCTGCCTGCGACTTGCTGAACTGAAGGCAGGCTCGCAAGACCGCAGCACTTTATACTTCCGGTTGTGGGAGGAGGCATGGGCGGAGCCATGGGTGGAGCCAAGTGTGGTGCCCTATACATGCTCCTCATCTCCCCCTGTGGGCAGAGCCGCGCAACGGCTCACAGATGGAGCCCACAGGGATACACAGTGTGAATTTATATTATACATTCACCACAGGGATCAAACTCTCCCATCCCGCTCGTGGCATCTTTGGCAGCAGGCGGGTGGAGAGAATCAAATGAAAGCCAAAAAGGTGGAAACCCACAAGCGTAAAAGCAATTTTAAATTCTCTCAATGGTGGATCAGTTCTCCCAGTGCCTGGTGGTGTGTTAACGCCATTTGCATCTCATGAATGTACATTAAAACAGCTATTTGCCAGAATCTCATCAGGCCCTCTAATCTTGTGTCATACCAGTGGGAAATCATGTCAGTCTCAAACCTATCTGAAAAAGAGTGATGTACACAAGACAGACCTCCATTTATTTGAGAATTTGGAGTGAGTGCAACATACATAGTCTACCTACCATAGCCCTGCATCGGTCCTGTTGCTCTGAACATCACTCTGCAGGGGCAGATCGGTTTGTGAGCTGCAGCTTCACATCAAGCTGGTTTTCATGGATAGTGCTTGTGGATTCATGGACCCTCCACTCCAACAGACCAAAGTTTTACTGGGGGTGGGGTGCAAGGTGAGGTGGTGGGCTGAAGGAGATAAGGTCTCGCAACTTGGAAGGAGGGTTGTGTAAGGGCAGGTGGGGAAAGGCAAGGCGACACAATGGTAGGCAGAGGGGTAAGCAGCTGGATGAGAATGAGGAACAATGGTAGGCAGAGGAAAGATTGAGTGGAGGGAAACTGGACCCTGACAAGGCTGCACAAAATGTTCACAAGTAAGGCGATCAACGGGATAGCACATCATTTACTGGAAGGGGATGCATGCAGACTCGAGATGGGTAGAGGGCCACAAGGGGCATGGACACCCCACAGGCGAAGAGCTCAGAGGGAATGTGGAATGTTCTCCGCAAAGACCGGATCCAGAACTTCTGTAGGGATGGTTGTTGGGAGATAAGGGCTACCCACGTAAACAGTGGCTGATGGCTCCAGTGCATCTCCCTCAGACCCGTGCTGAGGATACAACACTGCTCCCAACTCACACAGGACTTCTGAAGGTGCGATTGAGATGCTTCAACCACTCAGGTGACTCTGTTCAATACACTCCAGAGAGCCAGAGAGGGTTTTCCAGATAAGATCATAAGACCATAAGACATAGGAGCAGAATTATGCCATTCGGCTCATCGAGTCTGCTCTGTCATGATTGCAGTTAGCTGTGTCCTTCGCAATCTGGTTATGCAGATAGGTGAGTGCTCCAAAGAAGGACCAACGGATGGTGTGTGAGTAACATGACAGATGGAATGTTGGAGATGAGTAAATGTCTGAGGGAATGATATGTGTTTGTTGATATGTGTCCCCTGCTAATGGGTGATTGAAATCTGTGAAAGGAATAGCTATTTGAATACATTGTGCATTATGAGAGTTTGATTGTAGAAGGAGCTGAGAGAGGACTTGCCCTGGCAGGGTGGGTGAGTTCATTTATTCATTTCCTGCACTGCATGGTGCTTCTTGCACGGATGGTAGCTGTGCTGACCTCCTGGGAAATAGTCTCCAGCAGTGGAGAAGTGAGAAGGATGTGCTTCCTGAAGACATCCCTCGGGTAGAGGACATGTTTCTTCATCCGGACTTCTTGAATCCAGGCCTCGAGGCTTGGTTGTTAAATTACAGAGTCAAAGAACTGTTATGGTGCCGAAGGGGGCTATTTGGCCCATTGAGCCTGCACCGGCCCTCCAAACAAGCATTATGGCTTAGTGCCATTCCCCTGCCCCCTGGATCTCTGCATACTTTTTCTATTCAAGTAATCATCTAATGCCTCAGTCGAATCAACCTCCACCACACTTCCACGCAGTGCATTCCAGGCCCGAAACACTCATTGTGTGAAGAAGTTTTTTTTTTGCATCACATTTACTTTTACATTACAGGGCGGCACGGTGGCACAGTGGTTAGTACTGTTACTTCACAGCGCCAGGATCCTGGGTTCGATTTCCGGTCTGATTCACTGTCTGTGCGGGGTCTGCACGTTCTCCCTGTGTCAGCTGGGATTCCTCTGGGTGCTCCGGTTGCCTCTCACAAATCCCGAAAGACATGCTTGTTAGGTGAATTGGGCATTCTGAATTCTTCCTCCGTGTACCCAAACAGGCGCCGGCGTGTGACAACTTGGGTATTTTCACAGAACCTTTGTTGCAGTGTTAATGTAAGCCTACTTGTGACACTAGTACGATAAATATTACATTTCTTTCGCAAATCACCTAAAAACTGTGCCTTCTCATTCTTGATCCTTTTATGAGCGGGAACAGTTTCTCCCATCTACACTGTCCCGCCCCCTCATGATGCAGACTTCTTCCTGAAGCTGCTAGCCTTTGGCATCTCGGCTCGAGACACCCTGCATGATCCCATGAAGACATGTGGGTTGGAGAGAGTGATATGAGTATGCTGGTCTGGTGGTTACATATAGTCCCTGGGTCTTCAAACCTGCGAGCTGACAGTAGTTGCATGAATCTGCTTCTGACCTTCCAGGTGATTGGGACAGATACGTGCTCATGCATAACTAACAAGGCTCCAAGTGCAGAATCGGGTGCGAGTTCCTGCCATTCTGACCAGTGGGAGCAACACCACAGGAGCTACCCTCCAAGGCACTTGGTGGGGGGGGAAAAGGAGAATTCTGCCCCAAGTGCCCAAATAATGCAATGTCCTTCCAATCTTGAGTAAAGAAAATCCAGTTCATGAAAATGTGTTTTTCACAGCAAACCATTAGTTTTTCCACCTTATTATGAATGCTTTGTGCATTCAGATACTGTGCTTGTAATTTTAACCTTTCACTGTTTATCCCGCTGTAGCCTTGCCATTGATGCCCGATTATAGTTATTAATTACCCTGGGCTAGAATATTTTAGCATTTTGCAGGGCCCATGATTTTCAACCGGCCTATTTTGTTTCGGTCGAGTAGGCAATGTGATGAATGTAATAATTATTGCATATTATATTTTATATTTGTGGCAGTAATGTTATTAAAAACCTTGGTTTAACATACATATAGGCAGTATGTCTGTTAAAGCTGTAATAAAAGAGTAACAAAATGTGAAGTAATGATTGATTTCAGCCATTTACTTAGTTAAAGATAAAGGAATAATTGAATTGTGTTTTGATTGCTGGAGGTTCCCTGCAGTGTAGATAATTTATGAGGGAGTGGTGTTTAGTCCTAGCTAAACAGGCCATGGAACTTAGTGGGATACAGATGAAATAATTAATGGGAGGAGCCAGATCTGTCTGCAATTTTGCAGTCTGTTACAGGATTTTAAGTTGAATAGCAGTTTTGCCAAATGTTATTTGGTTGCGCAGAAGTGTACTGTACCTGCTCTTTAAAGGAACCTTTTCCAAAAGTCCCTCACATGGCTAAGCAAGTGACCTGCTTTGTTAACTTCATTTATAAGTGGCATTCAAACTGTATGACATTGCTTTATTGGAGTTAGTAGCCGGTATATACAGTAAGTTCACGTTTTTCCTTTTATTTAAGAACTGTTTAACTGATAATCGTAAAACTATTTATTTTGTGTTAATGTGGTTAATTCTGTGTTTAAATTAAAGTTTGTTTTAACATAAAAGATACCTAATGGTTAGAGTTATCACTCTTGGGGTGAAGGATCCTTTCCTCACAGCTTTACCAATACACATTGTTTGGGGTTCTCGCCCGATATTCTAACAAAAGTTGGTGTTTGGTCCAGTATCCTAACAGCAATATGTGAATTTGTATACCATTTCAGCTGAATGATTGTACATTGGGTCAAGCAGGTCCCACGCTCCTCCCTTACACATTACCTGTGGCATCCAAACTCAGCAGTGGGCTGAACGGCATTGTTTAGCAACCATACGGTGCAGTCCCTGATACTCAGCAGTCACACCTAACATCAAGATACTCCATCTCACTCTCACACATCTAATAATGCTGCCAGCCTCACAACCCACCTGTTGCTGACTTCACCCATTCAGGTATGTCAGACACATCACCCCACTCACCACAGGCATTACACCATCACTGACATTCTCTCGCAAGATACGGTCGCACACCATAGAGGGAAGTAGGGAAAGCGAGCTGGATTGTGAAAAACTGCATCCTTCCTGAGCCCTGCGAAGTAACTGGCTCCCAACATCAAAGGCCATCTGCAAAGAGACCCTTGGGGTCTGGTGTTACTGAGAACATTGATGATTACTACCTCATGCTGCTTCTCAACTCCCCGCATCTCCTTATCCTGCTATCTGCCATGATGAGCGAGCTGCAGGTACTCTGTCTACGGACATCTTTCATTACATCCCAGTTATTCCCCCTCTTTCCTTACACAAACCTGCACCTTTTAATTTCATATTTCCAGACACTCATCCTCAGCAGCCCAAGAGAGACAGAGCTCAGCATAACATTAATGAGTAGACTCTATCTCTTGATTTGACACTTGCAGTCATCAGCTCAGATACTAGTACAGCATGTACCCTAGAGACTAGTATAGATATGGGATCAGCACACGGTGAGTTAACCAAGTAGGCTGCAGCCATTTTCAAACTCAGAGCCGCGACCCACGGGTAGGTCATGGGCAGGTGTTGGGAGAGTCCCGGAGCGATCGGTCACGGCGTTCCGGATCACGGGAAGGAGTGACCAATAGCCGCGACGGGCTTTTAAAATAGCTGGCCATGGCCATGTTTCAAGAATGCTGGACACCTCGCACATGTGTGCTGCCTCAGCTGGATGTAGCAGTACATCGGCCTGAAGCCTTGCGAGGCAGATCGCCTCCTCCGTACATCAGTGTGCTGTCACAGGAGTAAATTTTGTATTTAATCGATGGAGTCTTCTCGTCAGAAGTGACGGCAGGGTCACGCACCCAGTACACTGACATCATGCACTCTGGGCATGTAATTACTGAGAAGAGCTTCCTCTGTTTTGTAGCTTCCAGAAGGCAATCAACAGGACTGTGTGATGAACTGAAGATGGATCATTTTGGACTAAGGAATAGAGAGCCAGAGATACAAACAGGCCAAGATCTTACAACTGAGTCTGCTGGAGAGAGCTTCACAGGAGGGTCCACGGCAGGACAAAGCAGTGCTGATGTGAGCTCCAGGACCTCTGATGAACAACCCATCAGAAATGTAACATTGAATGGCAAAGGAAGTGAGGACCAAGCAGGCTCACCTATCGCAGTAAAGGTAAGCAAAAATGGTGGGTTGGGAAGTTCGGGTGGCGTGGGTCGAATGTGTTGACGCATGGTCACGAATATCGGCCGGTGTGGGTCCTGAAGGTCAGGTGGTTGGTAAAAATGGGTCCCCAGAAAAGAAGTTTGAAAAACACTTGATTAAATTTGCCAGTACACTGGGTAACTGAGTTACTCATTGCATTGTCTGCACTGCTAGACAGTCTCCTATCACTGTCAAGGTGCATGGAAGACTCCAGCGTTAACCTGACATAAGACTTTGCATCGAACCTCCCCTGTGCATCAACTCCATTGCCCTGTCATCCTGCAGACCCAAGACACAGGCATCATGGCCCAACTTGTTGTTGCAGGATTTGCATGGCGATGTTGCCTATTCCTCGGCCCTCCCGGTGAGGGTGCAATCACACTCTGAAGAAGATTCAGGTGCCCAATACAAAATATTTGCAGAAATACTCCCGAGTACTTCCAGACATTTTGCAAAGAAAATAATTGTCAATAAAATATTTTAACCCCAGTTTGGGTGTTTGGCTCTTTAGTGCAAGAATCATCTTGCAGCCATCTTTGGAGTGATGAATGGATATCTGCACAGTAACTGCATGGTCCAAATTTGAAATCCTGATGTTACATCAGCTGGTTTGTTGTGAGGCATCAGGACAGTGTTTACTCAAAGTCTACGGGGTATGCAAGGGACATTGCGCCCCCTTCTCAAGGTGACGGTATGCGACCAAATTTTTAGTCCTCTGCCCCTTCCTGAAACTATCAGTTTGATTTCACCCAAATCACTACTCTGCTCTTCATCCTTGACTTTCTGTTCAGATTTCTAGATTTTGCCTTACCTGAGCCCTCCCTGCCCCTTGTTAGTTTAAAGTCATGTCCAAAAGATATAAATTAAGGCGCATGAAAATCATGACAAATGATTGAATTAACTTTAAAACCAACAGAATTTCTTCACCAGTCAGAGACCAGTCTGGTGCAAAAGTTATATTTTTATTAGTGCTTTGTGATGTATGAATCCCATTGATCTGATTGAATGGTAATGACTTCTGCACAAATTTCTACTCTTCTTGTGCTTCTGTGCTGAATAACTGGAACATGATGAATTTAGTGTGATCTACTTGTGCTTTACAAAGAAAAATATCTTCTGAGATACAAATAAATTTAACGATACATGTTTGAAGTTCGGTTACGAGGGAGTGGAACGTTTTTGGTAAGTGTCGTTTTTTTCCCAAAGAGCTTCCTGGCAGTAATGTCAGTTGGACTAGCTCTGTACATCTAGAAGTTTAAAATAATGATCATATATCTTGTTGGAAATTCTGCTATGAATGTCAAGTTGAGATAAAGCAAACTGAATTTTTTTGCATGGATATCGTTAAAATGGAATATCATTGATGCAAGACACAAAACTATAACACAATCCATTAAGAAGGTAATTCATGAACTATCAGGATGATGACTGAGTTCTTGCTGCAGGATATTATTTTTAAATTGAATAGCTATTCTTCCCACTTGATAATGTGCCACAGATAAAAATAAGTCCTTAAATGTAAAAAAAAAATGAAGGCGACTTTTGGAAAAAATACAAGCCTGAAATTAAACACTGTGTGGAGCATGAAGTAACATTTGAACTAGCTAGTCCTTTCATTTTAGGTTTGATGTTGAAGCTCGTTTTACAGAAAAATGGGAAATTCAGCTAAAATTTGGACAGAACATTTGCATAATTATACAGCAAAGTTAAAGTAAGAGAAGAGGGTTTGAATTCAAAATAGCAGTGGTCAAATTTGGGAACTGTGTCAGGAAGATCTTAAGAGTGATCAACATCTGGTATTGACTTTGAGAGAGGACAGTGGTGACACAACAGGTGCTGTAATGGGAGTGAAAATATACTTTCTTTCTGAATGATGGACGAAGTTGGATGAAATCAGCTGTATCAGTATAGAACTTTTCAAATAATCTGGAGGTGATTTTCAGCCCGCGTTATCTCCTCACGAGAGAGGTGATGTGGGCACAAAATACAATCAGATTTCCCGGTTTTCCATGTGCCTCACAGGTCAAGTAACAATAAGGTTGGACACCACATTTAAATACTTTAGTGAGTCTTCCCGATTGGACATCCTCCCTCACTGAGTATTCATTGGACACCAGCGTGACATCACGCCGGCGTGCTTTATAACAGCCATATAAAAATGAGTACCTGGTGACCTCACCTCCGAAGGGGATATCAGAGGTGAGCGCTCAGGTCTTCATCACCCTCCAGGCTGCCAGTTGCAGAGGGGGCAACCGGAGAGGATGTGGGAAACCTGGTGCAACTCGGGCTGAGGATGTGAGGGGGTTCAGTCTCAGCATCTCGGGTGGGAAAGGGGTGAATCTCGCAGGCCTGAACGGCTTCATGGCTGTGGGCCTCTCGGTTGAAAGGGATCTGGTGGCTGTTTTGCAGGAGCACTTTCTGTGGCCTCCTTGCTGGTCCTATGGTGATATAACTGCTGAGGGATTGCCCTTCTAAAGAGCAGCTGGAAAGTGGTTTGGAGTGGGTATACCCACAGGGTCAGCACAAGGGGCAACTGTGAGGTCCCTGGCTGAGGTCGCATGAGTTGCTCGGCTGCATGGGCAGACTGGGAGACTGTGACAAGGATTGATTTCTAGCCTCATGAGAGCTAAAGACCGTCGCACAGGGGAGAGGACGAGTACAATCAGAATGAACCCCCACACTCAGGCTGCACTTTTAAGCCAGAGGGTGCGGAATTCTGGAAGTACAAAGCCACTGGTTATGGAGGCCATGCTGTCAGTGAATATTGCGTGGGTGGCTGGGGGACTTCCGGTGGTGACATGTAGAAGACCAGTCGCACAAGAGGTGGCTCCTGCCAGAGAACATTTATTTAAATGCTTTTCGCCTGATCTTTTGAGGTGATTTGGGCAGGGGTTTGGTTACATCGAACAATTAAGACTCCCATGACAAAAGGGTGCCAATAAATACAAGAGAAGGCAGAAGCAAAATAAGGAAATGTTGTTGAACTCGGCAGCCTCAAGAGCTCTGTCTGTGAAGAAAATGGCAGAGGCTCCTGCAGCGTCGGTGACCCCTCCACTAAACGTTAAGATGCTCACAGGCATCCTAGTGGGGAAACACCAGAGACCACAGTGGGAGGTTTATGAGGATCATGAAAGAACTATTGAAGGGACGATGCGCTTCATTCGAACAGCCTTGGCAAAAGTCGATGAAGTGGTAAATGCACAGGTGGCGGAGCTAAGAGAGGTATAGGTGGCTTTTTCAAGGCAAAGTGACCAGATCTCCTCTCTGGAAGTGGAGATGGCATGGGTGGCTGAGGACAATAGCATTGAGAGCCAAGGTGGATGGTTTGGAATATTGTTCCAGAAAATAGACTTTGAGGGCGGGTGGTTTGCCGGAGGGCTTGGGAAGGTCCGAGTCCAACAAAGTATATGTCGCAGTTTTGGAAGATGGTGAGGGAGGGGGAAATGGCGGCCCCCTCCTGAGTTGGATCAGACCTACAGGTCTTTGGTGCAGATAACCCATGCTGCTATGTTACTGCATGCGATCATCATGTGCTTTTACAGTTGTCAAGACAAAGAAAGAGATTTGCGGTGGGCAAAAGATAATCGGGACTCCAAATGGGAAGGCCATTTTGTGAGGATCTATCAAGATGTTGGAGCGGAACTGGTCAGGAAACGAGCACTATTCAACAAGGTCATGGCTGAGTTGTATCGGAACAATGTTAAATTTGGCATGATTTACCCTGTGTGCCTCCGAGTGACATAAATCGGTAGATCATAGGTGGGATTCTCCATCTCGGCAGCCGGCCAATGGGGTTTCGCATTGTGGGTAGCCCACACTGTTGGGAAATCAGTGGGCGTGAGTTTGCTGAAGGCTGAGGCATTTGTGCAGAAACATAGGGCGAGATTCTCTGCAAATGCGGAGAATCGTAAAAGCTGCCGTGGGACAGGCCGTGACCCACGCCAGCCTTCACACCCACTTCCAGGGCCGATTCTCCCCCCCGGGCAGGGCTAGGAGCGCGGCCTCGTGTGTCATGGTGGCACGGCCTTGATGACGGTCGTCAAGGCCGCACGTCAAGCGTCACGCAGGCTGACACGGCCGATGACGTCGGGCGCGCATGCGCAGTTTGGATAATGCCAACCTGCGCATGCGCAGTTGGCGTCTTTTCCCTCAGCCGCCCCGCAAGATGTGGCGGCTTAATCTTGCGGGGTGGCGGAGGGAAAAGAGTGCGTCCGTTACGGACGCACAGCCCGCAATCGGTGCCCACCGATCGCGGGCCTATGCCCCCCTTGGCACGGCCGTGGTACTGCCGTGCCAATCGGGCCCCCAGATGCCCCAAACGGGCATCTGGCGCCCGTTTCACGACGGCAGCGAGCAGGTGTGTTTGCTGCCATGTTGAAACTGGCGTGAAGGCCCGGCCGCTTGGCCCATCGGCCTCGAAGAATCGCCGCTTGCCATAAAAAACGGCGAGCGGCAATTCGTGGCGTGGGTCGGGCGTGGGGGGGGGGGGGAGAATAGCGGGAGGGCGTGAAAAATGTCGGGAGGCCCTCCCGCTATTCTCCCACCCGGCATGGGGGGCGGAGAATCGCGCCCATAGTCTGGGATCGTGATAACTGTAAATTATATTGGTTGGGAGATGTGTGTGTGCGTGAATTTGGGTGTTTTGGTGGGGTGTTTAGTGGGCATTTTGGAGCTTCATACCTGGACCTTTACTGTAGGTTTAGTGGAATGGGTGTTGTTCATGTATCTTATTTTTTCCTGGAGCATTTAAAATTGGGGATTTGGGCTTAGGCTGGTCGGCGTTATGGGTTTTTGTTGTTTTGCGATTTACACTGCGTGGGGGCCATCCTCATAGCAAAATAGCTGAGTAGTTAGTTAACGGGAACGGAGTGATGGGGGTCTCTGCAATTCATACTGTGTTTTTTTTTAAGCATGATCTTAGCTGTTTTGTTTTTGTTTTGGTTGGAATTTGGGAGGCGGGAAGGGTAGGAGACTTTGTTTGCCTTGCTGTTGTTTGGTGGGTTATTTGGGTGTGGTAGGTATTGATGGAGGTGGGGGGTGAGGTAATTCGCTGATCCAGACTGTAAACGTTTCTTTTTTCTGTCTTGACGGGGCTGTGGTGGCCATCTTGGGTGGACCTGATGTCGGCTCTCTTTGAGTAGTTTCTGGACTTCCCTATGTGGTGGGAATGGCTAACTCTGGGTCACGGGCGGGGAGGAATAGATGACCCCCTATTTGGCCGATCACATGGAATGTAAGGGGGTTAAATGGTGTCTCGGTAAAAAGATTTTGAAGGCTGATGTGGTACTGTTGCAGGAGACCCATTTGTGGATTAAAGATCAGACAAGGTTACAGAAGGGCTGGGTGGAGCCAAGTATTTAATTCGGGATTTGACTGTAGGGCCTGGAGGATTGTGATTTTGATAAATAAGAAAATACGGGCATCACGGTAGCATAGTGGTTAGCACAGTTGCTTCACAGTGTGAAATGTGTGCTTCATGTCTGCCACTGAGATCACGAGTTCGCAAACATTGATGGTCTCCAGAGTTCTTGTTCCGAAGTCCATGATCAGCCCTGGCCCATCAGTGAAGTCCCGCTGCATGTTTAGCTTTTTCAAAGCAGCTCGACTCATGAGTTTGGCTGTCGCTTTAGAGTTAGTCACAATGTATGAAATAATTGCACAGTATCACCATCGATTTTAATACCAACATAAAGATTTTGGGGGATTCTCCTGGTTCCTCGCCGCGATGAGGAACCATGGTCCATGGTAGAACGCGCAAAACATTATTTTACAAAATGCCCAACAGGGCCGCAACTGGAACAAACTTTTCCAAAGGCCGGACGTTGTTCACCAGACACGTCTTTCCGATATGAATCGAGGCTTTAATCAACTTACTTCAGAGCCAGCCTGTTACCCATTGATGAACTCTCTGTGAACTGCAGGTTGACTCTGGACAAGGGTATTTATACATCTTTAAATCTTCAGCACTTGTAGTTCCATGTTGTGTTTGGTCCTTTATACTTATGAAGGAATCTACCAAACACTTTGACTTGTCCAAACCAGAATCTTTTATTGAGTCTCGTGTGGTAAGATAGCAATCTGATACAGAGCACGTTATCATGGAGTCTGCTTAGTACTTCTCTGGAATCTGCACCTTGCACTGACCAGTCATATTTTTGTCTTATTAACCTCTCAATCTTGTTCTGAAGATAGCTGGATGTGTCTCCCCTTATATGGGACTCACTGGTCACATGATCTTGGTCTTGAGACTGCATGGTGTGTGTGCACCACCATCTGCTTGTTGGAGGTTGCACACCATCCATCTATGATATAGCCCATGGGCATATCACCACAGACATTACCATGAGGAACTTCTGCAGTGATGTCCTGGAGCTGAGATGATTGACTTCCAGCCACCACAACCATTTTCCTTTGTGCCAGGTATGACTCCAACCAATGGAGAGTTCCCCCCTTGATTCCCAAAGCCATACTCGGTCAAATGCTGCTTTTATGTCATGGCAGTCACCCTCACTCTCACCTCACCTTTCTGGCAGCTCTTTTATCCATGTTTGATCCAAGGTTGTAATGTGGTTAGGAGCTGAGTGACCCTGTGAGAAGCCAAACTGAGTGCCCCTGACGTCTGCACCCTAGGTAAGGTCAATGACGCTTTTGAGGTTTTCTATCTCAGTCTTTGTAAGTTGGAACCCTCTGAATGAATTAAATGAAAATCGCTCATTGTCACGAGCAGGCTTCAATGAAGATACTGTGAAAAGCCCCTAGTCGCCACATTCCGGCGCCTGTCCGGGGAGGCTGTTAAGGGAATCGAACCCCCTTTCTAGCCCAGTAGTAGAATGAAAGAGTAGGGAGGAATTGGAGTCCCATTTTACCTTGGAGAAGGTCATGATGTGTATGGGCTTGATGAAGTCCGAAAAGGCGCTGGGCCCGGACGGTTTCCCGATCGAATTTTGTGAGAAATTTTCAGGTCAGCTGATTCCATTGTTGTTAAAGAATGTGCTGCACTTCCTGGGCATAGTCAATTTTCTGGGCAAGTTCATCCCAAACCTGGCCTCATACAACACGGCCCTACGAAACCTGGTGAAAAAGTCCACTGCCTTTGAGTGGAAGGCAGCACATCAGGCAGAGTGGTTGGAGCTGAAAGCCAAGCTCACCACTGCACCCGTCTTGGCACTTTTCGACCCAGACAGAGAGACGAAGATCTCGACAGATGCGAACATGGATGGCATAGGTGCGGTGCTGCTTCAACGCGATGCCATTTCATCCTGAGCACTGGTAGCCTACGCATCGAGGGCCATGATGCCCACCGAAACAAGGTATGCGCAAATAGAGAAGGAAAGCCTGGGTCTTCTCACTGGCATTCTCAAGTTTTGCGACTATGTCTATGGTCTGCCGACATTCACTGTCGAGACGTATCATAGGCCTCTGGTCCACATTATCCACAAGGATCTGAACGATATGATGCCTTGATTGCAGCGCATCCTCCTCAAACTCAGAAGATACGACTTTGACTTAGTGTACATGCCTGGCAAGGAGCTCATCATCGCTGATGCATTGGCCCACTCCTTCACATTGCCTAGTGAACCACTGGAAATCATCCGGCAGATTGAAGCACAAGTGCAACTGTGTGCTAGCACCCTCCCGGCGTCTGATGAGAAGATGGTTCGCATCCGCGAGGAGACAGCCAAAGACCCCCTCTTGCAGCGTGTCATGCACCTCCTTGCCAATGGCTGGCAGAAAGGGTAGTGCCCTCAATTTTACAATGTAAAGGACGGCCTGACGGTGATTGATGGTATCCTCCTCAAGCTGGTACGGATTGTCATTCCACTAGGTCTCCAGAGCTTGGTGCTCTACCAAATCCAGGAGGGACACCTGGGTGTCGAGGAGTGCAGACGCAGAGCCAGGCAGGCTATCTACTGGCATGGTACTAGCCAGGACATCTCGAACATAGTCTTCAACTGTGTAACCTGTCAACTCTTTCAGCCAGCGCAGAGCAAGGAGACGCTTCAGCAGCATCAAATCGAGACCTCCCTGATGTGACCATCAATTCATTAGACACACGATTTGAAGTAAACTGTGGTTTTAATAGTCGTACAACTAAGCCAGCCTGCGACCAGAGGAACTGAGAGCAGGCTTACGGCTGCAGCACTTTATACTTCCGATTAGTGGGAGGAGCCATGGGCAGAGCCATGGGCGGAGCCAAGGGTGGAGCCCAGTACAAACTCATCTCCCCCTATGGGCAGAGCCGCGCAACGGCTCACATACAGAGCCCACAAGGACACAATACATGCAAGGCAATACAGTGTGAATTACGAGGCATATAATTCACCACACTCCCCATGGACCAATGTTGACATCGACCTCTTTCGTGCGAAAGGTCGTTACTACGTGTTGATTATTGACTATTTCTCTAATTACCCTGAAGTCGTGAAGCTCTCAAACCTCAGATCTCGGACCGTCATCAAGGCCTGTAAGGAGACGTTCTCCAGGCATGGTGTCCCACTCGCTGTCATGAGTGACAATGGCCCGTGCTTCAACAGCCACAAGTGCTCTATGTTTGCCAAGTCATACCATTTCAAACATGTCATTTCCAGCCCACACTATCCGCAGTCCAACGGGAAGGTTGAAAAAGGGGTGCACATTGTGAAACAGCTCATCTGCAAGGCCGCGGATTCTGCTTCTGACATCAACCTCGCGCTGCTTGCGTACAGGGTGACTACACTGTCCACTGGCATGTCACCGGCTCAACTCCGGATGAACAGGGACCTGTGGACGACACCTCCAGCCATACACTTGCCCAATCTGGATCACCTCAGGGTGCTACAGAAGGTGCAGCAGCTGCGAAACCAGCAAAAGCAGGGCTATGATGCTCATGTATCCAATTTGCCTGTGTTATCCCTGGCAGACACTGTCAGGATCAAGATACCGGATGGTGGCTGGTCTGCTCCAGCTGTCGTTGTTCGACAGGCTCCGCCCCATCCGTATATTATATGTACGGCTGATGGTTCTGTTATGCGATGAAACAGATGGGCACTGCGCAAAGTTGCCTGCCCGCAACCGCTTTCTTCTCCTTTTCCGTCCGTTGTTTTGCCACCTCCTAATACCTCAAACTACGAGGCCACCAGTCAGGTTTCCATCCTGCCTGTCAAGGCACCGTTGTCCCCACCGCCACCTCTCCGGCGGTCGACAAGGATCAGACACAAGCCCCAGAGACTGGACTTATGAACATTTGTTTTGTTTGCTATGTTCTGTTTTCTCACATTAGACAGCTGTCTTCACATGTAAATACGTTCACATATGCCACCGCTTGTGAGTATGTTCCCATGTGCCAACAAAAAAAAAGGGAGATGTCATGATATGCAGACATGCAGATAATGATATACAGACAATCACAGACAGGCAGCTAATGAAAACAGAGAACAGGACATGACCAATGAGCAGGCAGGACACTCAGGGGTGGTATCTCACTATAAAAAGCACGAGGCACTCCACTCCGCCTCTTTCCACTGATGAACATCTACAGAGTGAGTCAGGGTGTATTACAGTATCACACCTGCAGCATGTAGCTAAGAGCTAGCCTGGTTCAGTCAGACACAGTACCACACTTAGGTTAGCAGAGAGTCGAACTCATAGAGAACTGTGCTAACTGTGCTACTGGTTCAATAAATCAGATTGAACTAACTTCAAGGTCTGAAGTATCTTTTGGTTAAAGCTGCATCCAGTTGCAGCCTTTGTTATCCCAGAGTACATAACATGACAGCCCCGGCCAATGAAGGCAAGCATGGAGTATGCTTTCTTGACTACCTTCTCCACCTGTGTTGCCCCTTTCAGTGACCTGTGGACCTGTACACCTAGATCTCTCTGACTGTCAATACTCTTGAGGTTTCTACCATTCATTGTATATTCCCTACCTTCCAAAATGCATTACCTCACATTTATCCAGATTAAACTCCATCTGCCACCTCTCTGCCCAAGTCTCCAAATGATCTAAATCCTGCTGTATCCTCTGACAGTCCTCATCGCTATCCGCAATTCCACCAACCTTTGTGTCGTCCGCAAACTTACTAATCAGACCAATTACATTTTCCTCCAAATCATTTACATGTACTATGAACAGCAAAGGTACCAGCACTGATCCCTGCGGAACACCGCTAGTCACTGCCCTCAATCAGAAAAAGCACCCTTCCATTGCTACTCTCTGCCTTCTATGACCTAGCCAGTTCTGTTTCCATCTTGCCAGTTCACCTCTGATCCCGTGTGACTTCACCAGTCTGCCATGAGGGACCTTGTCAAAGGCTTTACCTGAGTTCATATAGACAACATCCACTGCCCTATCTGCATAAATCATTTTTGTGACCTCCTCGAAAAACCCTATCAAGTTAGTGAGACACGACCTCCCCTTCACAAAAACAAGCTGCCTCTTGCTAATACATTCATTTGCTTCCAAATGGGAGTAGATCCTGTCTCGAAGAATTCTCTCCAGTAATTTTGCTACCACTGATGTAAGGCTCACTGGCCTGTAGTTCCCTGGATTATCCTTGCTACCCTTCTCAAACAAAGGAACAACATTGGCTATTCTCCAGTCCTCCGGGACATCACCTGAAGACAGTGAGAATCCAAAGATTTCTGTCAAGGCTTCAGCAATTTCCTCTCTTGCATCCTTCAGTATTTGGGGTAGATCCCATCAGGCCCTGGGGACTTACCTACCTTAATATTTTTTAATACGCCCAACACCTATATCGGGCCCACACCCCGAGTGTTCATACGAAAGCCTTGAGCTTGAAATATTTCCAGCTGAAGAGAGGCACGAGGCAGGGATGACCATTGTCCCTGCTATTGTTTGCCTTGGCCATTGCGGTCATCAATGAGGTGGAGAGGGATAGAGAATGGGATGGGAGACGGAGTACAGTGTTTCTCTAGTATGTGAATGATTTGTTGCTGTGTGCCAGTTGTGTGCCTCTCTCCAGTGTAGAGGAGATAATGAAGCTGCTTCAGTGTTTTGGCTCCTTCTCGGGATATAAATTGAACCTGGACAAAGCGAATACTTTCCGGTGAATCTCCCAGGAAGGAGAATTGATCTGGGGAGGTTGCCTTATGCCTGGCCACATCCAGCTTCTGTTATCTGGGAATCCAGGTAGCCTCGTCCCATAAACTACATTTTACATTCCTGGTAAATGGGGGTCACGGCTGCCTTGAGGAAGTGAGATCACCTTCCTGTATCCCTTGCGGGCAGGTTCCAGTCAGTAAAGATGAATATTCTCCCAAGGTTTCTACTTTTGTTTCAATGTCTCCCAGTTTTTCTTCCCAAATTTTTCTTTGTGAAAATAAATAAAATTATATTGTGCGGATCTAACGGAAATGTTTCTCGGTGTAATTTCAGGTGAGCTCTGTCAGCGAGTTCCCCACCGCTATTAACCACACTTAGTCACTTTTCCGGGCCCTGGGGAGTTTCCCTCCGGGCTAGCCCACACATTTGGTGCAATCTACCAGCCACGTTGCGCCCTTGTTTCGGGCGAACGTGGACAGAACACAGCCGGTAGATGATAAGAGGGACATCTTCCGTGATCTACCCGGCTCGCCACGCCTTGCGAGATCTAATGGGTTCTCGTGAGACTTCGCAATCTGGATCCAGCCCGTTGTGGGAGGCATCAGTATTTGGCAAATGTGCGTATTAGAATGAGTAGCTGATCTCACTCTAATATGCAGCTCGCCTGATCTACCCGAGGCATTGGGATATAACTACTTCACCTCGGAGACCTTAGGCGAGTGTCATTCAGTACTGGTCCCCACAAATGGGGGGCAGGTGGAACAGCACTTGGGGAGGTCTCCTAGTGGATCGGAGGCCTCTGTGCACTGCCAGGGTCCCCATGTAGCATTGCCAAGCTGGCAGGGGCATTCCCAGGCTGGCATTATGCCCGTGCCAGGAATCGGGCTCGGGCTTGCCCTGCCCATGTGAGGTGGGTGGGGGGAGTGGGGGCCTGAGCTTTGCACACTCCCAGTGAGATAGAGAGGACACATCCAGAGTGAAGCACATCAAAGAGTGAGTTTGGGAGCTGAAAATTTGAAGCTAGGCGGGAATTTGAGGCTGGTTGGGAGGGGCTTTTTATCCCTTGATTTGCTACTCATAGGTTCAGTGGCGGAGAAGACTATGTCAGTCCCAGAAGATGGTGGACTACCTGTGCCAGGTGATGCCAGAGTTGGCACCACATTGATTGGGAGGTCACCCATTGGCTGTGAACTGAGAGTTTCTGCCGATTTGACTGCTATGGCTGCGCTCGTCTTTGGGCGGCACGGGTTCCCAGTCAGGAGCACACAAGTGCATAAGGTAAGTTACAGCGCTATTTGAGAGCCCCCCTCCCCCCCCCCCCCCCCCCCCCATGTACATCAACTTGGACCAGGACGAGGCGAGCCAAGATGCGAGGGCTGTGGGTTTTGCCTGTATGGCAGGCATGCCCCAGGTGCAGGGTGTCATCAACTGCATCCACATGGCTCTACACTCCCCATAGTGGCATGGGGCGCCATTTGTGAACTGCAAGGGATACCACCTCTTCAGTGTCCAGATCGTCTGTGACTACGCTATATGCTTCATGCAGATGTGTGCCCGTTTCCCAATGAGTGTCCATGATAGTTACATGATAGTCCCAGCCAGTTTCAGGGAGAGCAGCTGCCGGAGGAATGGCTTCTTGGGGACAAAGGTAGCTGATTACGCCAGTTCAGAGGCAGCAAAGACCCGCTGAGACTCGCTACAATGAGGCTCAAGCATGAACGCTTGTGTGGTTGAGCAGACGATTGGCCTGCTCAAGATACGGTTCTGGTGTCTGGATCAGTTAGGGGAGCCCTCCGATACAGCGCCAAGAGGTTATCCTGCTCTGCACAACCTAGCACTCATTGGGGTGAGCAACTGGACTAGAACGTGAATTTTTTAAAAAGCAGAAATTTGTTGGACAGAATATAGTCACACCACATTCCTGTCTGCATTTATACATTAATTAATACATTTCAACTAAAGATGATTTGGGGGAAGCTCGGTGGCACAGTGGTTAGCATTGCTGCTTCACAGCGCCAGGACCCGGGTTCAATTCTGACCTTGGGTGACTGACTGTGTGGTGTCTGCATGTTCTCCTTGTGTCTGCGTGGGTTTCCTCCAGGTGATCCGGTTTCCTCCCACAGTCGAAAGTTGAGCAGGTTGGGTGGATTCGCCATGCTAGATTGCCACTTAGGTGGTGTTACTGGGTTATAGGGTGCGTGGGTCTAGGTAGAGTGCTCCTTTGGAGGATCGGTGTAAACTCGATGGGCCGAATTACCTCCTTTTGCACTGTAGGAATTCTATGATTCTATGGTGACACTTATATTAAAATGGCGCACATAGAATTGTAGTCCAAACATGTCGGGCGGATTTCTCCATTGCGCTGCACCCTTTTCTGGTGTGGCGCACCCCTGCTGCCAGCTGGATCCTCCGTCCCAGCAGCCGGCCAATGGGGTTTCCATTGTAGGCACCCCCATGCCGCCGGGAAATCCGCAGGCGGTTTGCGCTGCCGACGAAGTGGAGGATCCCTCCAACAT
This sequence comes from Scyliorhinus canicula, assembly GCF_902713615.1. NCBI lineage: Eukaryota > Metazoa > Chordata > Chondrichthyes > Carcharhiniformes > Scyliorhinidae > Scyliorhinus > Scyliorhinus canicula. Next base: position 137,050,151 of record NC_052154.1, read on the forward strand.
AGAATCCCGCCCCTTAAGTCTTCATATTTGAATTTCATCCATTTGTAATTCCTATGCTCAGTGTTCTGAAGTAAAACCAGTCTTCATTCTCTTTTGAGACTGCGTTACTGTAGCTCAGGTCTAATAATTATCTTGGATTATGATGAATCAATTAAAAGAACATAAGGAATAGGAACTGGAGTAAGCCATTTGGTCAGTTAATTCATTCAATAAGATCATGATTGATCTTCTACCTCAAATCCATCTTACCGCACTATCTCACATTGCCTGATGCCCTTAGTATCCAAAAATCTATTGATTTCACATTGCTCACTTAACAATCCAGATCTGCCTTTTAATTTTGGTCCTAGTTCCTCAAACTCTTCAAGCTGAACATCATTTCTTGTTCTACCTGTTTCACTCATTCTACCTATTTCATTCATTCCTACGTGGGCCATAATATCCAGACCCTTCCCTTCCCACTGAAGCCTTGAGGAGGTATCCTAAATCCTGGCACCCAGCAAGCAACACAACCTTCGGAACTCTGGTGACTACAAAGAACAGTATCCATCCCCACTTTATTGTGCCTGCTGTCTCCACTGCAAAGTCATTACACTACAAAAAATAATGAATTGGCTGTAAAGTGCTTTGTGACATCCGGCCCACATGAAAGGAATTTGAGTCTTTCTTTCACAACTACCATATTGCTGCTCATTCCTTCCTCTTGAATGGCCTGTACCACAGTGTGGTCATCAGTTGGCTCACCCGCTATGCAGACAGTGCCCTTATTCATAGAGTTAGCAAAGAACTTATACCATTCGATAAACACAGAGATTGAGGCACCTCCAATACTAAATGTGGGATCCCCTAAATAGCAGACTCGCAGTTATGGGGCGAGATTCTCCGTCCGCCAGCTGTGTTTTCCAGCACGTCCTCACCAGCAGCGTGATCCTCCGTTCTGGCAGCCAGCCAGTGGGATTTCCCATTTTGGCCATTCCACACCTTCGGGAAACCCGTGGGCATGGGTGTGCTGCTGGCAGAGCGGAAGATCCCAGAAACAAAGAATTCCACCCACGGTCTCTTTCACCTGACCACAAACCAGACCTGTACCACTTGGATTAGATTTGTTTATTGTCACGTGTACTGAAGTACAGCGAAAAGTATTTTTCTGCAAGCAGCTCAAACAGATAATTTCATACATGAAAAGAAAAGAAAATATAAAGAAAGTACATAGTACGATTATAGGAGATGTAAATAGAGGATCTGTTTGGTAGAGCTCACAGAGAGTCGCCACGCTCTGGCGCCATCTTGCTAATCACAATCTAACAGACGTAACTGCCTCCTGGGCCAAACTGTCCACGCAGCCCCATGTAGCCCCCCCCCTCCACCCCCTTCCACCTCCCAATGCCCTGCAATGTTGTCACCTCAGATTTCAGCTCAATTGCACTGAGCTGAAATTACCTGAGCTAAAGACACTTCCTGCAAATGCAGGAGTCAGACTCAGCGAGTCTGAGCTCGCTGTGCTTGCCACAAAATCCCCAATTCTGCTGTCACAGCACATCACATGCAATGGCATCTCTGTCTAACCTTGTTTTCACTATTTAATTAATTCATTGAATGTGTTTAATCAACATAGCTTTTTTTTGTTTTTAACAAATTGCTTGATTTTATTGAAGTAATTGGTGGATTAAGTGAAATATTTTACCCGTTACCTACCTCTGCTCCTTTTCTGTGCTGTCACATCACTGTGTATTTCTTTCCCATGCTACTCAGAGATTCACAGATGCTCAGGGCCTCCGCTCCTTTTTAAACTATTACTGCTCAGGATTCCTGCTCTTTTTAATTAGCTGCTCAGTGGCTCCGCTCCCTTTTAAAGCTGTTCCTGTCAGGATTTTCACCCATTTTAATTAGTTAGAGAATATGTGCAATTCTCATTAGAAGATGAAAAAATAATCCAAAATCATCAAATGCATATTTAAAGATCAAAGTAGATATTTTGGAAATGAATCAAAATTAAAACAATGCCTGTTGTGCATACATTACCATTCAAACAACTTATATAATCCGTCAAAGTAACTTTATCTTGACCAATTTCCAAACACAAGGCACTGTACCATATTAACAGACTATTATATAGTTCATAAAAATCAATTTACTACATTTACATTCCTTATAACAACCATTTCACCCAATTGCAAGATCCTTTATAAAAACAATATTGGTATATACTCCCACTTCAAAGAGTCCAAAATAACTTAGAGCTGTCAATCAAACTGTGAAATGGCAGGTGCTGTGCTGTTATATTGGATGTTTGTGAAATCAGTTATGCAGCACCAACCCAATTATTCAAGCTGTTTTTGTAATGAATTAAAGGACAGGGGGCTGGATTCTCTGCACCCTGATGACGAAATCGCGTTTGGCGACGGGGCGGATAATCCAGTTTCCCGCATGAAATTGGGCCCGGTGCTGATTCTGTGATTCTCCGCCCCCCCCCTGAAAAGTAGAGTACGCTGCACTGAGTCCACCACCTGAGGCCATTGCCTGAGACCAGCCCCACTATTCTCCGTCCCTGAACGGCCAAATTCCCGATGGCGTGGACCACTTATGGTCCCACCGTCCGTGATACCTACATGGCGACTGCAGACTCAGTCCGGGGCCGCCACAGTCAGGGAAGGGCCGATCGGAGGGCGGGGGAGCCTCATTCGGGACTGGAGTTTGTTTGTGCTGGTGGTTCGGGCCAGGCCAGCGGTCCCGGTCTGCAGTCTGAGTCCACCCTGGAGCACGCAGTGGCCTGTGGAGACGCAGCCGTGCGCCTGCGCGACCTCTGACCCGGAGGTTAGAGCTGAGAGCTCCACGACAGCTGTGTGCTAGCCCCCTGCAAGGGAGTGAATGTGTGGCCTTTTGACGCCAGTTTTCCTGGCGTAAAAGACCACAGTTTTCACGTCGGCATGGGGACATAGTCCCAAAAAGGGAGGATCCAGCACAGGAGCTTTAAATGTCTTGACAACTTGACGGTTGTTCATCTTGATACTTTTGACAGTTGTTATTGACAATTCCGATGAGCTTCACAGTTCCAAAGAGCTTATGAACCTTTTACACAAATTGTTTTTTACTTTTAGCAATTCCAAATGCCACCTGACCTCCGCCATTGTGTTCTGTGACCATATCGAAAGGGGTCCTTTGATCCACCATTTACCTATCCAAATCAATCCGCAAAGTTCAGTGGCTGGAGTGTCCGATTTTGAGGCTATGTCACCACGCCGGTGCGGGAAAGGTGGCGTTTTATGCCACAAAATGTGGCGTAAAATGGCCACTGATCCTCTGTCTGGCACCCGGCTCTAGCTGCCGATGCAGCCCAGAGAATTGCCGGGTTCGTGGCTGCGCATGCGCACGGTCATGGTGTGCAACGGCCGCACCATGCTACATGGCGGAGGTCGCTCACAGACGCGGCCCACGAATTAGTGCCCTCCCTTTGGCCGGCTCATGTCCCAGACCACCTCCCCCCCCCCTCCCCACAGTGCCCCCAGCCCCTAATAAGGTCCCGCCCTGACCGCGGATCGGCCCTCACCCGACTGTGATTGAGTCCACAGCCACCACGCCGAGATCCCGACCGTTGAGACCACATGTGACCAACGCCGTCGGGAACTCGGCATCGCGAAAGCGGCGCTGCCCCCGATTCAGTCGGGAACTTTGATTCTCTGGCCGATCGCCGAACGCGATTTTGACGTCGGCGACGGGAGAATCCAGCCCCCAACCGTTCCAACCAGGTTGAATTTGCAAACATCAGGTGGAATTTTGCTATATTTTGGTAAAGTGTAAGCTTGGGCGGGAAAAGCAGATAGTAGCCCACTGATTGCGTTGGTGGGTTTTCCTGTTAGAATTTTAAACTGATGGACAAAAAAAAGTAAGGGACGGTACCACAATGTCATACTGGTGGGATGAGTTCTAATTGAGCATGCCCCACCAGCAACTTTATTTTTTTGAAGACTGGAGTGCCATTTTTAAAGAGTGCCCTAATATAAAAATAAATTGAAATACGCCCCCAAGCAACCCCGCTCTCCCACCACAGAACTCCCCACCACCCGTTGATTTTAACGGTCATCATCGAGTTGCGGAGGTGTTTCAGACGCGACTGGTCCAACGTGGTTGCGCTGATTTGCGGGTAGTCGGCGGCTCGATCAGCTGTGCTGGAGTGGCCCCGTGATGACTGTCCGCTGAGGTCGTAATCTTCGAGATGAATTTCAGAGGTTGAAGAGGATGGATCCCAAGATGGCCGCCCCCGTGGATCGCACGTGGCGGGCGGTGAGGAAGATGGCGTCCAAGATGGCGGCCCCCATGAGTCGCACGTGGCCAGCCGTGTGGTCAAGGGTTGCCAAGATGGCGGCCCCCATGAGTCGCACGTGTCGGGTGGGGGTGGAGTCGGCATACAGGCCACATCATTTCGGGGCCTGCGGGCCTGCGAGTTCTGGAAGCGAGTGCGCTGGGTTGTGGGAGAGTTTGGAGACGGGGATTTCTTCGCCAGGCAGACCCGGGCATAGTGTTCTTTGCGACTGCAGCTGCTGCAGGTCGCGTTGCGGGCCAGGCAGTGCTGCCGTGGGTGTTGGGGCTGCCCACAAAAATGGCACACTGGGGCTGCGTAGTGGGTGGGGTGGCTGCGCGGCACAGGCCTGGGGCAGTCGCTGGTCGGGGGCCCAGGATGGGGTTGCTTGGTCCCGGGGAACGAGGTGAGGCTGCGAAACGATACCTCCATGGTTGT